>NC_063452.1:44823024-45137870 GCF_020379485.1 Brassica napus
CATGATTTTAAACTTAGAATCATCACCTCTACAATATTGCAATCCACATCTAAAAAGTCCTAATCACAAAAGCACATTATACCATATCCTAGCTTAGCAACCAAATTCATTTAGCCAACAACTTAGCAAATCTTGTCTGACATTCCCCTCTACCAACTTTATTTCTTAGCATAAATAAAAGTGTAGGCTTTACCTTGGGGGTATCGATCACAGGATGCAAGGACTTTCAAACAAGTATCTGGACCTGCAGTTAAACATTAGTTCATATCCTCTCTCTCTACTAATTTTTTCTCTTAGTCAAAGTCTGCTTATATTTGCAAAATCATTGACCAAGATTGGACAGACTTCCATGAATCAAGCCTTAATGGTGGTTGCCACCAAGTCCTGTTCACTTCTTTTTGACCTATATCATAGGATTATTTTTAAAGCAAGCCTTAATGGTTGTAGCCACCAAGTCATGTTCTAATCCTTTACCTATAGAATTCTTATGAAGCAAGCCTTAATGGTTGTAGCCACCAAGTCTTGTTCGAATCACTTCCTAATAAATCTCTAATAGATATATATTATAATTTTATTATTTTTTTTTATCTATCTATCTATAATTCGAAAATAGAGAGAGAAATGGCGATAAATCTATCTACACAAGGCTTTACCTTCCAGACTTGTTTGAAGAATCTGATTCCATGTATACCAAGCCCCAAGACAAGCAGTTGTGTCAAGTTTAGTGTTGGAGGTCAATTTGGTTCCTTCAAACAATCTCAGCAAGTGTGAATAGTTGAAAGGTTGATCCACTTTAGTATCTTTAGTACTATCTGCAATCAGTAAGTCTAGAATGGTGCTAAAGAGTGGTTAGATAACAAACAAAAATCTAAAAGTTCATTATCCTCTTCTTGACTCAATAAAAACTTTTTGAAAAGCGTTTTAATAAGACTCATAAATAAATTACTATCAGTAAACTTCCCCCAGACTTAAACTACACTGTCCCCAGTGTAATTTCAGTCGGAGTTATGGTGATAACTAAATCTTAAGGACTCAATGTAACAAGTTAGAACGATATACCATACTGGAATGGATGTCGACCAATGTAAGGATGTTGATATCGGTTGTGGCAGGTAAGGCAATGTCGATCGATGTCGACCAATGTAAGGATGTTGATATCGGTTGTGGCAGATAAGGCAATGTCGATCGATGTCGACAACTTCTCGTCGGTCGATACTCACGGCAATCGTCTACTCGGATTTTTTTTTTATGACCTGCAATAATTAAAAACCAACATAAATAGTATATTAATAGAAACTAAATAAATATTACCTAATAGTGGGTTGCCTCCCACTAAACGCTTTGTTATAGTCATTTAGCTTGACTTTTGGAGGTGATTGGGCTGGTAGTGTTGAAAACTGGAACTTGTTGGAAAACAAGTATCCATCTCTTGTATGCGCTTGTGGAACCATGTACCAGTGAAGTCTCTCATTGCTTCATCCCCTCTGCGCAATTTTTCCTTCATTATTGCAGTTGTGTTTTCCATTCTCTGCAACCTATCTCCAAGACACTCAAGGTTGAACTGATGTCTTATAAGTGTGGCGTAAGTGTCAGCTGAGATCTCCTCTCCATGGTACTGTGTGTCAGACATGTCTGATTTCACCTTTGGTACTAGCCGGCCTCGGTTTGTAGCTTCGTCGACCGATGTCTGTCTACGAATGTCGGTCGATATGTTGTTGCGTCTGTCGATCGATGCAGATGCTTCTGGTCGACGGGCAATGTAACTCTAAATCTTCACCAATTCCCCTTGTATAGCTTCAATCTTGGAAGTTAAAGCACTAATGCTAAGATCCATTGGGAAGTAGATGTCATCACATCTCCCATCTAGCCTCTCTTCTGAAGTGTCCAGAGCTCTATAGATCTCTGCTATTAACTGATCTATCTATTCTCTGGTGTAAAAATGTTGTTGAGACTTCATCGGAGGTGAGTGTGGTGGACTGTTGTCGACCGATGCTGGTGAGCGTTGGTCGATCGATGTTGGTAAGCGTCTATCGATCGATGCATGTTGTCTTTTGTCGATCGATGTATGGCGAGAAGCGTCAGTCGCTTGATGAATTTTGGCTATGTCTTGCCTCATCTCTTCCATGCATGTAGTTAACCAACCGATGCTATCATTCAGTGGATGGTAGACACCATCAAGCTTCATCCGGAAATTACCTTCATACTTCTCTTGGGCTCCACAGATTCCATAAAACATCTCATTGATCTCGTCCTTGGTGTAGATCTCTGGTACCAGCTTGGTATGTGTGAATAAGCTAGCATGTTCAGGAAGACACATGTAGCTTGGCTCATCTCTCGAATCTATTTCCAGAAGTCTTCTTATATCTCTGTTGTGAACACGAATGGTGCGTCCCTCTATATCTCTGGCGTATTCATGATCATCTCTGTAGACTCCATACTCATTTTTCTCTTCCGAGTAGAAGTTCCTGGTACCGTAGAAATCAAAGGCCCTTCTCCCGAATTCTGGACGTCTGTCGACCAATGTTGGGACGTCAACGTCGATCGATGGTCGAGTGGGATGGCGAGACCTTTGTTTGAAGCTTTTGTCTATGCCACCAGCTGTGTCATAGAACTCTTTTGTATCCTTCTGTTGGTATTCTGGAATGTTGCGTTTATGTACAAACAAATTTTCTGCTCCATTGGCTGTCTGAAGGATGTCTGCAATATCTTTTCGATATACGTTCAGTATACGTCTGTCTATTGCTCTTGCGTAGCCATCTGGGTTCATGAAAACACCAAATTCGTCTGGAGTTAGATACTTGTTATCAAATTTATCTTTTTCGCTTACAGTGGTGTTTGGTTTAGAGCGGGTGTCGATCGATGTTGTATGAGCAACGTCGATCGATGTTGGAGGGTTGATGTCGATCGATGGACGGCTTGCTCTGTCGATTGGATGGCTGGATCGTGTTCGTCCCCAAGCAGGTTTTGATCGAAGTTGACATGTTTCATCGCGTCTTTGCATGTTGAGAAGTTCCTCATATGTGATACCTTCATGTAGTTCGTCTTTTCCTGGCTTATACATTGATATTTCTACTGCATAGCTTTCGTGATGGTGATCATCTGCCCAACTTCCAATCGAGTAGTCTCCTTCTCGCACACGGTCGACTTCTGCATCGATCGATGAGTAGTTGGCTATGTCGGTCGATGCTTGTTTCCAGTTTCTCTGTTGAGGTTGAGTATCGATCGATGGTGAGCATATTATGCCGATCGATGGTGCATTCCTTTTCCAAGAGGAATGATGTAGAAGTGTATCTTCCTCATCAAGGATGGCTTTGTACTCAGTAGCTCATTCATCCTCATAGTCTTCATCATACTCTTCTGTATGCATGTTTTGTCTGTGTATGCGGCAATAGTGGAGTTGTAGTAGTCGTTTTCCCAATCGTCTGGACTACTATCGACCGATTCTTCCTGTAGTGTGTCGGTCGATTTCTGATGGCCACTGTCGATCGATGTTGCAATGTGAGTTTCGATCGACGCCGAGTGTTTTGTCTCGTATTCCACTCCACAGTGGCAAGCTGCAATGATTCTTGGATCATTGATTCTCCTGGAGGACGTCTGTGGCTTCTTGACTGGGATGGGGTCGTAGTGGGTATGAGGATCTATGAGCGTCAAGCACAACTGATTGGATTGCAGGTTGCATACTGCTCTTACTGTTGACAAGAAGGCACTCCCAAGAAATAGAGAAGAGTTCCAGTTTAGCTTGATGTCCAGGACATGGAAATCAACTGGAACTAGGGCATTACCAATCTGCACCTCTAGGTCTCTCACAATTCCTCCTGAATTCATCTGAGAACACTCCAAAAAATTGAACAATTCGTTGCAAGGATCCACCTGCAGACCAAGATGGTCTGCCATAACCTTAGGTAGGATGCTGACTGATGCTCCTGTGTCGCACAAGGCATGTTGGAATTCAGTATCCTTCACCGTGCATGGTATTGTGAATTGCCCAGGATCACTCTTTTTCTTCAATGTAACCCTCTTCCTCATCTTTTCTCTAGCTTCACAGAACATTCTTTTGATGTCTTCTTCTTTCTCCCTTGTCTCTCTGAAGAACATCCACAATCTGTGAGTATAATAAGCCTCCTCGAACGGCTTATCTATAGGAATCCTGAAGACTCTTTTTCGGAAACTTTCATTTTCCTTATCATTGGCCCCCCTCTTCAGATGCTTCTCCACTTTTTCCTTTATTTTCCTTAGGGTTCTTCCCATAGGAACCCTATCGACTTCCCTCGAATCTTCTCCATCATCTGAAGGTATCCTGACGGTCTCTGGTGGGTTTTCTGAAGGTTTGGGTTTGGGCCTGAGTGTGTTAAGATGTGCAACATCTATCTTTGGCATCTGCACTCGATACGTAATAGGTGCTCGTCGATCGATGGGCCCTAGAGGTTGTCGATCGATGTCGACATCTGTTTGTCGATCGATGGGGGTAGCAGCATGTCGAGCGATTCTGACGTTATCAGGGTTGGGAGGATGTGGGTGTTTTGCTGCGAACTCCTCGTGAGTCAGAATCCTCGCATCATTGCAAGATGCGGTTGACTACGTTGGTGTCATCGATCGATGCTCTCGAGATCCTATCGATCGATTTGGACTGGGGACCGTCGATCGATGTTCATGGTCCGGCGTCGATTGACACCAGTGCGATCCACCGAAGCTCATCAGACTTTCTACTTCGAAATCTCCTTCTTGCAGCTTCTCTTCCTTCACCACTTGCAAGAAATCATCCCCAATGATGGCATTCACGTGGTTTTTCGTCACATCATCTCCTACCCCTCTTGTCAAGGCTTCCTGCCTCTTAACAGCTTCTCCTGTCTAAACAACCTGCATCTCCAGCTTCTTCACATGGGTGCTCAAAGTTTCAAACTTTGTGTTCAGGTTGGTGTAGACAGAATCAATCTTCCCATTGAAGTCCACTGTCATGCGCTGCTGTGCCTCAAGAACCCTATCAAGCATCTCTTCAATCTTGCTCTCTTGAGTAGGCGGCAGTGGCTTCTGGTAGTAGGAATTTCCATAACTCCTATTGTTGTTATAGTTGTTGCTGCAGGGTTTCTGGTACTCCAACTCTGGTTGAAATTTCTCCTATTTCCATTGGAGTTTCTGTTTCCACCCTGCTTTCCAGAACCTTGGAATCCAGTTCCACCAATGAAGTTCACCTCTTCTTCTTCTTCCTCTGCTCTACCCTCTGTGTCTACAGCTTCTGCATCTTCAACCAAGCAGACATGCTTCCTAAGAATCTTGTGAACACTGTCTAGCTTTGCCTTCACCTCATCCATCTGATCATTCCCAAGGATGGTGGCAGACTTTTTCCTCTCAAAATCAGTGTTCTTGGTGCTGTTGCTAGATGCTAGGTTTTCGATGACCTTTACTGCGTCCTCTGGATTCCTGGTGTTGAAGTTCCCATTGCTGGAAGCATCAAGAGCCATCTGGTACTGCACCGCGATGCCTCTGTAAAAAGTATTGAGAAGCTGTACTTCATTGAATCCATGGTGTGGACAATCTCTCTGATAAGACTTGAATCTGATCCAAGAACCTCTGAATGATTCTGCAGGTTCCTGATTGAATGTAGCAATCTTACTTCTTAAGTCTTCAGCACGTGCTTCATCAAAGAAATTGCATAAGAACAGGGCCGGACCTAGGCTTTTCAAGGCCACAAGCCGAAACAAAAAAATGGCTGGAAAAAAAGACTCAGTATTCGAACCGAGGTCTTCCTAAAATTCTCTAGTACATGATGACCACTAGACTATAGACAGTTCTGATAAGAAAGCGGCAGGTTAATTAGTTAATCAAATAGCGGCCGGAAGCATGGGCTTCTTTCGTTTGGGCCCAGGGCCGGCTCTGCATAAGAATGCATTCTTGAGGTCGCTCCAGGATGTGAGAGATCCTGGGGATAACTGCTTAAGCCAATGCGAAGCTTCTCCAGCAAGAGAGAACTTGAAGAGCTTGCATAAGAGATAATCCTCATGGACTCCCTTGACTTTAATAGCAGATATCAGATCCTCGAACCTCTCTAGATGGTCCATAGGATGCTCGTTGAATAATCCATGGTAGGCTATCTACCCCACGAGTGTGTAGTACTGCGCCTTCAACTCGAAATCCCTCAGAATAGTGGGAGGACGAATGGCTGATCTGTTGGTGTAGAACTGATCTGGACGGTTGTAGTCAGCCAATGTTTTGGGTCGCGCAGCCTCATCTACAGGTAGAGTAGTTCCTGTAGCATTAGCATCAGACTCCAGGATTGCAGCCCCCTGAGCATCTATCCTCTGACCTGCTGCATTACGCAGATGACCCTCCTGGTCATGCAGGTCTCCTCTCTCATCTCGTACAAGTATCAAAGTCGCAATCATGTCTCGCAGCTCAGTATCGATCGATGTCCGGGCTGGAGTATCGATAGATGCCGGTTGGAAGATGACGGTCGATGGAAGATGAGTGTCTTCAGTCGACGGTGGTGAACGAGTATCGATCGACGGGACTAGTGTCTGGGTCGACGGTGGTTGAACGAAATCGAGCGACGAACATGTGTTATTGTCAATAGATGAGGAGCGCGCTTCTTTGCGGATTGAACTCTCCAAACTTGCAGGTGCTGGTGAGAATGGCAGTTGAGTTTCCTTGTTGCTTCTATTACTGATGGGCATGTACCTGAAAATCAAAGAAAAAATATTGTGTCAGAAACTTAACAAATATTAGATTGAATAGGCGATCAAAACTCCCCGGCAACAGCGCCAAATTTGATACCATTCAAATTACCCTATGGAGTGATTTATGCTCTCTAAAATAAGAGGTCGAGTTGTAGTACTTAGGATCGAATTCACAGGGAGCTAGGGAACCTAAGAAATCTAATATGATTTGTTAAGCCGAATGTTTTTAATGATTTAAATGTAAATTACAGTTTTTTAATCAAACAAGTGTTTGCTCAATTGATTGGTTGAGGTTTTGGTTCTTAAAAGGAAGTAGCTAGACTTAGGGTTTTTATTCAGGAAACTTGGGATTATAATCCTACAGATGCCTAATGAGTTGCATGCATGATAATGTAAAGCTCAACTACTTAGTCAACAAGTCTATCAGCTTTCGCATGTTTGGATTTGTCTATTAACTAGATCTAATGATCTCAACTATCATTTGTCGATCAATTAGAAGGTGTCGATCGATGATCTTATGGGGATGTCGATCGATTCACCTTTCACTCCGTCGATCGATTATTCAATAATGATATCGATCGATGCGCTTCTAGTTAAGCTTTATGCGCGGGTTGAATGGTAGCTTACTAAGCTCACTAGATCAGCTCTCGCCTTACTCATAGCAAGAAACTTAGCTCAGTTAGAATGTTTTCAGGATGAGAATGAAGCTCTCGCTTTTATCTATCAATCCTAGGGCAAGTTCTAGGCAGCTAATATAGAAACATGCATTAATGAACAATCCTGATGATAATTACCACAACTCAGTAATCTATAGTTGGGGCTAATCCCTCCTAACCTATTTAAACCCTAAAATCTAACAATGGAACTACTCAGACATGGCAAACAATTCATAACATCAATTAGGTAAGAAAACTTCATTAGAATAGTAAATAGATATTAATGGAGTTCCAATCACAAATTATAACTTTGGATATTCTCTCAAATCTATCAAAATCCTAGAAAACCTTGCTGTGAAAATAATAAAACAAGAAAACACAGAAAATCACACTTTGCCTCTAACATGGTGGCAAAGCTTATATAATTAGGTTAAAACTCGTCAGGGGTAATCTTGTAAATTGGTGAAGACTTGGGCTTCAAGTTGGCTGTGACCAAATGGGCTTTCTGCGCGCTTCGCTGTCGATCGATGTCAAGACATGAACATCGATCGATTATTCCTCTTCAATATCGACCGATGGTCGAGCTCGATGGGCATCTCGGGTGCTGGCTCCAAATATCTCCAAAATGCTCCAAAATCATCATTTATCTCCAAATCACTCCTGGTCCTATAAATATTCTAAATAGACTCTATAATATAATAAGTAGTTAAAACACTTATAAACCATGGATAAAAGTGGGTCAAATCAATGGTTTATCAACTGTTTCTGTACATGCTTACCCGTTTGGATGGAGTTGATTCACTTCTCTCCATCGTTCACATATGTACACACTGCTTCATGTTTTACTTAAGCTATTAATTGCTTGCAGTTCTCAAACCTTTATCTTCTTTTTTGGTTACCAAAGATGCCTAGGAGTGTTCCTGTCGCCACAGTTGCAATTAACAACTCCACCAACACAGCCTTGCTTGCTATCCGGATGCTGGGGATCTCTAATACTGATCTCGTCTCAAGGTTCTTCTTATTTTTATCTTTTGCTACATAGTCAGAGTGAACAAGAATGAATAAGACTTGTGGGTTTCCTTTGGTTGGTCAGGATGAGTCAGTACCAGAAAGACATTAGAGAGGAGAACATGGTTAAAGGAAAGAAACTTGAGCAACAAGGCTGGGAATCATAACTGAACCAATGAATAATATTGCTGGTCAGAACTCCTAATGGTTACTGGCAAGAAGATCTTGTTGAGGAGAGTTAGTATCAGTTCTTGAGTTGTTGTTGTCACCGGTATATGTAGTTCCCTAAGATCAGAGAGTTAGTATCAGATCTTTATTACTACTATAAGTGACTTTAGCAATAAAAAATCCATAAGATTATTGGTTTTTTATATAAAATGACAAATGCAATCAGTCGCCAAAGCCACCGTTTACTTTTTGTCCTAGTTATGATGTTCACAAAATCATCGTACAATAGAACTCCACAATGAAAGAAATGAAAGAAGACAATTTGATAAGGAAGTAAAAACAGAAGAAAAGAGATGATGACAGTTACCAAAAAATTACCTAATTCTGATCCCTGGACCTTTTCTACATGTGTTTTAGGACTCTTGTAGGCCTGGGCGTTCGGGTCTTCGAGTCGGGTTCGGGCCGGTTCCTTTCGGATCCGGGTCTTTTCGAGTCCTAAATATTTAGACCCAATAGGTACTTAGAAATTTTTGGTTCGGGTTCGGGTCGGTTCTTCTCGGGTCCGGGTCGGTTCGGGTCTATAATTAAAATACCCATAAAATACCCGTAATTTTTCGGGTCCATATCGGGTCCGGGTCGGGTTCGGGTATTTAGGATCTGAAAAGGACATGATATACCCAATTCCATCAACTTTAGTTGAATATTTTTCATATATATCTAAAATTTTACAAAACAACTTAAATGAAACTATTAATAATTAAAATAAAACATTTTAAAACTCTAAATTTTACATTTTAAAGCTTTATATTACTTTAAAAATGTTAAAAAATAATAACAAATGTTGTTAACAAAAGATATTTCAACTAAATCATAAAATAATATATATAAAATAGAACACAAAAACATCATAGTTTTAGATATACATGTTTTTAAGTCTGGTACAAATCAGTTCTTATCGGGTCGGGTCTATTCGGGTCGGTTCTTTTCGGATCCGGATCTATTCGGGTCGGTTCCTTTTCGGTTCCGGTTCTTTCGGGTAAAAAAAATTTAGACCCAAAAGGTACTTGTAAATTTTCGGTCCGGTTCCGGGTCGGGTATATTTGGGTCGGTTCCGGTTCGGGTTTTCGGGTCCAGGTTAAAATGCTCAGGCCTAGACTCTTGCATAAATCATATTTGTAGCAGATCCCTGGACCTCTTCTACATGGTCTGGTGGCATCCCGTATGTGCTAAAGTTTTCATCATCGGATGTTGCTCCATCAGAATCATCACAGTAATCGAATCGATCACCCTCTTCGTCTGTATCTTCTTCATCATCTCTTTCTATGGGTTGTTTCTGATCTTCGCCGGCTCTTTCCCAACATTTTTTTTTCACTTTAAACTCTACACATACTCGAACATTCTCAACTTTGCAAAGACCCAATAATGCATGAAACTGCCTATCATTTCCTATTTTCACATGTGGTGTATCGATGCTTTGTCTGTGTAGATTCCTCTTCGGCAAAACGTACCTTAGTTCCAAATCGTTTTCTGCAAAATCAACTCTGTAATCCTCAAGTATGATTTTCACAAAATCCTCAAATCGAGTGTCTTCATTCGCAGCAACCAATATGCTCACTCGCTCATTATCTATTTCAAATAACCACTTAGTTTTCTCAACTTTCTACTTTCCATAGACGAGAATTATGTGTTCCATTACTCTCTCCTCAATATGAATTAAAAGATGCAGTTGTAGATCACCATGAAAGTGGACCACGTGTTGTTGAATGAAAGGTAACAGGAAAAAGATGACAAAGAACGTAAAACCTAAATTGAGAAAGCGTGGTTGTAATCTCTTAGCTTAAACCAAGGTTCCAAATAGGTTTAAATTAATTTAAACCAAAAATAACCCTAAACCAAATTTCAAAATTAATTAAAACAGAATTCAATCAATCTAAACCGGGATCCAATTTAGATTAAATCGGAATTTATTTGAATTTACACAGAAATTATAATTTCGTCCCACTCTAGTAATTAAAATTTATTTAAAAAGTCTGTCGCCAAAGACGGCAATTTCAAAAATCTGCCACCAAATAAATACAAAAATCGATTGAAAATTTAAATTGGGTAAACATATCTATCATAAAAATTTATGTCTATTACCGACAAACATATCTGTCTCAAAACTCTGACTACTTCGAAAAAAATCTGATTACTTCAACAAATCGGTTACAACATATGACAGACTAAAATAGATAAATATATCGACAATATTAAATCGACCATACAAATATGCTAGCTTCAAAACATATGTCGTAACATAAAAGTCTGCCACAAAATACATGGCAGATATAAATTTTACAACAGTTTAATTTAATAGATTTATTTTTCGTTAAATAAATCTGCCATCAGAATTTTTTTAATAATTTTAAATGACACTTTTGTAATATGACTTTTTATCATAACTATAGTCAAGGGTATTTTCGATCATAAAATATTTTTGGTAATTTTAAACTTTCAAGAATTATTTTAGTAATTTCTAAACTAATTTGACTCATTCTAGTAAATTTCTCTTATTTTATTTACTTCATTATTTTTTACTCTTATATCAATTACTTTGAGTTGAGTTGCCTCCTTCTGATCACACTGTATGAGATCCCTATCAATGTATTAATTTTCAAAATAAACCTACAAAACCCAATTTGAACCAACAGCCCATTTGAATCCTCGAAAGAATATTGTTGAAGCCATGGACCGAATAAATATATTTTTCTGAATAAAAATGATTTAGAGTCTAGAGAGACTGATGATGTTTCTTATGATCGAGTAGTGTAGATTCTTCTATTTCGTATTTTCAATCTCAAACCGAATCAAGAAAAAGAATGGTTTGTTTAATTCAGACGTTTCTGTCTCAGACTTAACTTAACCGAAGAACAAAAATGAAAATAAAGTGCAAAGGGGACCCTATGCTCGATCATAGAGAGTTGTTCTTCGAACTATGATGTGATCGTGTGACATCACCTTGACATATACTAGTGTCATCAACCAGTAAAAAATATGTCCCAACTCCCAACTAAAGAATTGCCACTACCGAGCAGACTTAATCAAAATGCTATGGGCTTGCAGATTAGTTTTGAACTTTTGATTGAAAATAGGGTACCCTTGAAAATATGGTTGTTAAGAGAACAATTTACAACACATTACAAAATAATTGTAACGCCTCATTCCTTCATACTCTTTACTTTACAAAACAATATGAAGCCCACCACCACAAAAGCCAGATGTCTGTCTCTCTCGCTCCCAACAACCACCGCACTAGCCTCGTCTCTATTTCTTCTCCCACTACCAGATTTTCGGTGTCACTTTCTAAAGATAGAAAACATAAATGTAATTAATAAAAAGAAACTAGAGTTAAATTTTACTATAGTTTAATCGTTAGATTCTTATTTGTTACACGTGAAAACTCTTAAGCAAACTTATTTCTACAACGTGTAGAAATACTCTTAATCCTTATGTGAATATAGGATGCTTAAACCCTATTCACATTTGTCTCTCTGAAAGAAAAAAAAACCATATTCACATTTGTATGTTTTTCTTATCTTCACATTGTCAATGAAAATTACCTCTATTCTTTTCTTCACGCGGTTTCCTAAGGTTAATAATGATAAAAAGAAATTGAAAAAAAGTTTGGACAGGAAAAGAAGAGAAAGCAACCTTTGTTTGTATCTATTATGATTTGTTCTTATTTGTCATGTGACTGCAAATACACACATATCTACATATATTTTCATATATAAATATATAAAAGAGATGATAATCTAATAGAGGCACCCACTTGGATTCAACAAACTGTTTCTTAGGTTTTCATCCTCTCCCAAAAAAGAACATAGATTTTGAGATCCAAACAGATATGAGAGACACCAACAACACAAGAGAAGGAGAGAGAAGCGGTTCTTCAAAACACCAACCACAAGAAGCTCATATGTCTTTGAAGCTCATAGATTCATGTCTGAGGCTAAGCGTGATTCCTCTCAGTGTTGCAACCATCTGGTTAACTGTCACTATTCACCAATCCAACCCTGACTATGGCAATCTAGACTACAACTCCATCATGGGTCTCAAGTATAAACTCGTTAATTTCTTTCATTTTTGAGTGATAATCATATGTATTATTACTATTTAGTTGTTATCAAGTATACTCCGTCATGACTCTCAACTGTACTCTTTGATTTCTTTCATTTTTTTTCTGTAAACTAAAACTTCTTTCATTTTTCACTATGGCAAATTTATTATTGTTTAGTTGTTATTGTTTAGTTTGTTATTTAGACTAATTGATTTGCTCTCTGCAGATACATGGTTGGTGTTAGTGTCATATGTGGTATTTATGCTCTGCTATCTACTATTTCTTCATGGGTCACAAATTTAGTCTCCAAAGCTTGGCTCTTCTTTGTCCCTGACCAGGTTTTTCGACTTCTTAAATCTATTTATCCGCTCTCTTTTTTTTTTTCTCCCAGTCATTAACACAATCTAGTATTCGATTTCTTACACAAGTGAACAATTCTGTGTGTAAAGGTCTTGGCTTATTTGATGACCACATCGGTAGCAGGAGCAACAGAGATAGTGTATTTACTTAACAAAGGAGAGAAAACAGTGACATGGAGTGAAGTTTGTTCTTCTTATCCACACTTCTGTTCAAAATTCACAATTGCTTTGGGGCTTCATGTCTTTGTTCTCTTCTCCTTCTTATTTCTCTCTGTTATTTCTGCTTATAGAGCTTTTAGTGTCTTTGATCCACCCTGTGATTCTCAAACCAATGGTCATGCTTAATTAGTCAGTATTGAATCTTGTTTGCAGCTTTGGAGTCCACATTTATTTCGATGTTGCTAGTGTTTTGACTTTCTTCTCAAAGTAATATGACTTGTTTTACCTTTTCTTTTTTCTTCATTTAATGTTGTTTTTATTATTCAAATGGGTGTATATAAATAAATCTCGTAATCTGACAATGTTTGACAAAAGATGATGGCCTGCACTTGGCAATTTGTAAAGTGTTTAGTGACCTCAAGGCATGGTGCAACGGTGTTTTATCGACCTAGCTTAACAGACATACGGCCCATACCCCCAAATTAAGTATACTTTTATCGAGAGGTTCTCGTATTGTGAACTATAGTGATAGAAACTTAGGATCATCACTACATTGGATTTTTTTTTGAACTTCCAAAACTCTTTAATTACTTGGTAAGTAATACATTAGAGACAGATATAATTGGTTTCAATTTTTTTTTGGTGTACGTGTTAAAATTCATACCATTTTACACAATAGAAAAGAAAAATATAGACTACGGTTGAGGTGTTACAAAACAAAAAAGACTACGGTTGATTTAATGTTATGAGTTTGGAATTTGATTTGTTGAGAATTTGGCTGGTAAAACTCTGATTGGTAACTATGGTTCGTTAACTAGGGGTGGACACTTTACCCGATACCCAAAGCCGCACTCGAATCCGACCCGAAAAATCCAAACCGAAATCCGAACCGAAGTAGCAAAATACCCGAACGGATATTAAGTTATGAGAGATTGGATACCGAATCCGAACGGGTAATATCCGAATCCGAACGGGTAATATCCGAACCCGAATGGATATCCGAAAATAACCGAACATATATATACTTACCCTTATATTTCTAGTTTACATCTCTATCTTTTTTTAAAAAAATATTTGTATTGATGTTACACATACTTTAAGATCATAAATATATATATATATATATATATATATATAATTATGGAGAAAATGATTTGATATTCATTGAAAATGCATGTCAAACTTTTTGTTTCATGTATTAACAAAAGTTACATTCAAAGTTTAAAAACAATACCCAAATTAATATCTATTTGTTTTCGAAATATTATCTTCAAACCTATTGATCATTCGATCTATAAAAAATAAAAAAATCAGTTAAGCGAAATCCATATTTTTAAATACAAGAAACTTTAAAATGAAAAAATTAATTTTTTTCTTTTAAAATCTAAATATCCGAACCCGAACTAAAAATACCTGAACCCGACCCAAAGTACAGAATTACCCGAACGGGTTCTCTATCCCTATACCGAAATACCCAAAAATCCGAAATACCCGATCCGAACCCGAATGGGTATCCGAACGTCCACCCCTATCGTTAACTATGGTGATTAGGTCCTTCCAATTTGTTCCTAAATTCTGATACATTGAATGATGTAGCATATTATCCATTACCCAAATCGTTGATTCTAATTCTGAATGCAAAGTTAATTTCTGAATTTTTTTTTTTGATGATCCTGGTATCCAGAGCCCCGAGAGGATCCGATTAGCACCAATGACCGTCCACCGGAGCTTAGCCGGGGAGCCCGCCGAGGCATCCAGAAGAGCTGGTGATCACCCCATGTAAATTCCACCAGTGGCCACACGTTAGCAGGCTTCTCCGTATTGGGCTCGAAGGTCTCTCAAGATAATCACTTCCCAGCAGCACTCGAACCCATGACTTCCCAGGTTGAGTTTAACCACTGAACCACTAACACGTGGTTAATTTCTGAAATTTTAGTTTTATCAGATTCTGAATTATTATATTTATTCCTAAGTATGCTGAATTCTAGAGTTTTTTTTTTAGTTTTGGATAAAACTTTTATTTTTATACAAGATTAATTTGATGAAGAAATTGTAGATGTGCCTTGTTCATATTTTATAACTAGCAAAAGAAGTTTATCAATTTAAAATATAAATTTTGTGTATGTCATGATAATATTAATTAATATTTCCGAATCATTTTCGACAAAAATCGTCGGTCGAAAAAAATCGTCGGAATTTCTTCAGGTTTTCTGATGAATTTCTGACAAAATTCCGACGGAGAAATTTCCGACGGATGAATTTTCGAACGAATATATTTCGACGAAATTTCGACGGACAAAGTTCCGACGAATAATATCCGTAGGAAATTTTGTAAACTATTAAAAATAAAACAAATTTTATTTAAAATATAATATTTAAATTAATTAATTACTGAAATACAAAATTTAAAAATCATTTATAATAAATATTTTAATTATTGATGTATAAATAAAATAAAATTTAAAATTAGAAAACCGTTTTTTGTTTATAATAAATGTTTTTATAAATTTTTAAAAACATAAAATATTTTATAAAATTTTAAGACAAAGAGAAAACATTTTAATAAATTTTTAAATTTTTTTTGTAATTGAAACCGTTTTCTAAAAATTGAAATCTTGGCGATCTTCTCTATCTAATGAATGGGGACAAAAAACTTTTGTCGATTGAAAAGGTTTTAAAAAAAAATTTAAAACATTTTGATAAACTTTAGAAACCAGAAAACGTATAAATTATAACAAACTTAAAATTTTTTTATGAAAATTTAAAATGTTTTATAAAAAGATTAAAACATTTAATAAAATCATAAAAACGTTTTAAAACAACAAAAAATAATAAAAACTTGAAAACAATATATATATATATATGTTTATTTATTTTTTATTTTAAATAAAACTTTCAAAATTTATAAAAACACCAAAAAGGTTTTAAAATTTGAAATACGTTTTATAAATAATAAAAACTTTTTTAATTTCACAAAACAACAAATTAAATAACAAACCACAAAATCACAATCAAAACCTATCTAAACCACAACCTAACAACAAAATCTAACATCTAATTCATAAAATTCTTCATCCTAACATAAATCTAACATTCAAAACCTAAAATTCACAATTTCACAATCAAAAAGTAACATAAGTCAAATGAGAAAAGGAAAGAGATGACTTACATAATTTGTAAGGTGGATTTGAGGAGTTTAAGGCTTAGAATCGCCGGATTAGAGAGAGAATCGGAGAGAATTTGTGTGTGTTTAGAGAGAAGGAGAAGAGAAATGAGGAAGAAGGGGCTTACGGTTTATATTAAAAAATTTCTGACGGATAGAGTTCGTCGGAAATCCGTCAGAATTTTTTATTTTGACGCTTCGCGCAAAATTAGGCGATGTCTTTTTTTTTGGGGTAAATTTCAATTTCCTACGAATATACCATTTTCGTCGAAATATACCATATTCGTCGGAAATTAGTCGGAAATATATTAGTCGGAAATATATTCGTCAGAAATTCGTCAAAAATTTCCGACGAATTTCTAACGAACTACATATTGGGGCTTTGAAACATAGCAAAAATAAACAGATAATAGCCATTGATAATAAATTGATGATTTTTAGGGGTTTATAATCTTCATAATGTTTGAAAACACTTGAAAACACACAAATTAAAAATTGTAAGATGGATCCCCGTAAAGTATTTGCATAAGTGTATAAGTGTTAACGAACAAGGTTATGTATCCGTGCATCCATCGAAAGAATATATATATATATATATATATATATATATATATTGAGGAATTATTAACCCACATCATATGTATCACTTAATATATGTCATGTGATCTTGTAGGTATCCGTTTTTTTTATTTTGAATATTTATTATCTAAAACTCAAGTTTGTCGAAAATTCGTCAGAAATTTTCTAGGAATAAATTCGTCGAAAATTTATGACGAATTTCCCATGAAAATTTTGCATTTTATCAGAAATTTGTCAGAAATTCTGACGAATATCCAACAAAAACATAAACCACAAACCTATATCCTAAATTGTTTAATTTTCCTCGGGAATCGCCGATATTTCGTCGATTATTTCTGACGAAAGAAAATTCGTCAGAATTTCCTAGAATATTTCCGACGAAAAGTAAAATTTTATATTCCTCATAAATTCGTCAGAAATGACTATGTTTTCTTTTAGTGATTGGCTGGCCATTAGATTAAGAGACATCGCATAAATTAGCTCTTTTCTAAAGTATAAGTTTACGAGACCAAGACAACACCAGGTTTCTGCTTTGTTGTTTTAAATGACCGCGTCTAATAAAACTCTAAGGAAGCGGTGGACACTGGACAGTATGTGGAATAAAAATAACGTATCCATAATCACGAAAGTATAAATAAAATTCGCATATTAGAATACAAATACTGACGAAAATTTATGCAGCTCTAGTTTGAGTCATTCCTCATGTTCTTAAAATATTTGAAGTATAAAAAGAAATATATATTAAGATCTATCATAGAAAAATGAGAAATCGGCCAAAAAAACACTGAACTTTGCGGGAATTGCCAAAAGAAACCTGTACTCGAACCTGACCAATAAAACCCCGATTTTTTGTTGACGTTTTTAGTTAATTCACAAACTTACGGTTGACTAACCAAATTAACACACCGTTAACCGACAGTTAAGACAGTGTTAACTCACCGTTAATTATTGCCGTTTAGTGAAACTACGTCGTTTCATTCAGTTGTTTTGTTAAACACAAAATCTCAAGACGACGTCGTTTTGCTTAATTAAAATTGTTGTTGCTGCCTGGACTCGAACCCGTGCACTCGTGGTCGTAAGGGGGTATTGCCACTGAGCTAGTGGACTTTTCGGAAGGTTATCACACATGTTTATTTTTATTGATCAAAAGATGTGTTTGATTGCAATCAAACAAAATGAAACCCGTGTTTGAACGTAACCCTAATTTCTCAAATCGATTTGGGGATTTCTCTTGTAGAGATGGTAAAGACGAAGTTCACAAGGAATGGAAAGGAGGTAATGATTTTCGGAGCGATGAGGAATTTCGATTACGGGAGTGACGAAGCGGTTCAAGAGTCGAAGAAGGGTGGAGAACGCGATGCTTCTGTGAGTTTGCCATCGCTGGAGAGATCGAGGATTCGTAAAAGCGTTGAAGGGATATCGATGTTGGCATCTACAGAGGTGTCGAAGGCGTCGAAGACTAGGCGGGGAACTTCATATGGGTCGCCTGCGTCATCTCCGGAGAAGACCACGAGGAGGGGAACTTCATATGGGTCGCCTGCGTCATCTCCGGTGAAGGCCACGAGGCGTGGTTCAACTCTGTCTCCTAGAGTTTCGAAGAAGCAGAAGGTAAATGTGGCTCCTTCTGGTGATGACAGAGAAGAATGGCCAGAGACTGAGATGTTGGCATCAACAGTTGCGAAGAAGACAAGGCGGGGAACTTCATCTGGCGGGTCGCCTGTGTCTCCTAGACAATCGAAGAAGCAGAAGGTAAACTCGGAGAGGAGTCTAGGTGATGATGGTGATGACAGAGAAGAATTTCTCCAGATTGAGGAATTTGGGGATATAGGTGATGATGGTAGGGAAGATGAGAACGGTATTGCTGGCATTGAGGAAGTTGGTTGTACAGATTTGAGTCTTTATTTTGGTGATAAAGCAAAAAATGATGACTGTGAGGTTGATGAAGACGAAGGCGATGATGATGCATGGGATGATGATAAAATCCCTGATCCTCTGTCATCAGATGATGAGAATGAAGAGGAGATGAGACCTGCGCAAGCTTACAGAGAAGACACTGATCCAGAGGAGCTCCTTCAGCTAGGCAAGACATTTTCAGATGCTGAGGACTTCAAACATGCTTGTCTGAGGTATACCCTGAAAACCAGATACAACATCAAGTACTACAGATCCAGTAGCTTGAAGATGGGTGCAAAATGTGCCGCTGAGATGAGAGATGATGAGGCTCCTTGTCCCTGGATGGTCTACTGTTCGTATGATAGGAGGAAACAGAAGTTGATGGTAAAGACATACGTCAATGACCATAAGTGTGAGAGGACAGGGTATTCGAAGATACTTAAGAGGTCAGCAATTGCAAGTCTATTTGCTGAGAGGTTAAGGCTGAATCCTAAGCTCACGGCAAAGGAGATACAATCTGAGATATTGAGGGAGTATAAGATGGAAGTTTTAGAAAACTCATGCATTAAGGCCAAGACGAAGGTGATGAAAGAAAGGAGGAAGACCCATGAGGAGCATTTTGATAAAATCTGGGATTACCAAGCAGAGATATTGAGGAGCAATCCTGGATCAACCATGGAAATTGAGACCATACCAGGAGCCACGGTTGGAACCAAGCAGCGGTTCTACAGACTCTACATGTGTTTCCAAGCACAAAAGGAAGCATGGAAGAAGACTTGTAGGCCTGTTATTGGCTTAGATGGAGCCTTTTTGAAATGGGACATCAAGGGACAGTTGTTGGCTGCGGTTGGAAGAGATGGAGACAATAGGATTGTCCCTATTGCTTGGGCTGTAGTGGAGATAGAGAATGATACAAACTGGGATTGGTTTGTGAAGCGTTTGGCCTTGGATTTGGGATTGGAAAATGGGAACGGCTTTGTTATAATGTCTGACAAACAAAAGGTAAACACTTTGCTTTCATGATACTCAATGAATGTTTGATTCTTGTTTCTGATTTTTTTTTTTCTGATCTTGTAGGGATTAGTGAAATCAGTTCATACCCTCCTTCCAGAAGCTGAGCATAGACAGTGTTGTCGCCATATCTACGAGAACTGGAGGAAAGGTGGAAAAGATCTAAGGTTACAGAGGTTCTTCTGGTTCATTGCAAGGAGCTACACTCCTGGTATGTTCAACTACAACATGGACGAGCTTAAGAACTATGATCCTGGCGCACATGCATCTCTGATAAAGACAAAGCCAGAGACTTGGTCTAGAGCTTTCTTCAAGATAGGCTCCTACTGCAATGATAATCTGAACAACTTGTGTGAGTCCTTCAACAAGACCATCAGGGAGCCTAGGAAGAAACCTCTGCTAGACATGTTAGAGGAGATAAGGCGTCAATGTATGACTAGGAACTACAATAGGTCTAAGATGGCTAAGGACAGGAAGACTAGGTTCACCCCGAAGACACATAAAGAGTTAGACAGGGTTGAGAAGAAGTCAAAAGAATGTAGTCTGCGTTGGGCAATTGGGCCAGAGACTGAGGTGGAAGATAGAGACCAGTCATATGTGGTGAATTTGGAGAATGAGACTTGTGCATGTCGAAGCTGGCAAATGAATGGTATTCCATGCATCCATGCTGCTAAGGTCATCCTTGGCGTGGGAAGAAAACTCTCTGAATTTGTTGCTCCTTTCTACACAACCTCTAAGTGGCGTGAAACCTACAGTTTTGGGATCAGACCTGTAAATGGGATGATAGAGTGGCCTCGGACCAATAGATTAGGTGTGATTCCACCACCTAATCGAAATGGCAAGCCTGGTAGGCCTAAAAACCATGATCGAAAGAAGGGAACCAATGAGACAGTGTCTACTACCAAGCTGAGTCGTGCGAACAGGGTAATGACATGCTCTAATTGCAAAGAAGAAGGGCACTACAAGAATACATGTCGGAAGGCTTTTGTTGAGAGCCCACCTAAGAAACCAAGAGGCAGACCAAGGAAATATCAGGTTAGGGTCTTAGTTTCTATCTCATTGTTTTTTAGCTCTCGGTAATGTGTCTAACAATTCATTTATATGTTGCAGGGACTACACTTTGGCGAGTCACAAGCTCAATCCTCAGAAGCTCAAACCTCACAAAATCAATCCTCACAAGCTCAAGCATCACCATGGGAAGTTCCTCAATCTTCAGAAGGTCAATCCTCACAAGCTGAAGCATCACAGACAGCATCGTGGGGAAGATGGTTGTTTTAGATGCTTGTGTGTTGTTTATGATGGTCTCTGTCTGAATGCTTTCGTTGTCTGTTGTTTATGATGGTGTCTCTGTCTGAATGCTTTTGGAACAAGAACTACCTTTTTCTTTCTTCTTTTCCTGCTGTTTTAATTTGAAACTCTCAATGAAGATAGTCTTGGTTATTATCTTTGTGTTTTCATCATGTTGTTTATCTTGATGGTCTGTTCAATGGTGCATTTGTCCTTCTATAAACAATCAAGAAGTAAAACATAAACATTACTGAAACATTGTCTTAAAACATAGCCTTACATGAACCATGATTCTTACATAAACATAGCCTTACATAAACAGTCTCTTAGTAGCTATTCATAGACAACCCATCTGCTTTGTCAAACATGATCAACACAAGACATATCACAACGCCTAAACAAACCACCGAAAAACCCACTTTCATGATCACATTCAGCTTCTTAAGTTCATTGCTCGCCTTCCTGACATCTTCTTTCAAGTCTTCCTCCACGGTTTTCATGCTTTCGATCTCCATTTTAATTTTCATAAAATCTGATGCAAAGCATTCAACTTTTGGCAATGCATCTTGAACCTCTTCGTAGACAGCTTCATCTACCCATTTATACAAGTGATCCTAGACACAAATCATGAACACAATCTTTATATTCAAACAATTTCTCACTTACTACCTAGCCATTGAATCTTATGTTCTTATCTTAAACACAATCAAATTAAACACTTACATTTTGAAACGTTGGGCATCTAAAGAAAGTTCTTCCTGGATTGACCTTCGTTTTTGATGTGTATATCCCAGTTCTTCGACCACAACCGCATTGCTCCGGGATACCACGAATTCCCATCGTATTCACAGACGAATCCTCACAACCCGAACTCATCATGCGATACTCGAAGAAGGAGAGATGAGAATCGAGATTCTTAAGGACGAGATCGAAGAGAATCGCGAACTGGATTCATGATTTCGCCCATTTAGGGTTTATACCAATCGGAGGAGAAAACCGTCGTCTCTTTTTGATTCATTTAACTCGGATTCAAAGAGAATAAAAGAAACTGTGTTCGTATATCCATTGCAAAGTCCACTAGCTCAGTGGCAAAAACCCCTACCATTATACCCGAGTGCACGAGTTCGAGTCGATGGAACCCCATCTTTTTAATAAAAAAGTTAATGTAAAACACCTCGTTTCATTAATTTGTCTTTAACTCGGATTCGAAGAATAAAAGATATTGTGTTCGTATAGCCATTGCAAAGTCCACTAGCTCAGTGGCAAAAACCCCTACCATTAAACCCGAGTACACGAGTTCGAGCCGTAGGAAACACATATTTTTAATAACACAGCTATATAAACGACGTCGTTTGTCTTTAATCAGACAAAGTGATGAAACGACGTCGTATACTTTAACACCCAAAATTAACGTCCGCTTAATTATCAGTTAACTCGGTTAACGGTGTGTTTATCTGGTCAGTCAATCGTAAGTTTCTTAATAAACCCGAAAAGTCAACAAAAGTTCAGGATTTTATTGGCTAGCCCATATGTCCAGGTTTCTTTTGGCAATTCCCGCAAAGTTCAGTGTTTTTTTGGCCGATTTCCCATAGAAAAATATATATTTTCTTTGTTTTTAATGTTCTCATTCAAGATTTTGTCATTTTCTGCTTCCTTTCTCTCTGATATGGTTGTTAGTTTTTGATTTTCCTTCATCAAATATTTTTTTTTTTGTGAACTTTAGTGTTCCAAAATAAAAAAAAATAAAAAAAAGTGAACTTTCATCAAATATTATTTGAATTGAGTTTCTCTTTATAATTGAATTTACACCTATGCCCATTAAATTATGTGCATGTCCATATGTACAAAATAAATATATCCACGGTAATGGTAGTGTGTACGTAAATGAAAAAAAAGTACGAAAACAAAATTTTATTTGATTTCTCTCAGCTCAACTCACACCTTACTTAAGGGAAAAAGTTTTCGACCAAAACAGTGTTTATGGCATTTA
This sequence comes from Brassica napus, assembly GCF_020379485.1. NCBI lineage: Eukaryota > Viridiplantae > Streptophyta > Magnoliopsida > Brassicales > Brassicaceae > Brassica > Brassica napus. Next base: position 44,846,068 of record NC_063452.1, read on the forward strand.
GTTGAAGAATTAGGTTTAAGTGACAATTCATGAAAAGTATATCTTCTAAAAAATGGCAGTTTGTTTTTAGTCCAAAAAAGGCAGTTTGTGGAAATTTCCTTTAATATGTTCAAGTGTTAGTTTGATTTAGGAAAAAAAAGGAGTAAAATATTGGAATAAACAAACAAGTTTTATGAAAATATAGAAGAAAGGATAGAAGCATAAAAGGCAACCAATCGAAAGCAAAGATGAAAAACGTGGAAACACACTCACAAAAAAAGAAGAAGGAAATATCGCTCCAATATAGCAGTATATTATAGTTATGGAGATCGGTTAATAATCAAATTTATTTTCTGATAACTTGCCGTCATGTTCAAGAAATCTTCTAGCCATAACGAACAGAAAAGAGTCGTCACCACCGTCTTAACCATGCCATATCTCCCCGATGAATTGCTGTTGAACTGCTTAGCCCGCATCTCAAGGTTATACTACCCAACTCTCTCTTTAATCTCCAAGAGATTTCATTCTCTGCTTGCTTCGACTGAGCTTTACAGGACCCGAAGACTGTTAGGCAGCACTGAGAATTGTATCTATGCCTGCTTACTGTCCCCTCATAATCAGCCACATTGGTGTACTCTTGGCCGGCAACCAACTCTAATCGCTCCTTTTTGGAATCCGTTTAGAATCCTAAGGAATCGCACTAGGATGTCGTCGAGTGGCAATCTTCTGGTCTCGGTCCCATCTCATAATTTTTTTCCTGATCAGTGTCCGTGGATTTCTACCATAGTTGGTTCTGATATCTACATCATGATTGGTGGATACAACAATCTTGAGCCCTCCTCTAGTGTATTTGTCGTGGACTATCGGGTTCACACATGGCATGAAGCTCCAAGCATGCTGGTGGCCAAGAAACACCCCCTCGTGAGTGTTATTGATGGGAAATATATGTAGTAGAGAAAAGCAAAGATCGCGATTTCTCAAACTTTATAGAGTTTTTCGATCCTGAAACCAATATATGGGAGCATGTGCCAAGCCCTTGCGCAAAGATACACGAGAGACATATAGACCATTGTTGCTCCTTCAGAGGAAATCTTTGCCTCTTGTTTAGGGACAAGGCTGTGGTTTACAATCCCAAAGAAAATAAATGGGATGTGGTAGCAAAAGAACTCAAGATGCTTTTGTCGTGTGATTATGATTCTTGCATGATAGATAACGTATAATCTATACGTATAGTGGCGGATCGTTTAGAATGCTTAACTGGTACGACTGTGTGGAAAGATCTTGGGGAGATTTGAAGGGTATGAAAAAATTACCTGAATTACCAAAGGCTTATCGTGGTTCTCTTAGATTGGAGAATTGTGGCGGAAAGATTGTGCTTTTATGGGAGGAAAATGTGCGTTCTATTTGTTCTATGAAGGAGAAGATGATATGGTGTGCTGAGGTTGCACTTGAAAGACTTAACAGTCGAGAGATTTATGGAAAGGTTAAGTGGTGTCATGTCAACTAGAACAACTTTTTGTTGCTAATATTTGACGAGTTGACATATAAGAAAGCAGTTTAAGCTTTCATTTTTGCTGCTGAAGCTTATGTATTTAGATTTCAATCATAAATAATTGTTTATGGAATTCTCTTAGGTTTACCCTTTCAGAATAGCTTTAGGATTTAAGTTTCATTCATAAATAGGCGATTATGGCTGCCCCTTTTGTTCCCCTTTCCAAATAGATTTAGTATTTAATTAAATTTCAATCTTAAATAAGCGATTATGGCTCTCTTGGGTTTCTCCTTTAGGGTTTAGATTTCATTCACGAATAATCGTTTTAACTATTATATTATGCTTATGATTTAGTTTTTATTTTACCAAAACGCATTTACTTAGATGCTCGATTCTTTTACATGCAGTTTTTTTTTATTGTAGGGAAAATATATGTTATGCATTGAAATATTAGTTCAGATTTCGTCTTTGTTTATTGCCAACATAATTCTTTTTAAAAGTGGTAGTTGTGGTTATGCTTAATGATTTGTATATCCTTGGCAGAAATCAAAGAAACGTAGTGAATAGTATGGAGTTCGAAGAACAATACATGAATGTATCCATAATCACAAATAAGTAAGAGATCAAATAGCATTAAACAGAAAACAGACGATTTGCAACAAATACAAGTAAACTTTTTAATGATACAATACAATCAAAGATCCAAGACTTTGGTCTTCGTTAGTTCTTGTGGTCTGTTGACATTTTCTAGCTGACTCCATGCAAATTGTCCCATGAACAGTTAATTTTATCATTATTGTTCTGTTCATCATTGGTCCTTGTTTCAGCGGCCGTGGAGTCAGCCGGGAATAGTGAATTCAGTTGATGAACATCAAGAACAAGATTGTCGTCAGTGAGAACAGATGATTGTCCATTAGAGATCTCTCCACTATCACTTCCCCAGTCAAGAAGTTTAGCTATGTCATCTTGCATTGTGTTCATTTGAAGGGATTCTTCTTCCTTCGGTTTCAAATCTGCATTTCAGTAATAAAAATAAATAAAATATTTATTTAAAAAATAGAAAAAATAAATAAAAAATATTTAACCGGAGAGAAATGTAGGTGAAGTTTTTAGCGTTTTAGTTTACCTTGTAAGGAACATATGTTTTCAGAAGAATCATATTGTTCGAAACTAACGGAGAAGAAATTATCATTATCGTTGTTATTGTTGTTGTGGTGGTTAGGAGGAGAAGCAGTGAGTTGTCTCCGTTTCGAAGGTCGGTCTCCGTCTCCACCGGCTAGAGCCTCGGCCTCTACAAGGACATCCTCCAAGAGGCTGCAGCTAATACTTCTTCTGTGAAGATTGGTATTGTTCTGTTTTTCATTGTCTGTGAAGTTGTTGACATTGTTAAAGACACCTATCTGGGGGATTTGGTTTGAAGGGAACTCTTGTTTCATGGAGTAAACCGGGTTGTTGTGAAAGGATGTGGAAGAATAATTTGGAGTGTACTGAGAGTGAAGAAAGCTTGGGGAAGAAGTTGTTGTAGGGTAAGAAGAAGGTGAAGGGTTTAAAGAAAATGAAGAGTAATTGTTGTTAGTGTTATGGTAAGTAGCAGTTTGAGCGGTAGGGGAAGAGTAAGGTAATGTTAGAAAGGAAGTGTAAGAGTCTCTAGAAACAGGTGAAAATGGTGCGGTCGAAACGCGGTTGATGCAATTGAGAGGAGTATTAGAATTGTTGTAGCGTTTGGCAAGGAGCGATGAAGGCGGTTGGAGGAGAGGTGGGGGCCTAGGGAAAGTGAAATTGGTATTATTGTTATTGTTGTTGATTTGGGAGCTCGGGAAGGTGAAAAGAGGAAGAGTTGGATATTGGTTGTTTCGTGGGGAAGATAAAGGAGACGAAAGAGGCGGTGGAGGTGGTGTGGAAGAGAGTTGAGAAGGAGTTTGCGGTGTGGTTGGAGTGTGAGGGCTTAGAGGATGGAGGAGATAAGCGGTTGATGCGTTTGTGCTGTGGAAAGTGAAAGATGATGAGGGGTTTGCGTTTATTGGCGTTGGAGATGGAAGAGGAGAAGATGATGGTGTGTTTGGTTGTGAAGATTGTTGTTGAAAATACATTTGTTGATGTTGATGTTGCTGTTGATGATGATTTTGTTGATGATGATGTGGGTGTGGATGGAGTTGGTGGTTAGGGATGATATCTGGAGGATAAAGAGGAAGTCCTTGGCGTTGAAGGCGTTTCAACCTCGTGTTCCAATAGTTCTTGATCTCATTATCTGTTCTTCCCGGTAACTTTACAAAAATTGCAAAAAAAAAAATATATAAGTTTTTATTTCTGTTTTTGGTACTAGGTTGAATAATACAGCTAGTTTAAATTTCTAAATATAGAAATTAATTGTTTGTACCTGAGCGGCCATGCGAGCCCATTTGTTACCGAGCTGAGCATGAAGTTGGATGATGAGACGTTCTTCGTCTCCTGTGAAAGAACCTTTTCTGAGATTAGGTCGAAGGTGATTGGCCCAACGGAGACGACAACTTTTGCCGCAACGAACCAAGCCTGTGTTTTTCTGAACGGCGTTCCAGTTTCCTTCACCGTTCTCTCTAACGTACACAGAAAGTATCTCATCTTCTGCCGCCGTCCATGGCCCTTTCTTCAGTACCACTCCTCCTCCATTTGACATGTGATTGGCCGATCCACCTGCTTTCTCTATTTCCCCTCCGTACATGATCATAGGTTTCACTTTTTGTTCCTTGAGAGAATTAAAAGGAGTTTTTTTTTTTTTTTTTTTGAATTGATTGTCGGCTTTTGGGGGGGATTTGAGAAAGGTGAGACCTACAGAGTGATTTTCACCCCCCAAGCTTGGCCATGGTAAAGATATTTTCTGATCCCTTTTTATTTACTGTTTCCTCTATGACAAATGATGACAAAGAGGCAAAAGTAACAAAAAGAAAAACAAGAGGCAATTTTGGTAATTTACCGTGTAAAACTACAACGAAAAAAACAAGAAATTTGAGATATATAAATAAAAATAGAGGGGAGAAATATAAACTGACAGTGTTTGTTTCTCTGGAAACAACACAAGTCTCTGTAGAAACAACACAAGTCTTTGTAGACAACTCATAAGATTGGTTGTTTTTTCACTTCTCTTTCTATTTTAAGAAAATGACAATTGTAACGGTTAAGCTTTGACAAAAAAAAAAGACAATTGTAATATGAGATTGGTTTCTAGAAATTAATAACAAGATTTACCTACGGATTTCTTTGTAACATTTAAAACACGGGGAACACTTTTTTTTTTTGAACACACGCGGGGAACACTTTTCAAATCCATAAAAATCGTATGTAAATTTTTGAAATATAATCTAATCGATTAATATTGGATTTCAGCTACTATTTAGAGATACATAGCCAAATCAGGTTGTTGGAAATTGGCACGAACACCAGGAAAATGTTTTGCCGGAGAATCAGACGAATGGACTCCAATGTTCACTTATGGTGGGAGATTGAGATTCTCTTGTCTCTGCTTTGACACATGTGGAGTAAAACCTCCTTGCCATGGGGACAGGATATGGAATCTTGTGAAATCAGAAGTTGAACCGGCCATCTAAAAGAAAGTTGTTATAAAATGGTTGTGATCCTTCTTTTATCGCCCGTTAACCAGAACCGGCTGGTTCAGAAATGCCTTGCAAGGGAAACGGTTCCTATGAGTAGGCATGGGCGTTCGGGTCTTCGGGTCGGGTCCGAGCCGGTTTCTTTCGGGTCCGGGTCTTTTCGGGTCCTAAATATTTAGATCCAATAGGTACTTAGAAATTTTCGGTTCGGGTTCGGGTCGGTTTTTCTCGGGTCAGGGTCGGTTCGGGTCTATAATTAAAATATCCATAAAATACCCATGATTTTTCGAGTCCATATCGGGTTCGGGTTGGGTTCAGATATTTAGGATCTGAAAAGGACATGATACATCCAATTCCATCAACTTTAGTTGAATATTTGTCATATATATCTAAAATTTTACAAAAAAACTTAAATGAAACTATTAATAATTAAAATAAAACATTTTAAAACTCTAAATTTTACATTTTAAAGCTTTATATTACTATAAAAATGTTAAAAAATAATAACAAATGTTGTTAACAAAATATATTTCAACTAAATCATAAAATAATATGTATAAAATAGAATACAAAAACATCATAGTTTTAGATATACATGTTTTTAAGTCGGGTACAAAACGGTTCTTGTCGGGTCTATTCGGGTCGGTTCCTTTTCGGTTCCGATTCTTTCGGGTAAAAAAAATTTAGACCCAAAAGGTACTTGTAAATTTTCGGTCCGGTTCCGGGTCGGATATTTTTGGGTCGGTTCCGGTTCGGGTCTTCGGGTCCAGGTTAAAATGCCCAGGCCTACCTATGAGTATGGAAATGTATGCCTTAGGGGCAGCGCTGGTTCAATAACTTCATGGATCCTCGGGTAAAAAAAAGTTTTAGGTATTATTTGTTTTTAATATTTTAGGTATTATTAAAATTATTTTTAAAACAAATAACAAATTTAATTGTTTTTATTTAAATATTTTATATTTATTACATTTATAACACTATTTCAATTTAAGTCTAATATATATCTATTAATAATAGCAAAACACATAGTTAATGTCAAAGGTTGTGTGTTTTCATTATAAAATGTGATTGGTGTTGAAAGATTGTTAAATTATGAATAATGTGTCTTTCTATAACTGTGTCTTTTTATCTAATATGTGTTTTTTCATGTTAAAAAATTATTTTTGAGTTTTAAGAGATCATAAAAAATGTGTTTTTATCATAAAATTTTGTAGGTTTTTAAAGATTTATATTTTTGTGTAAACTTGACTTTTTCATTTTAAAAACTGCATAGGTTTTAAAGATATCAAAATGTTTGAGGATATATCTTTTTATCCTGAAATTAGGGTAAGTTTTTAAAGAGTTATCTTTTAATTCATTTTTCATTTATTTATAATGTTTTATATTTTACATATTTATAAACTATTGTAACTATTGGTGATGGTAGCTTTTGGTGACAAAATATTGTAATTTGATAAACCATTGTATAACTAATGGTAATTGTAAGTTTTGGTGAATGAACTATTGCAATTTATGGTGTTAAAATTATAACTTTTAACTAATTAGTGTAATGTTTGGTTGTTAACTATTGCAACATTTGACTTTTTATATAAGTAGATGTGGGTATTGAAAAATTAAAATTAAAAATAAATAAATAGTAGGAATAAAGAGGTAAATCACATTTTCAATTGATTATCAAAGATTTAGAAGAAACATATCAAACACCGGAAACTTTATTTGTTATTCATGTATCTTAGACAAAAAAAAATGACTTTGATTGTTTTATAAGGAAATTCATGTAGCCCAAGACTTAAAATAAAGTCAACTACTCTTTTAAGAAAGTGAAATTCAACTTTGCAGAAATCGGGTTGTTGCTTTTCAGATTCCTTAGATTTTCAAATGTCTGTTTGTTATAATTTTTCCCTCCAGCTCCCATTAAGATTCATGCTGTTACAAATGCACTCACATCTTCACTCTTGTGGATTGTGATGATGAGACATCCGCTCGAGCATTGGTGTTGTGCTGTGTTTTGTCCTTTTCATCGAAGTTGCTCATCAGCTGTGCTTGTTCATCGTGGCTTTGACTATATTACATTCGTCTCTTTATAGCGAATTGTGATTACTATGGTTAGTCTATGTTACTAGCTTATATATTCAATTTTATTTATAACTAGAGCTTGATGATGTTGGTTTTTACCTTTTTATAAGTTGTTCAGTGAAATTTTTAAGCACATAGGTTTATTTGTCCAATATTAGGTTCCTACAAATCTATCCGAAATTGGAAGAATCTTATTCGATATCTTGCATATTTACATTGTTTTATCCATTTATTCATGTGAATTTTGATCATATAGATTAGGATTTAGCCATGTTTAGGTTGCATTTTGCATACATGAGTCTTTATTAGGTATTGGAGTACCACATGGAGTTCTTGGAGACATTTGGATGCATTTGGAGCTCAAAAGAGGTGATCTAGGTGATCATTGGATGACCAGAGCATGGGAGCGACATCACGGAGCGACGCCATGAGGTCGCTCCAAACTACCTCTCAGAGCGACCTCGCTAGAGCGACCCCGAAAAGTCGCTCGCCATTTCATCCCGGTGGAAGCCGAAAACTGACCCGAAGAGATCTATCAGAGCAATCACTCCAGGTCGCTCCCGAAGCCCAGAGCGACTTGGCCAGAGTTACACCCGCTCGCATTTCTATCGCGTGACGACAACACAATGGAGCCGGAGCGACCTCTCAGAGCGACCCACTGAGGTCGCTCCCAAAGCCCGGAGCGACTTGTCGGAGCGACATGCCGAGGTCGCTCCGCGTCTATTTGTTTGGCCGAATTCATGTTTTCTCAAGGGCCTTTTGGTCATTTCATTATGCACGTTTTTACTTTTCAAAACCTATGTTTTAAGTACCTTTGGTAGCCACCAGACAGAGGATCTTTTTGTTCTGAAGAAAAACCACCAAAAACCTTTGGAAAGGGGATCTCTTTGATTCATTGATCACATGTTCTACTGTTGATTTCTATTCTATTATCTGTATTTTCTCTAAATGATTAATCTGAAATCCAATATGGGTTTAAGAAGAATCATGAGGAGTAGTGAGTAATCACCTTTTGAATTCATGGGTTAGGGAGATTAAGGGTGATTAGGTTAGTTCTAAGATGTTTTAGTGTAAATCATTCTTGTTCCTTGCTAGTAAAGTATTCATAATGCATCTTCTGAGTTGGCCACTCAAAAGTTGATCGATAGACATTTCCCACCCAAAAGGTGTTTGATGCCACTCAAAAGGTGTTTGATGAAATGCATGAGACAACTCTCCTAGGCTTTTAGTATACTTTGCTTTAGTAAACATTTGTTGTTAAAGGTGCTAAAATAGCTAATAGACTTGTTAGTAATGATTGTTTTCATATTATTCAACCAAAGACATTTGATGTTCGAGATATGTTAGCAAATGAGCATTTATCTAGACATAGAGCTTGCTTAGAATTGTGTCTAGGCTTAAGGTCGATAGTTTGATTGATCATTTGCCATCCTTAGTTCGAAACTTGATCACCCAAGGTCTAATCCCTATGCCCATGAGTTCTCTTTTCCCTTAGTCAAGAAAATATCATTCTGTAATTGCTTTCTAGTATTAGTAGTAGTTTAAAACCCATATAAATCATTGGTTACACTTAGATTAAGTGAGTACTTGCATTCTCGGTGCTTTGATATCCCTCAGATCTGGTTCGACAATCATTTATACTACAACATTTGTCTTAGGAGCCTTGAAAACTCCTAACATCAAATTGGCGCCGTTGCCAAATTCTGAGTTGATTTGAACATTGAGATTTAGTCACTTGCTTGAGACTAAGTCATTTTTATTTTCTTTTGTTACTAATTCTCCTTCTTCACCCCCCTTTAATTTACAGGTGTATGAACTTGAGGAGCAGGGGTCCATCAAACCTAGTTCCAAGAGCTGCAGACATCAGAGCTTTAGAGAGAGAGAGTGTGCTAGAAAGAGAAGAGAAGAAGAGAAGCATGCTCACTTGCAGAGATTGGATACTGATATGGGAGACATACCTCAAAATGATGCGGACGTCAATGGAGCTAACAACGTTCCACAAAACCAACAGCGAGCAGCTCGACCCATTGGCACTTATGACCGCCCCAACATTCATGGTCAAAGATTGGGAATCCGAGCACCAACTGTAGCAGCCAACAACTTTGAGATCAAATCAAGACTCCTCAACGTGATCGAGAACAACAAGTATCATGGCTTGGCTCTAGAGGACCCATTTGATCACTTGGACAGGTTCGACAGCTACTGTGGGTTATCAAAGACAAATGCTGTGTCCGAAGATGCCTTAAAGCTCAAGTTATTCCCTTTCTCTTTGGGTGATAAGGCACGTCAGTGGGAAAAATCTCTACCCAGCGACTCTATAACCACCTGGGATGACTGCAAGAAAGCATTCTTGGAGAAGTTCTTCTCTACTTCAAGAACTGCTAAGCTGAGAAATGAGATTTCCAGCTTTCAACAGAAGAACTTGGAAGGATTCGGTGAAGCCTGGGAGAGATTCAAGGGCTACCAAGCTCAATGCCCACACCATGGTTTCTCTAAGGAGAGCTTGGTGAGCACATTCTACCGTGGTGCTCTTCCTAAGTACAGGGCCAGACTGGATACAACTAGCAATGGGTTCTTCTTGGGGAGAACTGAGGAAGATGCAGAGGAGCTGGTTGACAACATGGTAAAGAGTGATGCAGTCTACAGTGGAGACCACGACAGAGGCAGTCGAACAGATGATAAGCAGACGAGGAAGGAGTTGAAAGCTCTACAGGATAAGATAGACATCCTCATTGCTGATAAAGACACCCAAGAGCAGCTGCACTTTGTTGGTAACCCAAGCCAAGAGACACCACCTGTTGTCCATGAGGTTGAGGGTTTGGAAGGTCAGGAAGAGCTGTGTTTCATCAACAACAATGGTAGCTGGTACAAAAAAGAGCCCAACTTTCAGTACAACAACTACCAACAGAAATCCTATCCCAACAACCAACAGAGTGGTTATCCGCCTAGAAACAACCAGCAAGGCAGCTATCAGTCTCAGCAAAACCCGTCGTCTGGTTCCACTGCTCCTCAAGAGAGCAGCACTGATACCTTACTGAAACAAATCTTGGAGTCTCAGACTAGAAGTGAGAAGCATGTTGGTTATGAGTTGAAGAACCTTCATTCCAAGATTGATGGGAGTTACAATGAGCTCAACAACAAATTCTCACATCTTGCTTCTACAGTCAAGAATTTAGAGAATCAGTTTGCTTCCATGAACACTCACCAGAATCGCCAGCAAGGATCTCTACCTGGAAAATCTGACCAAAACCCCAAGGAGGCCAAAGCTATCACCCTTAGGAGTGGTAAGCAGTTACCTCCTACAACCCTCACCAGGGATGCTGAGAAACTAGGTGAGGAGGTGACCATCTACTTAGATGATGATGTGGTAATTGTTGATGAGAAGACCAATGATGAGATTTTGGAGAAGATTATGGAAGCTAAAGGTAAAGGAAATGTTGGAGAAGAGAAGAAAACAATACAAGATGGTGAAGCTGCTGTTCCAGCAAGTGAGAATTCTTCTGTTCCCCCCCCTATGAACCCAAACTTCAATTCCCTGTTAGATTCAAGAAACAGCTGCTAGAGAAGTACAAGACTCTGTTTGAGAAGCAAATGAGTGAAGCTCAGGTTGCAATGCCCATCATCGATGCTTTCATGTTAATTCCTCAATACAACAAGTTCCTAAAAGATGTTGTAGCTGCAAAGAAGAAGGAGATGGAAGGCATGATGATTCTTACCCATGAGTGCAGTGCCATCATCCAGAGGCTTGATGTTCAAGAGAAGTTAGAGGATCCAGGATGCTTCACACTACCTTGTGCTCTTGGACCTATGCTATTTGAGAAATGTCTCTGCGATTTAGGAGCTAGTGTCAGCTTGATGCCTTTGTCTGTTGCAAAGAAGCTTGGATTCACTCAGTACAAGAAGTGTAGACTCTCTCTGGTGTTAGCTGATCGTTCAGTGAAGTACCATGTGGGCATCTTAGAGGACCTCCCTGTGAAGATTGGAAGGTATGAGATACCTACAGATTTTATGGTGCTTGAGATGGGTGAGAAGGCTCAAGACCCATTGATTCTAGGAAGGTCATTCTTAGCTACATCAGGAGCTATTGGTAATGTGAAGGAAGGCACGATTGATCTTCATTTGGGTAAAGAGAACATCCTCCACTTTGATATCAAGGGGAAAATGAAAAAACCAACTGTGTTCAGGCAAGCCTTCTACATTGAAGAGATGGGCACTCCTGCAGATGAGCACCTTGAAGAGTTACCACCTGAGGATGACGAGGAGGGAGCATCTCCCTCTACTCATTCCCCATAGAAGGTAACCCACCAAACTCCCTTGTATATACCATTTCGTTTTTGCATATTAGTTTTCTCTTTTTGGGTATCTCTCTCTCTTTGACAACACAGAGACTGTGTCATCTAAGTTTGGGGGAGGTACCAAGTATTTGATCATGTTTGCTTTGATGTTGTTTCATTGAGTCATGCATTGCATACCTATTTGCATAAAAAAAATTTGAAAAAAAAAAAAATTTTGAAAAAAAAAAAAAAAAATCATTTAGTTTGCATCATTTGCATTTCTAGGAGAGTCTAGAGCATATAGGTTGCATTTACTTGCATTGGGAGCAATGATTTGAAATGCCTTGTAAAGAACATTACTTTGCACCTAAGTAGCTTATGCACCTCTCAAAAAAACTTGTATGCTTCGAGCCTTGAAAACTCTTCCTGAAACCTGTTGATTGCTGAAACTCAACCTTTAAAGCCAACTACAACCTTGTTTGAACTGAACGAACTTAATGCTTCTTGCTTATGGTCCCTTGTGTACTGAGTCATGGATATACACACTAGAGTTGTCACATCCTTTATGCCAATCTTTTTGACAACCTCTAGTGGTAGACCTCTCCCCAAAATCTCTTCCTCCTTTTAAGCTTTCATTGATTGATGAGTGAAGCCTTTTTTGGAAAGTCTTACATGTACATAATGTTGAGAGTATCGGGAACGACAATGCTTGATCTTCATTCTTGCTAGATTAGGCACATTATTGTCTAGCCATAGGATGGGGGTGAGTGTTGTAAAGTTTGATTTGAGAGTATGAGAAAGTTGAAGGAAAAGAGTGAACTCTTGTGCTTAATTGACTAGTCTTTATGGGATAAGTAGAGAAACTTCTAGCTCAGTTTGTGAAAAGTCTTGCCCCCAAACATAAAAAAAAGAAAAAAAAAAGAAAAATAAGAATAAAGGAAAGGGGGCTAGCAAAATTAGTATGAGCTAAGAGGTGTTCAAAAAGTGTAAGAAATCCCTTGTAAAAAAAACGTGAAAAAAGTGTGTTTTATGTTGGGAAATGCTTTTGAAGTCCTTGGGTGAGAGAAGTGAGTTGGGTTTGGAATGGGGAAATGAATGTGTATCATATATGTTTGGGAAAAGGGTAGAACAATGGAGATTGAGCATTGTATGCATGAGTTGATCCCTTTCTTAGATATATTATGTGCAATGTCAAGGCTACTTGTCTTGAGAATATACCACCTTAAATATCATATATCTTGAACCCCTTGACTCACTTGATTAAAAAGTCTCCCCTTACCCAAATGATTTGGACCAATTGACCGTTTGCAAGAATTCACTTGCTGCTATGCTTAATGAACTTGAGAGTTGGCTGATTTGCATGTGTGAATGCATGATGATGAGTGTAGGGATGAAAAGAGTTGAGATAGGCCTAGAGAAGCTAGAGTATAATAAGAGAGGGTGTACTAATGCTGAATTTAGATGTTGATTTGAGTGCTTTGTGTGTTTCTTTTGGCTATGAGCTCCCACCTTCAAACCTCTCTCCCTATGAGTTCTAGAAAGTTCACTTGAGGACAAGTAAAAGAATAAGTTTGGGGGAGTTGATATCTTGCATATTTACATTGTTTTATCCATTTATTCATGTGCATTTTGATCATATAGACTAGGATTTAGCCATGTTTAGGTTGCATTTTGCATACATGAGTCTTTATTAGGTATTGGAGCACCACATGGAGTTCTTGGAGACATTTGGATGCATTTGGAGCTCAAAAGAGGTGATCTAGGTGATCATTGGACGAGCAGAGCATGAGAGCGACATCACGGAGCGACGCCATGAGGTCGCTCCAAACTACCTCTCAGAGCGACCTCGCTGGAGCGACCCCGAGAAGTTGCTCGCCATTTCATCCCGGTGGAAGCCGAAAACTGACCCGGAGCGATCTATCAGAGCGACCACTCCAGGTCGCTCCCGAAGCCTAGAGCGACTTGGCCAGAGTGACACCCCGAGGTCGCTCGCATTTCTATCGCGTGACGACAACACAATGGAGCCGGAGCGACCTCTCAGAGCGACCCACTGAGGTTGCTCCCAAAGCCCGGAGCGACTTGTCGGAGCGACATGCCGAGGTCGCTCCGCGTCTATTTATTTGGCCGAATTCATGTTTTCTCAAGGGCCTTTTGGTCATTTCATTATGTACGTTTTTACTTTTCAAAACCTATGTTTTAAGTACCTTTGGTAGCCACCAGGCAGAGGATCTTTTTGTTCTGAAGTAAAACCACCAAAAACCTTTGGAAAGGGGATCTCTTTGATTCATTGATCACATGTTCTACTGTTGATTTCTATTCTATTATCTGTATTTTCTCTAAATGATTAATCTGAAATCCAATATGGGTTTAAGAGGAATCATGAGGAGTAGTGAGCAATCACCTTTTGAATTCATGGGTTAGGGAGATTAAGGGTGATTGCGTTAGTTCTAGGATGTTTTAGTGTAGATCATTCTTGTTCATTGCTAGTAGAGTATTCATAATGCATCTTCTGAGTTGGCCACTCAAAAATTGGTCGATAGACATTTCCCACCCAAAAGGTGTTTGATGAAATGCCTGAGACAACTCTCCTAGGCTTTTAGTATATTTTGCCAAAGACATTTGTTGTTAAAGGTGCTAAAATAGCTAATAGACTTGTTAGTAATGATTGCTTTCATATTATTCAACCAAAGACATTTGATGTTCGAGATATGTTAGCAAATGAGCATTTATCTAGACATAGAGCTTGCTTAGAATTCTGTCTAGGCTTAAGGTCGATAGATTGATTGATCATTTGTCATCCTTAGTTCGAAACTTGATCACCCAAGGTCTAATCCCTATGCCCATGAGTTCTCTTTTCCCTTAGTCAAGAAAGTATCATTTTGTAATTGCTTTATAGTATTAGTAGTAGTTTAAAACCCATCTAAATCATTGGTTGCACTTAGATTAAGTGAGTACTTGTATTCTCGGTGCTTTGATATCCCTCAGAACTGGTTCGACAATCATTTATACTACAACATTTGTCTTAGGAGCCTTGAAAACTCCTAACATCAGAACTCCGTCTGAAAATTTGTTATATCCGAATGGAGTTTAATTTTAAAATCCGAAAACCGATATCTGAAAAAACCAATCTTAATTCAGAACGTGTATTTGAATGCTCATGTTTAATTAGTTCTGTAAATAAACAAAAAGTTCTTTGTCAACGTATTTGAATCCTTGTCACGAATAAAACAATTTCATTTAAACCTCTGAAATTATTTATGATTAACATGTAAAATAAATAATGTTGAATTATTATGGTAAATGCAATTAATGAAGTAGGTTTGGAAAGTGTAAAAGATATTACTTATAAAACACTTAAAATATGTAAGTTTTGTTTTGTACTTCTATAATAAATGAAGTCAAATTATTTAGAAAAAACAATAAATGAAGTGGTTAAAAAATGAATGAAAATCTGTAAGAAATTACTTTAAAATAGACAAGTATTATTTTGTACTTCAGTTTTAATAGAATAGATACTAGGTTAAGATCTGTGCATTGTGCGGGATGAACAATATATATAAATGATTTTTATGGACAATATATTCTTTTACATATTATGAAATAATAAATATATATTGAATAATTAAAAACTCAAACTATTACGTATATAATTAAATTTTTCCGAACACATAAATAAATTTTATTAATCCAAACGAACACTTTTCTATTTTCTATGGTATATAATTAAATTAAAATGATATTAACAAAGATATATATCATATTTTAATATTGATATCTATTAAATATTGTTTTTACTCATATTGTTATTTTATCATTTGTATATCATTTATAACAAAAACTTTAAATCACTTATAACAAAATTTTCATTAAAGAATTTTAATAATTTATAATTTTGTAAAAATCCAATGCAAAGTTTTAATTTTTTTAATAATTTAAAATTTTCAAAGCTTTTATCAAAAAACAATTATCCAAAGAAAATTTCAAAGTTAAAATATTTATGTATTTTTTATATGGTATATATTTTAATTTTTAAATGATATTAATATATATATATATACATATATATATATATATATATTTTAATATTAATATTTATTAAATGAGAATTCCTACTTATATGATTTTGTAATCATTTGTATCTTACCATAACAAAAAATTTAAACCATGGATCACAATTTTTTTATTGTGATCATACTTTTAAAATTTTAGTAATTATAATCGTTTTTAAAAATTAAAAATATTACATATACAAATAATCTAAATTTTTATTATATGGTTAATGTGGTTGTTTAATTTATTTGAATGGTTTTTTTCAAATATGATCCGAAAAGTCAAATACAAAAATAACCCATGATTTATTTGGAACTTTCATTTGCCATATTCACTCCAAAAGTTTGGATTATTCACCAAAATGTCATTATTTTTTTAATTTTTTTTTTTAAATGAGTGTTTTACTCTATCATCCTCATCTTCATCAAATATTTACAATATTGTCATTGCCGTCAATACACTAGCCACTATGGACAACCAATTTGAATCCCTTAATGCACCTAAAAATCAGTTTTCACTCCTCCTATCTCATTTCTTATGCACATAAACTACATCTATTTGACTTTCTCTTTATATTCATCCAAAAAACTCAAAATTTTGGTTCCAAACTTTGTAAGGCTCATAGAACCACTCAAACTCATGATTCTTGGTCAAGAACAAGTGGTTAACTTTGATTAAGAAGTTATGTGTGCTTGGAGCAGGTAAACATGAACCTCGCCAGATCAAAGAATGATTTTTTTTATTTTTCAGATATTTTTCGATGAAACTTTTACGAATGTATTCTGGTCAACGAATTGGTTAGTTTTGCATTTGACTTTCTATGTTTTTTAGAGACGAATTTTCCAGTAATCTTCCAACTTTTTTTTTGTTAAAAAAGAGGATGAGAAAACATGTTAGTTTTGCAATTGGCGAATTGTGTCAAAAATTTAACTTTCTAAAGAAAACTTCTTGGGAAGTCTTCCGTTGGAAGACTCCTGAGAAGTCGTCTCAACTATCGGCGGAAGTCTTTTCAACTGTTGGTGGAAGTCTTTTCACTATCGGTGGAAGTTTTTTTAATGTCGATGGAAGTCTGCGTATGTTAGTTTTGCAATTAACAATTAAAACTTAAATATTTAAATTTAATGAGAACCATGAAATTGAAAATAAGATAAATCTGTAAGAAAGACATGAAATAAAAATGAGAAATTGATATAAAGTTTGGTGTTTTCAAGTTCAAAGAGATTAAAGAGAGGTTGGAGAATTTTTGAGTGATAAACATTACATTTTTGTTGGAGCAATTTGAGAGGAAGGGACAGAATTTGTAAATTTTCTTTATATATATAGCAAAACAAAAATTCTAATAAGGTTAAATATTTTTCGATTAAGAAGATTTTCTGGAAAGTTTAAATTTACTATTCGCCAAGAAGACATTCCTAAAAGTCTTACAGTGCATTATTTGTTAGAAAACTTAAGTAACATAAACCCTAAAATCAAAAAACTAAGTAAACATAAACAAACACTTTATTAAACATAAAATCAACTTTTAAAGTATTTAATATACACAAAACTAAACACATATAGATCAAGTTAATTTTTCAAAAAAAAGTTATGATTCCAAAATTTAACCCTAAAAATACAAATAATAGTAGAGTATATGTTACCAAGCCCTAAACCAAAGAATACTCAATCTACATTCATTCATCTACGTTGAAACTATTCAATTTTACTAGATCTTAATTGATTTCATTTACAAATGTTTATAGTTAGATGATTTTTATTCTATAAAAATATTTTGCATAAAATTGGTAAATTGATTTTAAGATCTACTACATGAGAAGACTTCCACATAAGACTTACAAAACCACATACGATTTTCCGGGTTTATATTTTTTAAAATGCATACTGTTTTTTTATTTTTGGTCATAAATGGCTTGTTATAATTTCACTAGCATTTTGGGTTATATTTGCATTTGATTGAAGTTTTGGTATACTTTTGCATTTAAAATCAAGTTTTATGTCAGTTTTGGTAAATTCTCCTTATTTTAATAAGCCAAAATTAAAAAAAAATGGTAGAGAATACACTAATTTTATCAAAACTTTATTATTCGAAATCATTGTCATATATGCTTTAACCACATTAGGAAATTCTATAATTTTTATTTAAAGAAAGAATGAAAAACATTAATAACTAATTTATGGTTAGTTTAATAAACAATTTATTATATATTTAGATATACCAACCTATTTCTTTAATGATTTTAAGAATCATTGTGGTGATGACACATGACTACTTCAAATGTTGTAATGCTTCTCTTTTAATATATAAGATATATATCAATTCGTTTATTAATATGTTGATTCATTGGTGTATTAATTTTGTTGTGTCTGCTAAATTAGTCACTGTTGGATACTCGTTCCATTCTAAAAAGATAATTTTCCATTTGTTTATACATATTAAAATATATATTATATTTAAATAATTATTAATTTTCAATAAAATTAAACCAATTTTAATTCAATATTTCATTTAGTTTTCTTAAAATTATAATTTATTTTTATTAAATAGTATAAAACTTATAAAACACACAAAATTTCAATATTTATGTCCAAAAATTGTATCTTTATGTAACCGAAAAATATATTAAAACTACAAATTGGGATTTATTTATTTGCTTATTTGTGTACATTTATATACATGTAATAATTGGTAAAATTGTAGTATGTATGTCTTGTTTGTTTGAATATGAATATGATATGTGATATACCTTGTTTTTTTACCAGTTTTAATCAAGATAATAGGTACATTTATAGAATCTTTATATTATGTTTCGAGTTTATTTTGAAATTTTTTCAAGTCTAGAAAAGTTGGGTTACGTTGTAGTGGAACGCACCGGCGTGATGGTCGAGCAAAGTTAGCTAAGTGCCTTTCGAAGTTTTGTTTGAGCAGACTTGTAATTGAAACCATTATTCTCAATTCAGGTTGATTAATATAATTTCAATTTAAAAAAAACTTGTGAGATAAATAGAATACTACAAAGTGTTTAAAAAATAGAATATTACAAAGTCGTCAAGAAAGAATATACGTTTTTTTTTAGCGGCGATGAATTTTGTCGTTTTGTGATAAGCGGTGCGAAAATAAGCGATAGGAAAGGCGATAAAAATTGATTGAAGATTTGAAGTGACCGGCTTTACAAATCTGATTTCAAGCTACGGTTCTTAAGATCGAAGTCTGTTTCCCCTAGAAGGGC
This sequence comes from Brassica napus, assembly GCF_020379485.1. Taxonomy (NCBI): domain Eukaryota; kingdom Viridiplantae; phylum Streptophyta; class Magnoliopsida; order Brassicales; family Brassicaceae; genus Brassica; species Brassica napus. Next base: position 44,864,750 of record NC_063452.1, read on the forward strand.
TCTTGTTTCTTCTGCTCCAAAAGGTGTTGGCGAAAATTTTAAGAGAGAAGCCTTGGTTCGAATTTTAATCAAGTCGGTGGTGTTTTCAATCAAGTTCAGTTGTGATTAAAAATATCAATTAAAGGTTTGATCTTGCGTTTGGTGGTCTATCTGATGTCATCAGCGATAGATAAGGCCTTAATGGCCATGTCTCTGGAGGAAGATGATGATGTTCCCTTTGTCATGCCTAATTTACCAGAATATTGCTCAACTGAAAGAAACAGAACTTATTCAAAGAAGATTAGTGTCAGGAAAAGGCCGGGGAAAAACAAGAGGAATGCAAAAGCTAATGCTGGTCAGGAGGATAACATTCAAATATCTTTAAAAGAAGGGGTGTTGATAGGAAGTGTCTAGAAAAGGAAAGCAGTTAATCAGATGGGTGGAGTTTCCAAAGCTGTAAAGCAAATAACTCATGAGGTGATCCCGAAGGAGAGACTGTCCAAAGATTTATGTGCCTACGAGCTTGGAATTGTCGAGGACTGGGATCTTCTCAGGACTTGACAATTAATAGGCTCATGGAGATATGTAAAAAATAGTTCACTGAGCTTCTGTTTTTGATGGAAACTATGCATTCAAGGAACGTGCTTGTAGATATTCAGGAGTGGTTAGGTTACAACCGTGTATATACGATTAATCCGGTTGGAAGAAGTGGTGGTTTGGCTGTTTTTTGGAAGAACTCTGTAGATGTTGAAGTGCTTTCTGCTGACAAGAACCTTGTTGATATAAATGTACAGTTGGGGGAAGAGAATGTTTTTGTGTCGTGTATATATGGGGGGCCTAACGAAGGCAAAAGACAATGGGTTTGGGAGAAGGTTTCCAGAATTGGTATTCAAAGAAGAGGTCCTTGGTGTATGCTAGGAGACTTCAATGCAATTTGTGGAAATCATGAGAAGATCGGTGGCCCATCTAGAAGTGATGCTACGTTTGATAGTTTTAATAATATGTCGAAAGCTTGCAAGATGAAAGAACCTGCAAGTCTTGGAGACCTGTTCACATGGGAAGGTCATAGAGGAGATCACTGGGTACGTTGTAAGCTTGATAGATGTTTTGGTAACAAAGAATGGTTAGCTATGTACCCAAGTGTTAACCAATCCTTTTTAGAGAAGAGAGGATCTGACCATCGACATGTGCTGATTATGCTCTCCAACCATCATGCGGGGAGAAAAGGTAGATTCAGATTCAACAAATTTCTTCTTGCTTTACCAAATCTTAAGGATAAAATTGCAAGGGAATAAAATAACCAAAGAGAGTGTTTGAATTTGAGGGTTGCAAACAGAATCAGAAGTTGTAGAAATGTGATATGCAACTGGAAGAAAAACTTTGACCTGAATGCAAAAAGGAAAATATTGAAAATTCAGAATGAGCTGGAAACATATAAATCTAAAAGCTTTCCTAGTCGTGATAGAGTCATCAGACTCAAATGTGAGTTGGTGAAAGCTAATAGAGATGAGGAATCTTTCTGGAAACATAGAAGCAAGGATAGATGGTTAAAATGTGGAGACAGAAACACAAAAGCTTTTCATGCCTCACTTCAGATGGCGAGAAGTAGGAATGGTGTGGATGTTCTGGAAGATAAAAATGGTTGGAATCACAGGGGTGAAGCTGCAAAAGGAGAAATTGCTTTAAGCTACTTCCAAGGCATGTTCTCATCTACTAAGCCGTCTGACTTTACGAATTTCTTTGATGGTCTTACTCCTAAGGTGACTAATCAGATGAATAAAGACCTTCTTTCTTAAGTCTCTGATGAGAAAATTAGAGAGGCGTTATTTTCCATCAAAACATCCAGTGCTCCTGGACCAGACGGCATGAGTGTTCTATTTTTTTCAAAGATACTAGATGGAGATTAGAGGACACGTGATTAAAGAAGTTCAGGAATTTTTCGACCGAGGCTCTTTTGATAGGGAAAGGAACTTCACACATCTTTGCCTGATCCCAAAAATAGTTAAACCGCAGAAGATGACGGATTTGAGATCCATCAGTCTTTGTTCTGTCGACTTCTACAAAATTATTGCAAAGATTATGGTTAGGAGAATTCAGCCGATGATGCCGCTGATTGTGTCTCTGAAATCTACATTTGTTTCTGAAAGAAACATTTCAGATAATATTCAGGTGGCTCACGAAATTGTACATGGTTTGAGAACTTTCAAACCTGTTGCAACTCAGTTCATAGCTATCAAATCCGACATGTCAAAAGCCTATGATAGAGTTGAGTGGGAGTATCTCAGAGCCTTGCTTTTAGCGTTGGGTTTTCATCGAAAATGGGTGAAGTTAACCATTCGGTGTCTAATCAGTCTCCTATTGCGTGCTAATCAATGATCAACCTCATGGTTTGATTGTACCTCAAAGAGGATTGAGACAAGGTGACCCGATGTGTCTAGCCTTGTTTGTATTATGCTTAGAAGGTTTGTCTCACCTCTTGAAGAAGGCAGAAGACGATGGAAGGTTAAATGTGATAAAATTCTCTATGCAAGGACCATCAGTCAGCCATTTGCTATTCGCAGATGATAGCTTATTCATATGTAAGGCAGAGATTGACCAAGTGTCAACAATTCAAGAAGTTTTGAATACTTATGGAGAAGCAACGGGACAAGTGATAAATTTGGAAAAATCTGCAATTACTTTTGGAGCTGAGATAAAGGAAGAAGTTAAAGAAGAGATCAGAGAGATTGTGGGAATCTATAATGAAGGTGGAGTAGGAAATTACCTCGGGCTACCTGAATGTTTCAGTGGATCAAAAGTGGAACTATTTTCATTCATTAAGGATAAGCTGAAGAAAAGACTTTCGGGTTGGTTTGCAAGATCTCTATCTTTAGGAGGAAAAGAAGTGCTCCTCAAGGCAGTGGCTTTGGCTCTCCATGTGTATGCAATGAGTTGTTTTAAATTATTGAAAACAACTATAGCGAATCTCACAAGTGCGATGTCAAGCTTTTGGTGGAACTCGATGGAGCATAAAAACAAGATTCACTGGCTTAAATCGGATTCCCTCTGTTTGCCAAAACATCTTGGGGTTTTGGGTTTCAAAGAATTGGAAAGCTTTAATCAAGCTCTGCTAGCAAATCAAGCTTGGAAAGTTATTCAGAACCCAAATTCTCTTATTTCTCTTGTGTTGAAGAGTAGATATTTTGAGAACAGAGATTTCCTTGAAGCTGAGATTGGAAGTGGACCTTCCTTTGGGTGGAGAAGCCTGCTATATGGTAGAACCTTACTCAAAAGAGGATTGAGGAAGGAGATTGGAAATGGGAGGTCACTCAGAGTCTGGATTGATCCTTGATGTGATTTTGGTGGACGATAGAATCCTTGGATGAAGAACCCGGTAGTTAATCTTGAGCTAAAGGTTGGTGATCTTTTAAATCAAGAGACATGGGAATGGAATAGAGAAACTTTGGAGGAAAAATTATATCCTGGAGATGTTGAGATAATAACCAAGCTTCAAACTGCAGTAGGATGTGAAGATTTTTGGTGTTGGAAACATAACAAAAGTGGAGACTACTCTGTTAAGTCTGGGAACTGGTTAGCCATGAGAGATGTCCTGAGGAATGAATTTCAAGAAGTCGAAATGCAGCCTTCGATAAACAAAATTGAAGGAAAAAGCTTGGAATTCTCTAACAGCTCCAAAAATTCAAGCCTTCATGTGGAGGACTTTATCTAGTGTGATTCCTGTGGCCAGTAACTTGAGGACCAGAGGTATGAAAGTTGATATTTTCTGTCCGCATTGTGGAAGTCAAGACAAAACTCCAAATCATCTTGTTCACTTGTGAGCTGGCTAGACAAGTCTGGGCTTTGTCGAACTTTCTATCGCCTCTGAATGGTTTCCACAAGGACTCTATGTTAATTTGTGAATTTTAGTTATCTATTTCAAATGAGTAAGAACATTAGAGTTCCAGTGGAAATTAATAGGTGTTAACCATGGGTTTTGTGGCTAATTTGGAAGAACATAAACAAACTTGTGTTTGAAGCTAAGGAACAGAAGGCGTAGAGATTGTTGATTATATTTATGATGAAGCTTCAGCATGGTTCCTGGCTCAACAGATGGATAAGATGGGTGAACATAGAGAGGATGAATTAGTAAGATCCCAGAAGAGAAAATGGTCAAAACCTCTTCCTAATTGGGTCAAATGCAACTTTGGAGTCAAGTGGTTAAAGAAATCTCAAACAATGGGAGTAGCGTGGATTGTTAGGGACAATGATGGGGAATCCCTTTTGCATAGCAGGAGGTTTTTTGTTAGTGTGGTGACACTCGAGAAAGCAAAAGAGAAAGCTCTTGCTTGGACGCTAGAGTGTATGGTTGCTTATAAATTAGACAATGTTATCATTGCAGGTGAGGATACTGTCCTCATGAAAGTCATTGAAAGACCAAAAGCTTGGGCGTCCTTTACTTCTATATACCAAAAGATGAAGAATTTTTTGTGCAAGTTTAGATGCTGGAAAAGCAAGGTTGAATTAAGAAGCTCTAATAGATGTGCCTTTTTCATTGCTGACAGTGCTACGACTGATCGATTGTATCAATCCTATGTTGCTAGAGGTGCTCCCCTTTGGATTACAAGTTTAGTATCCTCTGAGAAAGTTTAGCATCTATTGTGTAGTTGTGGCATAGTTTAGAATCATTTTTGGATGCAGAAGGGTTGATAATCCGGTTATGGATTTGTGATGCTTGTTATAATTCCTTTTGTTGTATATGTGACTAGTTCAACTTTATATATACTTACTTTCGAGGGGAAAAAAAAGAATATACGTTTTCATAAGTGACAAACAAAAACTCGTGTCAATCTACGGGACAATGTGTCATGCATGCATAATTGTGAGGTTACCGTTGTTTTTTCCTTGAAAAATGCAGTTTTATAATAAATTTCAATACTACTATTGATTATTGAATTGTACAGTAGTATTAATCTTATCGATGTGCGCAACGAGTTATGTTTGATTGTCTGTGGTTTATAAAAAAAAAAAAAAAGCATTTGATTGTCTGTTGTGTTTTCCTTATGTGAACGCGCTCAATTAATTCAGACCATCTATTTATGGTTTTTCTCGCAGTCTCTGCAGTTCTGCATAGTGGGGACTAAGCTTACATGACAGTAACTTGATTTCGATCATTTCAAGCCGAAACTAGACAAATCAATGTTCAGAAAAGATGGACCTGCGTGTTTTAGTTTCATTATGTAGCTTCATAAAATTGTAAAAAATAATATGATAAGAAGAAAAGTTAAGCTAGTAAGAAAATATTACAAACTAGAGTTAGAAGGGTGAAGAATTCTTCGGTAATCTAGGCCACAGATCGAATATCAATCTGCTATCGACTTCCATCGTTAGATGTCTACCTGGTCATGGCTCTATATTTTAAAATGGCAACAATGATATCATACGTTTTACATGTTCAATTCGATGTAGGATTTAACCTGATTATATCAACAAGAAAAAACAAAATGTTTGACCAAAAAAAGAATAAAATAACACTATTACATTAACTAAGGACTTTCGATTAAAAACATGAATGACAAGGTAAGGCTATGATGCCTTAAAGTTTGCATGAAACACACTTCATGATGCCTTAAAGGGATTTCAGTATTACATACTTTTGTTTCATCATTTTTATGCTAACATTAGCCTAACTATAAGCCTCTCTTTGGGGTGTTGGCACCGATTGTTTTTATCTCGGCTTAGTTTTCCTGTAAAAGATTTGGGCTAAATTTTTGGTGTACCCGACTCTTAATCACTTTTAGTTATGTTCGAATTAATGAAAATATAACAAAAAGGACTACTGAGTAAGTGGCCATTTAAGTGGATAACTCAAACTTCGAATTGCAACAAATGAAATGTATGTCTTTATTTGTGAAAATACTTTTTTTTTTTTTTTGATAATAATGTGAATTTCATTAATCAAAATGAGAGAGTTTGTACTAATACAAAAAAATAAAAGCGGGAAGCAAGCCCAAGCCAAAAAAAAACTAAAAACAGGGGAGAGCTTAAAAGCAGACGATTTGTCTAAAGAGATTATGGGCAGCCGTTATTCATGTTTCAACCATAAGCTCATTAGGTGTTTGAATTTCCTTCGATGCTTCCTTGCCAAAATGGTGTTCCTAATCTGTCTGTCAATCTCTTTAAAGGTTACTTGCGGTGGTGTTGATGTCCCATTGTGAAGTCTTTGATTTCTCTCGCGCCAAATTCTGTAAAGAATCGCTTGAACGGTAATCTTGCGCAGAGTAGGAGGACAGTGACTGACCCTTATACCAATCCAAGTGATAAGAGCTTCCCAAGTGTGGAACAGAACAGGTCTGTATCCTAACCGTTTAATTGCACGCTTCCATATCTCCTCTGCATAGGCGCACCTAAGGAAGAGATGATCCCGTGTTTCCTGGAAATGGTTACAAACACAACAACAAGTAACAATCTGCAGTCCCCATGAGGCAAGCCGTGATCTTGTAGGAAGTCGATCAAGGTGCGCTACCCACATCATGAAAGCCTGAATCGGGATGTGACCTTTGAACCAGACTTTATCTGCCCAATATTGCTTTTGCCCACGCGGCCTTACAGATTCCCATGTGCCCTTTGCCGAGAATGAGTCCAGCTCCAAATCATTTATTTTCCATTTGTAAACATCATCGGAGGAAGAGCGAGAAGGCGGCGGTATTGAGCAGAGAATTATGTGAAACTCCTCTGCTTCTCGAGATCTAGCTGGTCTTAGCAGCCAGCCATTTTCCATGCAAGCATCTGCAACCACAGCAGTCAGCTGAATCCCTGTTTGTGTAGGGCCTGAGGGACCAAAGTGTTTGATCAGGGGACCAAGTTGAGACCAAGGGTCGAACCAAAATCTGGCTTTACACCCATTTCCTAGCGTGCAGCTGATGAAACCTTCAGCTAAAGGCCTCAGTTTGAGTAGCGCTTTCCATGTCCAAGAGCCTAACTTTTCCTCATCCAAACACCAAAATGAAGAGTCTTTAATATGATTTGTTCTTACCCATAGTACCCAGAGCGAATCAGTATCACTGAAGATGAGCCAAATCAGCTTAAGACAAAGGGTTTTGTTCCAAATGGTAAGGTTTCTAAAGCCAAGACCTCCTTCATCTCTCGGTAGGCATGTTAACGACCATGAAACCTTAGCTGCAGCTCGTGATGTGATGTTACCATTCCAAAGGAACCTTGAACAGAGAGATTCGATCAATTTAATACAGCCCTTTGAAAGAATGAAGGATGAGAACCAAAAGTTTATAGTGCTGTAAATCACAGAAGAGAGTAAGACTGTTCTTCCTGCATATGAGAGAGCTCTGAGCGACCAAGAAGAGAATTTGCGCTTGAGCTGATCAATCAGAGGCCTGTAATCGCAGATTCTCAATTTACGATGCATTAACGGCAGACCCAGATACCGGACAGGCAGTGATCCGAGAGAGAAGCCAAAACTTGAGATGTCAGCAGCTTCTATCTGATTCAGGCCGGCAATAAACAATTCAGTCTTGCTCCGGTTCATTGTTAGACCAGACCAGGCTGAGAAGACATCTAGAACATCAGCAATATTTTGCAGGGAGTCCTTTTCACCAATCGAAAAAGATCATAAGATCATCAGCAAAGGCTAAGTGACTGATAAGCGGATTAGATGCCATAGGATGAAAACCAATACGCCCGTTTCTATAGCTTGCATTCAACAGTTGGGACAGAACTTCCATGGCGAGCACGAAGAGGTATGGAGAGAGAGGGTCTCCCTGCCTGAGGCCTTTAGTTCCATTGAAATAGCCACACATTTCACCATTTACCGCAACCGAAAACCTTGTTGTGGTTATGCATTGTCGAATGAGGTTAATAAAGGACTCAGGGAATTCCAGTGCACGCATAATCTTGAAGATGAAGTTCCATTCCAGAGAATCAAAAGCCTTCTTCAAATCAACCTTGAGCAATGATCTCTTGGTGATATTCTTCCAGTTATAACCCCTTATCAACTCAGTAGCCATTAGAACATTTTCAACCATTAACCGACCTGGTAAGAAGGCTGATTGTGTAATGGATATGACTTGAGGCAGCACCTGCTTCAGGCGAGAAGCAAGGAGTTTAGAAATAACTTTATAAGTGGTATTGCAGCAAGATATTGGCCTGAAATTCGAGATCAAAGTCGCATTCATTTTCTTGGGGATGAGCGTCAGGACAGTTGCATTCCACTGTTTTAGAAGAGATCCAGACTGGAAGAATTCCGAAACAGCGCTTATCATGTCCATTCCAATCGATTTCCAGTGGGCAGTGTAGAACTCTGCAGGATAGCCATCTGGTCCGGGAGCTTTCCCTTTGGGAAGAGAGAAGAAGGTCTTTCTGATATCTTCAGGAGAGTATGGCGCTTCCAGCTGGTGAATCACAGAGTCTGAGCACCGGAAGGGGAGTAATGCAGCAATGTCTTCATGAGATACAGTTGAGGGGACAACAGGCCCTCCTAGAAGTCCTGTGTAAAACTGCACCACATGCTCCTGTATGCCCTCCCTTGAGTCAATGATGGCTTCATCCTCGTTGGTAAGAAAAATAATCTGGTTGAAAGCTTGACGAGATCTAAGGGAGAGGTAATAGTATTTTGAATTTGAGTCACCAACGTCTATCCATTTAACTCTTGATCTTTGAAATAAAAATGACTCTTCTGCCTTCGCAAGAGAGTACCACTTGCGGTGAGCTGCACGTTCCCTTTCAGACGACGCTGTGGAAGGAGATGCTAGAAGTTCCCGCTGACAGGCCAGTAGTTGATCAAAAGACTCTACGACTCTCAGCTCTATCCCAGAGAAATTTTGGCGGCTGAATTCCCTTATTATGCTCTTAAGGTGCTTGAGTTTCTTTGAGACAGATAACATTTTTGAGCCAGCAAACCTAAGAGATTTCCAACACTCAGAGATCAGAACTTCAAAATCTGGATGATCATTTAGCATTGTGAAGAACTTGAAAGGCCTTTTTAGCTGTTGTTTCCCCGAGTCAAGGAAGATGCAACACGGGCTGTGGTCTGAGATACCGGGTTCACCAAAGACACCAAGAGCATTTGGAAACAGCTCTAGCCACTTGTCATTTATCATAATTCTGTCGAGCTCTTGGAGATAATACCAGAACCCTGGCTATTAGACCAAGTGAAAGGCGGACCACAAAACTGAAGATCGTGCAAGCCAGCATCAATAACACATTGAGAGAACTCACGGATTCCACGGTTGGATGAGAACTGGTCAGCATTGGAGGGCTTCAGAAGCAAATAGAGTTTGATTAAAATCTCCAGGGCCGATCTGTAAGATGTGGGGACGAGGCTAAGAAGATCAAGTCTGACCAAAGCTGAGTTCTGGTCCGTCTATGATTTGATCCATAAACAAGCGTAACCACAAAAGGAAGCTTAACCAGACAGGAAATTGACTGGAGAGACTTGTGGAAAACAGAAACAGAGACTGAAGGATGCCAAAGAAGCCAGATCCTTCCTAATTCCGAAAACTCATAATTACAGTCATAACGCCACCCAGGGAAGGTACCATTTATGATCTTTGGAGCCTTCACCGAACTGACATGGGTCTCTACCAGACCCCCAAAAATAGCCTTATGCAACTTTAACCATTTCCTAAAACCGCGACGCTTTATTTTACAGTTGAAACCTCTAATGTTCCAACAAAAAAACTCCATATGGGAAAAAACTTAGAGGTTTGAAGGGCCTCTAGCCCTCTCTTTACCCTTGCCTTTTAGCTGTTTCTGAATCCTTCTCGATACCACGGTAATGTATTTGTCGCCTTCATCAGTCGGGTTGTCATCATCATCTGATGGCAGCTCTGAATCTGATGTGAACTCTTCTTCAGAAAGGTGAGGAGAACCCCCTGGAGAGCCTAGAAAAACATTGCTAAGATCAATACACAAACTGCCTTCCTTCAAGCCAGTAGAGGAGGCTTTGGGGAGACTGCGAGATGAACCAATTGGCAGTGGAACCAATGGAGAGCGAGGCTCCGAGGAAGAGGCATTGTGCATGTTTGACTTGAATTCTGCAAATACCTGCTTTTTAGTTACTTGTTTCGAGGTTGTAGCAATTTCTTTCCCATTGAGAGAGGGCAGAGAGCGAGCATCACCAACAAGTGGAAGCTTGCTCTGGATTGGAGCCTTATCTTTCGGGGGCTTGTCTTTTGAAGCCTTATCTTTTGGAGATTTATTTTTCGGAGCACCAGTGTTAGAACGCGGGCAATCCTTTGTCTTGTGCTTCGCAGAGCGACAAGTAATGCAGGTTCTAGGGGCCAGAGAGTAGCGAGAGATAGTATGACCAACTTTGAAGCAATGACCACAAACAGCAGGGAGCCATGGACAAGTAACTCTGATTCTTCTAACATCACCAGATTCAAAACTTGCGTTTACAGCCTCAGGAAGCGGTCTTCGGGGATCAATGACAGTGTAAACTCTCGCCACTTCAATATTGGTTAAGTTTAAGGTTGAGTGATGAAGGTAAAGTGGCTTCCCAACCAGGCCCGCGATCTCCTTTAGTGCGTCTTCGTTGAAAAACTGCAGGGGAACATCCAAGAAGTCGAGCCAAACTGGGATAGCTGATAGCTCAGGCTTCTCCTGGTTCGTACCTGGTGACCATTTGGCTACGAACATGGTCTGACCATCTATCTGCCAAAGGCATTGGCTAAGAATTCGGCGACGAGAAAGAGGGCAAGGGACCCTGAACAGGAAAGCGTTTCCCTCCATTTTTGACACTGAGATATCACGCCTCTGCTTAGACCAAATACCGTTTACGATGGCTTGAATCGCTCCACGGGCCGGGGCCTCTTCGTAAAACTGTCCAACAATAAAACTATCCCAAGCTTTCCTGTTTTTTCCAATGACGGAGTTGGGAATAGTTACACAAGCCTCACCAGATTCCAGAGTATAGGGAGTTCCTACAGGCTCCAGATTCCTAGCATTTGGTTTGATATAGCCTTTCCAGAATTCAGATGCATCTGCAACTTTGTCCTGTTTCTGATTTCCGGTGGTTTCAGAAAGGTTCCCAATTGCCAGCGGAGGAGGTGGTGTGTTTTCGTCAGCAGTTGACGAGGCGGAGACTTGCGCAGGTACAATCTGATTTGTAGCTGCAATTTGGGGGTTAGGGTTTGCTGAATCCACAGGCGCAGAGGAAACATCTGATTCTGTAGAAATCTGAAGATCGACTGTAACAGTATTAGCTGGAGAGGAGGAAACTCCAGGTAATTTGTTTGTTCTTGGGGAAGACTGTGAGATTGCGGCTAGATCCGTAGAGCTAGAAGATTGTGAAGGAGATGAAGAAGCGGTGGAACCAGTGGGGTTATCACCAGGAGAGATATGTGTGGGTTTCTTTTTCTTTGCCATGATCGGCGGTAGGGGCCGACGCCGAGATCGGCGCCGGTGAAGGTCGATGGAGTGGGAACGCGTTTTGTCGGTGGATAGAGAAGAGAGAAAAAAAAAAAAAAAAAAAGCCGACCTTTACAATAATATTTGTGAAAATACTTGTCCTTCAGATTGAACGGAAGTAGCTTTAGATGTGGAATTGTGGACCTTGTGGTTATAATGGATTAAGAGAGAATTGAGAAAGCTTTGTGTTATTTCATTACTAACAATAACGTAAAAACAGTCATGAACTCCTCACGCGTTTACGCAATATGAATCCTCCCACTACAGTTCAAAATCTCAAATCATGGAAACTAACTCGTTTTTTTTTTCTGACAAAGAAAAGAAGAACAAACTCATTTTATACATTTAATCGTATGATGTGAAAATATGCTTTTAACATATTGTAAGAATGTCGCATTTTATTTTATAAAGTCATTAGATATAATAAAAATGAAATTGGCACAAGAGTGGCAAGACATACCACATAGAGCCATGCTCAGTCTGACAAGGACAAAAACAGAAGTTGACTCTTCTTGCATTTTTATTTTTTCCTCTTTTTCACATTATCATAATTGAATTATTGATAGATTTTTCTAAGTTTGTAGATTTTTTCCAGTCAGTATTCACATTTCTCTTCTCTCTATATAAACCACAGTAAGTTTATATCTCTCTTACAACTCCAAGAGCCTCGGAGCTACAAAACCCAAACCAAAGAGTTCGTCGGGAGAAAAAAAAAACATGCCGACGAACAAGACACCGTCCCTCACCATATATTCCCTCTTCCTTGGTTTACTTTGGTTCGATTATTTTCCCGGTTTAGAAGCAGCAACCGGAAAACTAGGTTCGGTTCCGGGAGTATACGTGTTTGGAGATTCGTTGGTTGATGCCGGAAACAATAACTACTTAGCATTTTCCGTTTCCAAAGCCAATTATCCACATAACGGCGTTGATTTTCCTGGCAAGAGACCCACCGGAAGATTCAGTAACGGCAAAAACGCCGCCGATGCTATCGGTGAGTGTGTTTTTTTCATTTTTTCTGTGTCATTTTGTTGTTTGCATATGAAATGAAATTAGTAATTTATTGTTTGCATATGAAATGATATTATTACTATTTGGCCTGGTCAAAAGCTCGCTACGCGTTATCTATGCAGTGAGCATCTACCAAATTATCCGAAAGATATAAATCATAGCGTTTTCATACATTTTCTGAATCGTAGCTATTAATACATTTATATTAAAAATGTGGAGTACAATTATTAGTGCATTTTGGTCTAGTAATTGTTATACTTTCTCAGTGTGGTTGGAAAAACCAGGGATCTGTAGAAGATAGCTTTTATTATTTTTTCGGAAAATATCAGATTTCGTTCTTAAAAATTAAAACTTAACAAATCACTGTTTCGTATAATGCAACCGAATCACTCCGGATCGTTATGCTCACTCCGCGCTTTCTCGGCTGTCGAATCATACAGGTGGACGTGTTTTAGAACAGGGATGCTTGGCATGTTTATGTTGTGTTAGGCTACGATTGGATTGATTTAGGTACCGTAAAGTGATGGCCATTGTGCTTAGATATATCATATATTCACTTATAATCATAAAATGAATGGTTAAAAGTTGAAAGAAAAACTAAAATAAAATAAACAGAAACGAAAAGTTGCATGTAATTCTAATGACCAGTTATCAATATATTTCGAAATTGTTGCAACGCTACGATAGAGTATAACTTTTTGGGAATTCATTTTAACTTTTCCATGTTGATTCATAATTAGCTGAGAAATTTGGTTTACCGCTACCACCGCCGTATCTCTCGCTAAGAGGCCTATTTAAAGAGAAAAGGAGAAAATCTGCCGCCGTAACCGGTGTGAATTTTGCTTCAGGTGGAGCGGGTATCTTCAACAGCTCCGACCAAAAGCTTGTAAGTTATTTATATAGATAAATATTCCATTCTATGATATATACTAAACTTTTTTAAAAATTCTGGAAAAGAGTGAAAAGGAGTATTGGTTCAATAGCCGGCATTATTTTAACTAATTCAGGGACAAGCTATTCCTTTATCACACCAAGTAAACCATTGGCTCTCTATTCATCGTCAACTGACGAATCAGCTTGGACCAGCCGAAACACAAATACATCTATCCAAATCTCTATTCACTGTGGTCATAGGTAGTAACGATCTTTTTGACTATTTTGGATCGTTTAAACTTCGAAGAAAAAACAATCCTCAACAGTATACACAATTAATGGCTGATAAACTCAAAGAGCAATTGAAGGTAAACCACACACCTTTGAACACCTAAGTACATGTGGTTAAATATATAAAAATTCCCAGAAATATTGATTGGATTTACTAATTAAAAAATTATGTTATTAATATAGAGGATTCACGATACTGGAGCACGGAGATTTCTAGTAGTCGGAGTTGCACAAATTGGTTGCACACCGGGGAAAAGAGAGAAAAACTCGGCAATCCATGAATGCGACGAAGAGGCAAACACGTGGTGCTCCTTGTACAACGAAGCTTTAGTAAAGATGTTGCAACAACTCAAACAAGAGTTGCAAAGCTTAATAACTTACTCTTACTTTGACAACTTCAAGTCCTTACATGACATTATCTCCAACCCTGCCCGTTACGGTACGTCAAAACAAATTGTTATCACCTCTAATGAAAACTTGGACGAATTCATACCACGATCATGAGACTGAAAACCAAATCAGACCGTTCGCATTGCATGTCACGATATTGATATAAATTATTAGCTTAATTTTGTGTTGATATATATATATGAGATCTCTATATATATATATAGTTAAACAAAACGTTGTCTTTTTTTTTCCTTTTGATTTTAGGTTTTGCTGATGTGACATCAGCTTGTTGTGGAAATGGGAAATTAAACGCGGATACTCCATGCCTTCCAATCACGAGATATTGTTCAGACAGAACCAAATATCTCTTCTGGGATCGTTACGGTCATCCCACGGAAGCTGCAGCTCGAACCTTCATCGACCTTATGTTATCTGATGATTCACAATACTCATCTCCTTTAACTCTCACTCAAGTGGTTTCTTCATAATGTCAATATGGGGCTTCGTTGATAAAGACTACGAATCAAGTATATCAATGAAATAAATTTTAGTAATTTACTAGTGTTTCTCTCGATTTTTTATAAACCTAATAAGGTTATCAGATGAGCATGCAAACACTATAAGTGTTTCTCTTATGTTGTGGGATTTCGTTCATACAATCGGAAAAGTGTTAATTATACGGTAAGGAACAAATATTTGACTTCATAATGAACGTAAGACACTTAATAAGGGTTATATAGGTGTTATTCAAACAGCAAAACGTTGTTTTCGGTTTAAAAACCCTATTTCCTCGGAATTTCCTCGGATTATTCCGAGGGAACTCCGAGGAAACCCTCTTCTTCCTCGGAATTTCCTCGGAATATTCCGAGGAAATTCCGAGGAACTAGTGTTTGGGGTTTCAATACGTCAATTTTTTTTTATAAACGGATCGATCGATGTATATATATCCAAAAACGCATCGATCGATCACTAAGATAGACCGGATTGTAAGAATGTGATCGATCGATGAGATTATCCCATTGATCGATCGAGAATCTCAAGTGTTCCTCGGAATGTCCTCAGAAAATCTTGTAAGTTTTTTTATAAACGGATCGATCGATGGATATATGTCCAAAAACGCATCGATCGATCACTAAGATGCACCAGACCGTAAGAATGTGATCGATCGATGAGATTATCCCATCGATCGATCGAGAATCTCAAGTGTTCCTCGGAATGTCCTCGGAAAATCTTGTAAGTTTTTTTATAAACGGATCGATCGATGGATATATGTCCAAAAACGCATCGATCGATCACTAAGATGCACCGGACCGTAAGAATGTGATCGATCGATGAGATTATCCCATCGATCGATCGAGAATCTCAAATGTTCCTCGGAATGTCCTCGGAAAATCTTGTAAGTTTTTTTATAAACGGATCGATCGATGGATATATGTCCAAAAACGGATCGATCGATCACTAAGATGGACCAAAGCGTAAGAATGTGATCGATCGATCCGTTTTTGTTCAAAACCGCATCGATCGATGCGTGTGCGGGAAACAGAATTATAAGGCAAAACCCGACCTTGTTTGGATCTAAACCTCAGAACTCTCATCCCCTCCGATTTCCCCTATAATTCCCCCCCCCCCCTTTCTCTCTCTATAATCATCCGATTTGAACAATTTTGGGCTCTATTCCCCTTGATTTTTCGAGCTCTACCTGATTCCTACACTCGTTTTCACCCTAAGACAGGTATACTCCGCGAATCTCCACATTCTGAAATCGTGTTCTTGAGCAATTTTTTGGGTTTTGTGAATTTCTTATTTCCGTGTTGATTCCTTGATCAAATATGCATGAAACAGATATTTAAACATGGAATAGAACACAATTGTCTGTGATCAACGAGTTTGGAACAGGATTTGAGATGATTTAGGGATTGAGAATTTTTTTCAATTTGTTTTTTTTTTATCACAATTCGATTTCGCCTTTCATTTTCATGTTGCTTTGAGTTCTTAATTGATTATAACCATGTTGAGAGCAATGATTCTATTTTGTAGAGAATGAAGCGCACGAAAACATCAGCAAAGAAGAACACACAAGAAGAGGGTTCGTCTCAGCGAGAGAATCAAAGGCCAAAGAAGTGGGATAAGTCTGATACCACCCACCACAACAACATGAAGAAGGTAGCCGTTCCGGCTACACAACTAGCATGTCCTGAGACGATGACAATATTGGGAATCAAATCAGACATTGAAGGGCTGTTCCAGAACATGGGTCTAGGCCAACTATGCAACCTCAACGAACCCAGTTATCCGGAGTTGGTACGCCAGTTCATAGCATCCGCATACGTCAGCCGTCCCGATGATAGCCATCAGGAAGGTTTTCTGGCATTCGTAGTGCAGAAAGTATACTTTGAGGTATCTTTCACAGACCTCTGCGGACTATTTGGATTGAGTGCAGGGGAGAGGACATCTGGTCTTTATTGGACTTCAGAGCTGTTGAACTTCTGGGAAACGATTGGCACAGGGGTTTATAGATCTTCTCAGGCAAAGGAGTCACTTATCCGGAGCCCAATACTGAGATATGCCACACGCCTCATTGGCTCATTGCTATACGGGACAACCACAGCCGCATCAGTCACGCAATGGGAGTTGTGCCTCCTGTACCAAGGTGTGAGGCATTTGCTACCGGCATTTGGAAACTCTACATTCCCACCTGCTACTGCCTTCAACATGGGAGCGGTGCTGGCCGCAAACTTAGCAGGATACAAGGGGAAAGTAACCAAATCCAAGAGCAATGCATGTGGATTTGGTGCAGTGATTACTCGGATCCTTAGACATGTGGGTGTAGACTGCGAGAACCAGCAGGTAGCACTGGACAGATCGAACAACATTGCTTGGAACTACCTGGATGTTAAAAATCTTGTAAGTAAGGAGTTCATAGCTGGTCCCCACTCGAGGATCGATCGGGATGGTCCTTACGTCTATGTATTCCAGGACCGAGCGAAGAAAACACTCTACTGCCACCTGCCTCAGATCGGCCTGACTGCTCTACTTTCAGAGGCTGCAGTTGAGTTCCTACCCCTTGCTACCGCACTAGTAGACAAGCCATCTTTCTTCACGCCAAAATATCAGACCAAAGGCAAGGCCGTGGTTGATGAAGAAGGAGAAGATGAGGCTGCACAAGCCATTCCAGATGATTCACAACCCCATCAGCTACTCCCATCAGACTCCAGCCACTACAAGCTGCAAGAGCTTCCACCGAACGCCACTTCGCGCCAGCAACAACATTGGAGAGATCAGAGCATAAAGACAAACAACGACATGCTACACAAGATCTGGGCTGCCATTTCACGTATCAGGCCGTGTCGTTGCCAAAAGGATGATGTAGTTCATCGGGACAACTCTCCATCCAGCTCTGGTTCGGGTTCGAGTGGTACACACAGGGTAAGAAAGAGGTCCAAGAGACCCAACGACGCAGGAACATCTGGAGCAGGAGACGAGGAGTAGGAGCTATCACCGGCCAGCATTGCCATTTGATTTCCGACAGCGCTATTTTATTTTCTTTTCTATTCTAACGTTTTATGGTCTTATTTTCTGTTAATTTTGAACTTAGTTTTTTTTTTTTTCTTAATTATGAGTTCGTATTTCTTTTACATGGTTTCTTCGTTTTATTTGGTTGTGTTTTGAGTAGTTTTTAATTCGTATTCAGCTTTGCCTTGCTAGATAAACCAAATAACTAATATCCGAGGAAAGAGGTTATATCAAGTGTTCCTCGGAATTTCCTCGGTATTTCTTAAAAAAAAAAAAAAAATCAATGGTAGTCTGTTTCCGAGTCATCATCACCAGATGAATCTGAATCTGGATCTTGGTGAAACTCTCCAATCACTGGTTCATCCTCTACGTGAATGACGGCTTCCTCTCCAAAGTCGGTTAAATCGACAACAATGCCAACTCCAGCTAAATCTTCTGCTGCACTTAAGTTGCCGGATGTGCTTGGTTGTAGTGGGTCTTCCAGCTCAGAACTTCCCTGAACTCGACCTCTCGGGTTGAGTCTTGTAATAGTAACCCATGGATCATCTCTGTTCCTTACCCGGGGGTACTTGATATAACAAACCTGTAACATTTAGAAAAATTATAAATTAATACACATGATGATGAATCATTCTGAATAATTAACATTTAATTACCTGATCGGCCTGAGAAGCAAGAATGAAAGGATCGTAATATTGCAGCTTTTGCCTCGAATTTACTGATGTAACACCAAATGCATCTGTTCTCACACCTCGATCTGGAGTGTTGTCGTGCCAATCACAATAGAAAACAGTACAGCGCAATCCAACCATGCCCAAATACTTGATTTCCAAAATCTCATGTATGTGTCCGTAGTATACATCATCTCCTGATGCAGAACAAACGCCAGCATCATAAGTCGTACTCGAACGTCTCCTCTTCTGAGTTGTGAATGCATATCCTCGAGTACAAAATCTCGGATATGACTTCACAACAAAGTTTGGTCCAACGACCATCTCACGTATCCAATCGTCAAATGTTTCACCTCTGGCCAAACCAGCAGACACCTATTAATAGCACATATATATATGTTATATCAATAAATGTGAATTAGTATAAATATGTGATAAAATATATTTTAATTTGTTTAAAGCACTCACATAAGTAAACATCCATCCAGTAAATTCTCTCTGCTTCATTTTTTCTAGTTCGTCATCTGTGGCGTATCTATACTCGAACCGCTTTTCTGCCATGAAAATCCTGTATATGATGACAATAATGTAATTAATTAAGATTTAAATTTCAACTTGTTAAAATAAAAATTTGTAAGCTCATTTATTTACCTCTCATATTGTAGAACGTCTTCGCAGTTGGTGAGCAAATATGTTTGCAAATGACTGCGCTTCTGCTCAGTAAGTCGACGGTCCTTTGGTTTTCCGCTAAGTCGTCCAACGTCTGTGAAAATGTCTGGAACCGTAACATGATATGTTGCCCGTTCGCCTCTATCATCATGCCGAGCGGGTCTTCTGTTTTTGGTCTGAACTTCTGCTGGAAAGTAGTACTCGGCAAAGTTTGAAGTTTCTTCACTGATCATCTGTGCGACTATAAAACCTTCCACCCTACTTAAATTTTTCACCATCTTCTTCAAATGGAACATATACCGCTCATACAGATACATCCATCTATACTGCACAAGACCACCAAGTTCCAATTCTCTTGCCAGGTGAATAACAAGATGCTCCATAACATCAAAAAATGAGGGAGGAAATATCTTCTCAAGGTTGCACTGAATCACGGCTATGTTAGTCTTCAAATTTTCAATACCTTCAAGAGTCACTGATCTCGTGCATAAATCGCGGAAGAAACCACTTATCCCTGCAATTGCTTCATGAACATTTCGTGGTAATAGTTCCTTGAAGGCGAACGGAAGGAGGCGCTGCATCATTACATGGCAATCGTGGCTTTTCAAGCCAGTAAACTTTCCTTCCTTTTTGTCGATACAGTTACGCAAATTTGATGCGTAACCGTCTGGAAATTCCACATCGTTTGAAATCCAATCAAAGAACGCATCTTTTCCCGCTGCATCAAGTCAGTATATGGGAAAAGGAGCCCTACCATTCTCATCAACATGAAGTTCTGAACGAGCACATATATCGACTAAATCCAGTCTTGACTTCAAATTATCCTTTGTTTTACCTTGAACAATAAGGATCGTGTTCATGAGATTGTCAAAAAAGTTCTTCTCAATATGCATGACATCTAAATTATGCCTTAGCAGATGATCCTCCCAGTATGGCAGATCCTAGAAAATACTTTTTTTGTGCCAGTTATGTAGTTCTCCAACAGCATCTACCGGAAAACGCTCATGTCCACCGACGTCTGGCGTCCTTTCTGCACCAAAATCTCTTAGTTGTATCTTCAAATCTTTCCCACAAATTTCCGGAGGTGGACTGTCAAACACCCTCTTGTTCTTCGTAAACAAATTCCTACTCCTACGATATGGATGATCAGGTGGTAGGAATCTCCTGTGACAGTCAAACCAACATGTTTTCCTTCCGTGTTTTAGTTGGAAAGCATCAGTGTTATCTTGACAATATGGACATGATAGCCTTCCATGCGTTGTCCATCCAGACAACATACCATATGCTGGAAAATCACTTATTGTCCACATTAGTACTGCCCGCATTTGAAAGTTTTCTTTACACGAAACATCGTATGTTTCAGCACCTTGAGCCCATAGTTGTTGCAACTCATATATTAGTGGCTGAAGAAACACATCAAGTGATCTCTTAGGATGCTCTGGTCCGGGAACGAGAATCGAGAGAAACAAAAACTCTCGTCGCAAGCACAAGTTTGGGGGTAGGTTGTATGGTGTAAGAATGACGGGCCATAGAGAATATTGTCTTCCACTCTTGCCAAACGGACTGAAACCATCAGTACATAATCCAAGGTAGACATTTCTTCTCTCATACGCAAAGTCGGGATACTTTGATTGGAAATGCTTCCACGCTTTTGCATCTGAAGGATGTCTGATCTCACCATCTGTTGAGTGCTCCGCATGCCATCTCATTGGTTGCGCTGTGCGTTCAGACAGATACAACCTCTGCAACCTTTCCGTCAAAGGTAAATACCACATCCTTTTATATGGCACTGGAACTCTTCCACTCGTATCTTTATAACGAGGCTTTCCACAAAATTTGCATGTAACCCGCTGTTCATCCGCCCTCCAATAAATCATGCAGTTGTCGCTGCATACATCTATTACCTGATACGATAAACCAAGACCAGCTACGAGTTTCTGAACCTCGTAGTATGAACCAGGAGCTACATTATCCTCGGGTAGAATACCTTTTACAAAATCAGCAATCGCATCCACACAGTCTTCAGCCAAATTATAATCTGTTTTAATGCCCATCAATCTTGTAGCAGATGATAAAGCTGAATGACCATCTACGCAACCTTCGTACAATGGTTGCTTTCCAGCATCCAACATATCATAAAATCTCCTAGCTTCTGCATTGGGTAAATCTTCCCCTCTAAAATGATCATTTACCATATGCTCAGTACCTACACCATAATCTACATTCGTTCTAATTGGTTCTTCTAATCTAACCGCTGGCTGAGGTTCGCTAGTACTACCATGTTCATAATCAGTTTCCCCATGATGATACCAAATTTTGTAACTTCGTGTAAACCCACTCAAATATAGATGAGTCCAAACATCCCACTCTTTAATAACCTTTCTATTTTTACAATTAGAGCAAGGACATCTTAACATACCTGTTTTTTCTTCCGGTTGTCGGTGAACTAACCCCATGAATTTGGTTATACCTCGTTGGTATTCTTCCGTAAGCAATCTCGTGTTCAGATCCAAATGAGGTCGATCGATCCAAGAACGAAAATAATTTGAAGAAGACATATTTTTTATGAATCAAATTCGTGTGTAAATAGAGTAAGAGGGAGGATGAAGATATGGAGTGAATGAAAAGGAAGAGGAGTGCTTGTATTTATAGTTTAAATCATGCCGACAGACCGAGGAAATTCCGACGGAATTCCGACGGAAAAGGCTAGTTCGTCGGAATTTCCTCGGAATTTTGTAAAATCCCCCAACGGCTCTCCAACGGCTATAATATTTCTTCGAAATTCATCGGTTTTTTCCGAGGAACCCATTTTTCCTCGAAATTTCCTTGGAATATTCCGACGGATTGATATTTCCTTGGAATTCCGTCGGTATATTCCGAGGAAATTCCTCGGGATATTCCGAGGATTTCATTTTTCGTCGGAATGTCCGTCAGAATACCGCTATTTTCTTGTAGTGGTTCTTCACAATTTTTTTGGGGAATCGTAGCTTACTGTTGTTACGAATGAGAGGGAACAAAGAGACAAAGAATGAATGTAAAATGACGCTAATATGCTCTCATTAAGTCCGCCTATAACACCAATTTAAAACTCTCATAGTTCACTAAAATTCCCAACAAATTTCCAAAGAAATTAAATAAATATTTTTAAAAATTAATTATGTAGAAAATTTGTCGAAGATTTCTTCATGAATATGAATTCAGTCGGAAATGGCCTTGTTTTTTATAGTGTACTGACTGTTAGTAATTATGTATCCATTGCGTTTGATTTATTTTCATGTAGCTCTTGATTTTTCTGATTTCCTTACCAGCATAAATGGTATCTGAATTATTGTTCTTCACTACACATGACAAAAAATTTAGTTTTAGTTAATAAATTACATATTGATTGTACAAGTTACGTACGAATAAAAATAGAAGATTATACACAGTATGCCAAAATCATAAATACATAATCATAAAGTAAGTATAATTTTAGTAAAAAGTGACCAGAACAATATTGCAATGTTGCACCAAAATTTAGCCCATAAAAACATATATGTGTTGGAAGAAGATTCTACATTGGAAATATGTAAAGGATTAAGTAATATATAAATGACTTCGGCCATTGCATTTACCGCCAATTGGTTTTAAGTTGGAAGTTCAGTAAATTTGTCATGGTATCAGAGCAGACCCACACACTGACCCATTAATCCGATCA
This sequence comes from Brassica napus, assembly GCF_020379485.1. Taxonomy (NCBI): domain Eukaryota; kingdom Viridiplantae; phylum Streptophyta; class Magnoliopsida; order Brassicales; family Brassicaceae; genus Brassica; species Brassica napus. The sequence goes on from NC_063452.1 coordinate 44,887,241, forward strand.
AAAAATGGCCCGATCTTCCCACGAATTGATGGCCCAAGGAAGATTCAATTTTTTCATGCGTTGGCTTTGTAGATAGATGCATAAACGAAACCGTATAAGAGGGAGCTGACGGGTATGTTTGTGATGAGAATGTTGTGGTTAGCACTTAACACTTGAGCGGGGCTGGATTTGAAATTTCAGGGATCATAAACATTTTTAAATTAATCTTAATAATTTATTTTGATAATTTAGAAGTCACACCACTTATTTCTCATATAGAAACAGAAACATTAGACCCAAATTTTTTTAAAATAATTTAAATAAAATACACCATCTATTATAAAGTAATTATGAAAACAATATTATACTACTATATTTATTTCTAAACTAATTATAATATGAACCAAATTATTAAGAAGACAAATTGCAAAAAAAATGCTAATAATATTAATTAAACCACATAAGATAAATATTATTCAAATAAAATGTCTCTTTAACACTAAACAACATTGGATTAATTTATAAAATTTGTTTAATCAATTTAAAATAAATTTTCCGATGTTGCGAAGTTTGGGGACCAACGATCATCCTTTTATACCCAGAACCGGCCGTACACTTATGCTCTGGAAACTATTCAGGAAACTAAAACAACTTGGGAAAACCATATGATCCAGAAATCAAGACTTTTCTAAATGAAACGATTTTAGGTGTTGTAAATGATAACTTCTCTTCACTGGCGTTTAGAAATGTACTTTTCGATTTGGAGATATATTGACTGAAATTTTTGATGGGAAGCGTTACGAGAGTCTATATATGAATTTTTAGGAAAGAATATACTCATGTTTATGAGATTGATTTAAAACACTCCACACGGATGGAAGGAAAACAATGATGATAGGAAGGTTGCATAATTAAAACAATCATGGCCGTAAAATTTAACTTCTATTTTTCTATAAAGAAAAAAAGATGACGAACACAGAATCTAGGTTTGCTATTTTTTGCCGACTAAAATCTAGGCTTGCTAGTATATATTGATTTTTATTATAAAAAAAAAAGAGAAAGAAGAAGAAGAAGACGGCCTATATCTCTCTTACAAATCCAAGGGGAAAACAAAACCCAAATTAAATAGTTTTGTCGGGAAAAGTAGAACATGTCGAAGAAGAAAACGCCCTCCCTCGCCATTTGGTTACTCTACCTCGGTTTACTTTGGTTCGATTCATTTCCCGGTTTAGAAGCAGCGACCGGAAAACTAGCATCGATACCAGGATTATACGTGTTTGGAGATTCATTGGTTGATGCCGGAAACAATAATTACTTACCAATTTCCATAGCCAAAGCTAATTATCCACGTAACGGCGTCGATTTTCCTAAAAAGAAAGCCACCGGAAGATTCTCTAACGGCAAAAATGCCGCCGATGTTATCGGTGAGTGTCAAATTATTATTTTTATGTTCGATATGAAATGAAATCAATAATGTTCGACATATTTAGAGCATCTGCAAAAGAAATTCTATAACTTTATATATATAATTTTTTCTTCTCAAAAAAGAACTTCAAAACTTTAAATATGGAGTTTTGTAGAGTAAAACTCTATATCTGAAGTTTCACTAATCAAAATTTCGAATTTAAATTTTCATACCTTTATTTGCATTTTACTCCTTACAATTACACATCAATTATATTTTTATGATTCTAAAGTATATTTTTGTTAACCATTTTAATCTTTAAGATTTTTATATCTCATAAGTATTTCAAAAAAAAAATTCTAAATTTAAATTTTACACATAAAATTAAGTAAAAACTTTAAAATAAGATTACAAATATCTTAAAACTATATTTAAACAATAAAAATATTACTAAAGAAAATTAATAAACTTTTTTAAATAAGGGTTATGAAGACATAATTGATCATATGACGATAAATGAGGATACCCGATTTCAACTATTTTTAACTTGAATCTACAAATTATAAATCGAGAGAGTCACTTCTTATTTCGAAATGCACTAGTTGATCGTATATGGAAGCATTATGGGAATAATTTTATGAGATAACGTGGTATTTTGCTTCTATTATAATATTTAATAATGTAATTTTACTTATAATTGTATATATTAGTGTTATATTTTATTAATTATTATTGATGCAATATTTTTATATATGTGCTATTTATTTATAAAATGTTTATAAATATAATTAATAATGACAAATATAGAGACCATAATATAAAATATAAATAATTTTGAAGCTATGTTTGAAGTTTTTCTTTTACAGAAGAACATCTTTTTTTGTCAATAGAGGAACATGAGTTTTGCAAACTTCAAAATATAGAGTCTTTTTGGAGATGATCTTATGTTAGGCCACGTTTCGTTAGAATTAGATACATGGACGTGCTATGAAAAAAACAATACACCAAAAATACTACTATTTATTAAAAATCAGAAATAATACTCATACAACAATAATACTATAAACATTAATCCTTAATCATAATCTATATTACTGAACCATAAATCTTAAAAACCCTAAATTCTAAAATTAAATATAATATATTTTATATAATTTACTATTTGTATATTTGTAAAATCTTTAATTTTCAGTTTATGTTTATTTATTCATAACATATTTAATTAATGATATAGTTATGTATAGTGATATATTTGTCTCTATAATTTTAACAATGGTCTAAAGATCAATTTATATAAGTAGTGAATGCAGTAAATCATTTATAACCAAAACCATTATTTTTTAATTTGAATTAAGCAGTTCAAGTAAGTTTAAAACGATTCAAATCGTTCTAAAAAAACTAAAAAAGTAAAGCAGTCTAAATCGGTCTGAGTTGGTTAAATCAAGTAACCTTACTGTAAACTATAAATAATTTAATTATATAATCTTCACCATCGATCTATCTATAAAAAGTAATATTTTTTCTCCAATTTAATTTATTTTATTTGCAGTTATTAATATTTCATCAAAGTAATTTTCTAATTAAACACAAACACTTAAAATATATAATATAAGATATAAGATATATAATAAATAAAGAAATAAGTAATTTTTAATGTTTAAATTATGTTAAATTTTGAGTAATTTGTTTATACAGTAATCTCCTATACATTATTTGAGAATGGATCTGTCATATGTAATCACCACATTGATTTTGAAAGAAAAATGATGACAAAACATATTAACAATAATGACATAGACATTTACATTTAATGTTGATTTTTATTTTGGTAAGTTTTTTAAAATATTATAATAACTCATAAATCATCATTAGTATAGCTATCTATAATAATAATTTGGGGTTTTCTACTATAAACAATATAATAGTAGAAACAGAAAAATAATTTTATTTTTTAAAACGGAATTATTATTTAGTTATATTTTCATAATTATATAATATTTATTACTAAAACATTTCTTCAAAATTTTATGCAGTATCTTAAAAATTGTAATATTCTAATCCAAATACCATTATTTTTTTAATATCTACAAATTTTACAAATATTATCTAGTTTTATGTTTAGACAATTAAATATAACAATTTTTCTCTTAATTTTACGGAATTTGATTTAATATATTTTAACCAAAATAAATAGATAAAAAATATTCCTAAGATTATAATTTTAAATATATACATATGTATTATTAAATATAATTTCTGTTAAAACTTATTATTTTATATTAAGTTTTACATATAATTGAATTAAAATTTAAACTTAAATATTGTAATCAAATAATAAAATCAAAAATCAAAAATCAAAAAAAATATTTTAAATATAATTTAAATTTTAAAAACTTTTTGTTTTTGCATATGGGTGCAAGAAAAAACCTAGTCTTCTATGAAATGCTTAACTACCGCTTAAAGATTATTTTAACATTGCTTTTAATGATATTGGTGTGATTTAAACCGTTCTTTGAGACAGAAATTTGTTTTATTCTTCGTAGAGAATATTTTTCTATATATATTCACTAGTAATCATAAATGAGTGGTTAAGAAATAAATGGAAAGAAAATTTATTACATGTAATCCTCTAACTATTTTATGACATTCAAAATTTCATATCCCCTATATATTAATCCTGGAGCATTACAACATGTTTTTGTAGCCACGTGTCATCACGCGAATGATTCTTAGAATTGTTAAAAAAATAAGTTGGTCAATATAAACATGTACTATACTTTTTATTAAACTAATTATCAAATTAATTAGTAGTGTACAAAAAAATATTTTTTCTTCCCTTAAATAAAAGCTACGAAATTACCTAATATGGTAAACATATATATGACATTTAATGATTATGAATAATATATATTTGATCAATGGTTTAACTTTTTTTTGTTCAAGCAAGATACAAAGGATCATATATCGTAGGGGTGAGCGTTCAGATACACGTTCAGGTTCGTATTAGATATTTCAGTATAAAGGTATAGACCTGTTCGGATATTTCAACACTTTGAGTCGGGTTCAGGTATTTCATGTTCGGATTCAGATATTTTGGGTCGGGTTCGGATATTTAAATTTTGAAGAAAAAATAAATAAATTATTAATTGTTTAATTTTTTGTATTTAAAATATATTTTAACTTAACTGGTGTTCTAATTTTTAAAAGATTAAACTATTAATAGGTTTGGAGATAAAACTTTGAAAATAGAAAGACACTAATTTAGTTGTTGTTTTGAAATTTTAGATATAACTTTTGTTAATGCAAGAAACAAGAGCTTGATATGTATTTTAAGTGAATAACAAATGACTTTGTCCATCATTGTATGAATATTATCTAATTTTGAGCAATAAGCATCATTAATATAAATATTTTGAATAAAATTAGAGAAGTAAACTAGAAATATAGGGTTAAGTATACTTATGTTTGGTTATCTTCGGATATTACCCGTTCGGATTCAGATATTACATGAATTGGTAAAATAAGTAATTTGTTTTGTTGTTCTAGAATTAGAAGATTTTAGACCGAGTTGGTGAATATATAATAGACAGACATTTATATTTCGAGTATGCATTTATATTCTATAACAGTTTGATATATTAGATTTAAATTCTGACCTGTTAATATAGTTTGCCGGTGATTTTTTTCAGAATTTGATTCTTAGATTTGTATCTGGAGTGAAACTAATTTTTACAGATGACCACTTTTTTAAATTGACAATTCATAGATGAATTAAAAAAAAAAGAAACTTAACTCATATCATTGAAAACAAGACGAGAACGAAAACACAATTTTATAGAGGTAAAAAATGAAATCACTTATGGAGTGCCAATAGTAAACAAATCGAGAGCAGAAAACCTAACTATCTTTCGTCATTATACAATCGATGTTGCCTATTTGGTTATAATGATTTGTGTGAGTCGCAAAATTAATTTTATTTTGTGCATATGAAGTCTTAAAAATAATTAAAATGAAATATAATACGTTAGCTCTTCAACAACGATGATATATTTAAGAGAACAATATTTGTATTTGTCATTTTATAATCGATAAAGATTATAGTGTTGCAAAATGTTAAAACAATTTAATAAACAAATATTATTATAAAAAGTGCATGCACGCGGATTATCAAGTAGGTGAGACTATTATTTTGGCTTTTAAGGGATTCATTTTAACTCTGTTTATTTTTTTGGTTGGTTAATAATTAGCTGAGAAATTTGGTTTGCCATTACCGCCGCCGTATCGCTCACTGAAAGGCGCATTAAAAGTCAAAAATAGAGAATCAGCGGCCTTGACCGGTTTGAATTTTGCGTCAGGTGGAGCCGGGATCTTCAACAGTTCGGACAAAAAACTTGTGCGTTATTCATATATTCCCTTTAGGGATGTTAATATGGGCTCAACCTAAGAGGGTTAGCCCTAACCCTGCAAACTCATTTGTAACCTTAACCCTGACTTTTTAAACAGGGTTTAAACAGGGTTGGCCCTAATAGGACCATGGTTTAATAACTAACTTTTTTATTTTGATTCACACAATTATTATACAATATTTAATAATGTTTTTCACCAAAAAAAACTTAAAGTCGAGTTTTCTCGTCCAAAACTAAACAACGAAATTTTCCGTCGAAACCGCAAAATCGAGTTTTCCCTCCAAAAATGCAAAATCGAGTTTTTCGTCAAAACTTCAAAATCGAATTTTTACGCCAAAAAATCAAAATCGAATTTCCCGTGAAAACGTAAAATTAAGTTTTTTCTGGAAAACCCGTAAAACTCAATTTCACGGTTTTGGCGAGAAAACTCGATTTGCCGGTTTTGGAGGGAAAACTCATTTTTGCGGTTTTAGTTTTTGCGGAAAAACTCGATTTTGCGGTTTTGGCGGGAAAACCCGATTTGCCGGTTTCGGCAGAAAACGTGATTTTGTAGTTTTGGCGGGAAAACGCGATTTTGTAGTTTTGGCGGGAAAACCCGATTTGCCGGTTTCGGCGGAAAACGCGATTTTGTAGTTTTGGCGGGAAAATTCGATTTCGGCGGGAAAACTCGTTTTTGCGGTTTTGGCGGAAAAACTCGATTTTGCGGTTTTGGCGGGAAAACCCGATTTGCCGGTTTTGGCGGAAAACTTGATTTTGCTGTTTCGGCGGGAAAACGCGATTTTACAGTTTTGGCGGGAAAACTTGATTTGCCGGTTTTGACAGAAAAACTCGATTTTGCGGTTTTTGCGGGAAAACTCGATTTTGCGGTTTTGGCGGAAAAACTTGATTTTGTGGTTTTGGTGGAAAAACTCAAATTAGGTTTTGGCGGAAAAAACACAATTTTTGTTTTTTGACGGAAAAACTTTATTCTTAGTTGTGGAGCAAAAACTCGATTTTGCGATTTTGGGAGGAAAACTTTTGATTTTGATGCTCAACAAATTGGAGGAAAGAATCATATCGTATCTTAATTTTTCTAGTTTTATCTTTAAAATTTAAGAACAAAAATAAATGAAATATTTTTTTCAATTAAATGAGCTAACCCTGGTACCAGCCCTAACCCTTGATTATAATAGGGTTAAAATAAGGCTGGGTTAAAATAGGGTTGGACTTATAATAAACAAAAGAGAGTTAGGGCCCTGACCCTGTAGTTAAATAACATCCCTAATATTTCCCTTCCATGATATATTAATATTATTTTAAAAATTCTGGAAAAGAATGAAAAAGAGTATTGATTCCATGGTTGGCATTATTTTACTGTTTTAGGGACAATCTATTCCTTTGTCACACCAAGTGGACGATTGGTTATCTATTCATAACGAAGTGACGGGTAAGCTTAGACCAGCCGAAGCACAGGTTCATCTATCCAAATCTCTATTCATTGTGGTCATAGGCAGCAACGATCTTTTCGACTATTATGGATCGTTCAAAACGCGAGAAAAGAACAATCCTCAACAATATACCCGATCAATGGCTGATAAACTCAAAGAGCAATTGAAGGTAAGCACAAACGTTTGAATATCTAAAATCTAAATACTAATGGTTACATATATGAACTCCTAGAAATCGAGTTGTTTTACTAACTGAAAAAATTATATTAATTAAAAGAGAATTCACGAAACTGGAGCACGTAAATTCCTAGTAGTCGGAGTTGCACAGATTGGTTGCATACCGGGGAATAGAGACACGGAATCGGACCTCCACGAATGCGACGAAGAGGCAAACAGGTCGTGCTCTTTGTACAACGAAGCTCTAGTTAAGATGTTGCAACAACTCAAACAAGAATTGCAAAACTCAATGAGCTACTCTTACTTTGACAACTTCAAGTCGTTGCAGGACATTAACTCCAACCCTGCCCGTTTCGGTACGTAAAACAAAAGTATTAAATTTTATCATCACCACTAAGAAAACTAGGACGGATTCATACAGCAATCGTGAGCCTTAAACCAAATCAAGCTGTTCCTATTGCATGTTATGAGAATATATAAGAAACCCAACCGAGTCTTTTTCTGTTTGTGATTTTAGGTTTTACTGAGGTGACATCAGCGTGTTGTGGAAGTGGAAAATTAAACGCGGCTAGTCATTGTCAACCAATTTCGAAGTTTTGTCCAGACAGAACCAAACATCTCTTCTGGGATCGCTTCGGTCATCCCACGGAAGCTGCATCTCGAACCTTCGTAGACCTTATGCTATCTAATGATTCACAATACTCATCTCCTCTGACTCTCACTCAACTGGCCTCTTCATGATGTTAATATGGGGCTTCGTTTTCCAAAGATTAGATCATCATATAGAAAATGGACTCTGAGAGTGGAGACTTCAAATACAAATCAAAGTATATATACATACTAAATTTGTTAGCAATCGAATAAACTTTATTAGTTTACTAGTGTTTCTCTCAATATTTTACTTGTCTATTTTTTGTTATTAAAGTTGCTAATTTCTCAATGTTTCAAAACAATATTGAAACTTTAAACAAATGTAACTTTACACCCGGTTTATCAGCCACATTAATTGGGTTGGTACTAGCCGCTCTTCTCCCAAACATCGAGACAACTCCGATCTCCACAGATCTTGACGCCAGTGGTGCCTCTGGCCGTCGGCATCTCCTTCTTCCCGGCTCCTTCTGCTACCGTTTCGCGCTTTCTTTTCGTCTTTGTCACCGTCATCGTCACCCGCCTTTGCACCATGGACTCTCTATCCGCCTTCACTCAAAAGAGTAGGCACCGAATCTACTTTGTTTGAGTACGATCCCCCACCGGACCTCTGCCTTCCGCCTCTCTCCGCCGTGACCAAGCGCTGCATTTCATTGTTGTTACCCTTCGACTCTCTTCCGAAAGATGCCCTGACTTTGCTCCAGATCAGTGAGTTTCTGATAAGATCTGAACCTCCAAACTCTCTTATCAACTCTTCTCTCACCAAAGATGTAAACAGATCCAAAGGATAAATCGATCAATTGATATAAACAACAATTATCGATTACAAAGCAAGTACTGAGTTTGTACTACGCTCTCATGACGAACATAGCTGAAGGTCTCATAACGACTCTTCACTCAACAAATCTCCACATCAGAAAATGGAAATACAACAAGAGTCCTTTTATTTGAAAATTGTAAAAATATCTTCTAGCAAAGCCTCTCTCTCAATCCTTGGCTTTGCTACCCGTGTATTGTCTCGAACCCTCTTCCGTCTAGAGTGTTTTGTCCCAAAGCCTCTCTTCCATCTAGAGTCTCTCCTCTCTCTGTTCCTTCTAACTCCCGCTCTTCCAACGTCTCTCCCTTCTCATGTCTCTTCTTCCTGAAATACACACGTTGGAGCGTATCATTACCCCGCCCAACGAGACGAAGCTTGTTCTCAAGAGGAAACGCAGGGTACTGACGCGCAAACTCCCAGCCCAAGATCCAAGAAGCCTCATGAGCCAGTAAGCTCTCCCACTGTACCAAAACCTCCAAATAACCCTCAGGATTATAACGAGTATCCAAAATGGCTGTCGGAACCAAAATGAACTCTCCTTGATCCGAAAACGTTGTCGGTAAAGAAGTTACTTGATCCGTAGACCCAACCACATTCTTCAACTGAGACACATGAAACACGTTATGCACTCGAGAACCCTCAGGAAAACGAAGTCGATACGCAACCTTACCAATACGTTCAATAATCTCAAAAGGCCCATAGAACTTGGCAGAGAGCTTCTGGCAAACACGACGAATAAGCGAATGCTGCCGATAAGGCCAGAGCTTGAGAAACACTTTATCCCCCACTGAGAACTCCAACTCCCTGCGATGCTTATCAGCTGATCGTTTCATACACTCTTGCGCCTTGCTTAGAAACGCTTTCAACTGATCCAGCATCTTATCACGCTCCAACAACATGGACTCCAAATCAAAGTTAGCGGTAGAGCCCGTTTCATAACGAAACAAAGAAGGAGGATATCTTCCATACACCACTTTGAAAGGTGTCGTGTGAATCGACGTGTGATAACAGGAATTGTACCAAAACTCTGCCCAACTCAAGAACTTGTACCACGTCTTAGGATGCGCAGATGCAAAACAACGCAAATAGGATTCCAAACAGCGGTTCAAGACTTCGGTTTGACCATCTGTCTGTGGGTGAAAAGCGGTAATGTACTTCAGCTGAGTGCCAGATAAATGAAAGCATTCCTTCTAAAAGGTACTGAGGAACACCTTATCCCTATCAGACACGATCGAAGCCGGAAAACCGTGAAGTTTAACGACCTCAGAAATGAATTTGGTCGCTACATCCACAGCAGAATAAGGATGTTTCAAGCCAAAGAAGTGACCATACTTACTGAGACGGTCCACGAAGACAAAGATCACATTATATCCCGTCGAGGCTGGCAAGCCATCGATGAAGTCCATACTAATGTCTTGCCAGACTTGGGAAGGAATAGGAAGAGGGTGAAGCAATCCTGATGGAGATAAAGTAGAGGTCTTGTGAGTTTGGCAAATCACACATCGAGCAACATACTCTTGCACCATCAAGCGCATCCCCTTCCACTGAAACGATTGTTGGATGCGTTTAAGAGTCTTAAGCACCCCGGAATGACCACCAGTGAGTCTGTCATGACACTCCTTGAGAATCAATGGAACAAACCGAGAAGTGTGAGGAATCACTAACCGTTTCTTATACCATAGCTTGCCATCAACGACAGAGTAACCCGTCTTCACAGGTTCTCCAGCTAATACCTGCTGCTTAAGAGTCGTAATGGCTTCAGACAACTCAATCTCTGCATAGATATCTTGCAGCTGAAGCACACGCGGAACAATTAAGGCAAACAGGGATGAGCTAGTCCCCACTACAGAATCATGCATCTGTCTTGAGAGACCATCAGCAGCTTTGTTTTCGATCCCTGGTTTGTAGATAATGTCAAACTGAAACCCCATCAACCGAGTGAGCCAACGCTGATACTCCATAGAAACCTCGCGTTGCTCTAAAAGAAACTTCAAACTCTTCTGGTCAGTGTGAACGATGAAACAATGTTCCATGAGGTAGTGTTTCCACTTGAGAATAGCCAAAACAATCGCCATGAGCTCTCTCTCGTAAATTGGCTTAAGGCGTTCTCGTGGAGTTAAGCTGCGGCTAAAATATACAATAGGCAGCTTACGCTGCATCAACACTGCCCCCAAACCGACACCCGAAGCGTCTGTTTTGACCACGAAGGGCTCAGAGAAATCAGGCAGTGTAAGAACCGGAGCATTTGACATCGCATGCTTGAGTTGTTCAAACGCTAACTGAGCTTCAGGAGACCAACAAAACTTATCTTTTCGTAACAGATCAGTTAATGGCTTAGAAATGATGCCATAGTGGAACACAAAGTGTCTATAGTATCCAGTAAGGCCCAAAAAACCGCGCAGCTCTTTGATGGTACGCGGAACAGGCCAGCGCAGCATTGCTTCTATCTTTGAACTGTCCGTAGCAACTCCTTGAGCAGAAATGATATGACCAAGGTATTCGACTTGTGGTTGAGCGAAGACACACTTCTTGCGATTGGCAAATAAGGTCTGATCAGCGAGAACCTGCAAAACCACTCGTAGATGCTCCACATGCTCAGCTTCAGACTTACTATAGACCAAAATATCATCGAAGAAAACCAATACAAACTTCCAGAGAACAGAACGGAAAATCTCATTCATCAACCCCTGAAATGTGGCCGGCGCATTGGTGAGGCCAAAAGGCATGACAAGAAACTCGTAATGACCTTCGTGTGTACGAAACGCCATTTTCTCCACATCACATTCCTTCATTCGTATCTGAAGGTAACCAGAATGCAGCTTAGAGAAGACCGATGCTCCGTGTAACTCATCCAATAGCTGATCAATCATTGGAATATGGTATTTATCCGGAATGGTTGCACGGTTAAGGGCTCTATAGTCGACACAGAAATGGTAAGACTTATCTTTCTTACGCACCAAGAGAACCGGGCTAGACAATGGACTACTACTAGGCCTGATAATACCACTCTGTAACATATCAGCAACCATCATTGTCATCGCTTCCTTGCTTGCGTGAGGATAACGGTACGGTCTAACCGAGATAGATGTAACCCCTGGAGTTAAATGAATCGCATGTTCCCGTGATAACTCAATTTGGCCATGATCAAGCGTTGTCTCCAAACCTCCAGAATTAAACACTCCCTCATCCAATATCTCCACCTCAAAACCATTAATGACCGTCAACACTTGTAACTCATTCTTCAGGCATAAATGTGGTTTAACGTATGGGCCCTTACATTTGAAACAAATTCCATCTTTGCGCATCTGATCGAGCTCTGCATCTGTGTACTTCAGACGAGGACGAAAAGTCCCTGGTGATGATGCATCTCTCTTTTCTCCAGAACTCACAGAACGTCCTGAGTTAGTAGACCAAGTATTCACAGTAGCCCCTGTCACTCCTCGACGGAACTGATTATCCGTAGCTACAGCTCCCACAGATTTACAGAAGGCACTACCTTCCATCCCAATCACTGCTGTAATATGTTCTGTCAATCCTTTAGGTTCCTTCATTTTGATCACCTCCTGCATCTCAGGCTTCAAACCATTGTAAAACACATGTACCAGATTCCTCTCATCCATGCCAGTAACAATAGAACGCAACGCTTCAAACTCATTCGCATAATCCATAAAGCAAACAGTCGCTTCCCTGGTTCATCCTCCAATTTTTGTCTAAACCGTGATACCAATCTCCTCTTGAACTGCATCCAATCAGTAAATGGCTCAATCTCCATCTCTGCGTTGAACCAATTCAACACCGGTCCCTCCAAACTCATCGACACGAACTGTAACCTTTCCTTGCCATGGAAATTCCCAATTCGAAAATACCTCTCCACTCTAGCCAACCAATCAAACGGATTCGTACCAGAAAACACCGGCATCTCTACCTTCTTCAGCAAGCTTTCATGATTCTCAAACACAAAGGGAGGTAACTGATAACCGTGATTAACCGCTCTCGTACCTGATCGAGAAGAAGAAGACAGCTCCGGAGGAGGCGATCGCGGAGAAGCGATCCTCTTCCCTTGCGCCTTCTCCGTTTGTTGATCTAACAACAACTGAGTCAAACGATCGAAGCGCTTATCCAACGAGTCGAAACGAGCATCGTAGGATGATAACCTCGTCTCCACTGATCGAAAGTGTTCCTCCGTCACCTGCGCCTTGATCTGCAACCGTTCGCACTCAGAGTGAAGGAACGAGATCTCGTAACTCGTCGCCATCTTCGATTCGTCAGCATCTCCCAAAGTATCACCACAATCATCACTAGTCGCCATCGCAAGCTCGATCGGTCACAACGCACCAATTTGATAAGATCTGAAACTCCGAACTCTCTTATCAACTTTTCTCTCACCAAAGATGTAAATAGATCCAAAGGATAAATCGATCAATTGATATAAAAAATAATTATCGATTACAAAGCAAGTACTGAGTTTGTACTACGCTCTCATGACAAACGTAGCTGAAGGTCTCATAACGACTCTTCACTCAACAAATCTCAGCATCAGAAAATGGAAATACAACAAGAGTCCTTTTATTTGAAATTTGTAAAAATATCTTCTAGCAAAGTCTCTCTCTCAATCCTCGGCTTTGCTACCCGTGTATTGTCCCGAACCCTCTCTTCCGTCTAGAATGTTTTGTCCCAAAGCCTCTCTTCCATCTAGAGTCTCTCCTCTCTCTGTTCCTTCTAACTCCCGCTCTTCCAACTTCTTTCCCTTCTCATGTCTCTTCTTCCTGAAATACACACGTTGGAGCGTATCAGTTTCTTCACTCCAAGCCTCTGCTGCTCCCAGCGCCTGCTCCTCACCGTATCCACTTCGTGGAAACCCGTTTCTTTCAGTCGGTGGCCCCTCCATGTCCAACGAACATCCCGGATCCGTCACCCCTGGTACGAGCTCTCATATGTGGTTGGACCGAGTGACCTCTCTCGATGGGCTTGGGCTTCACGCTGTTCAGCGTAATCTTTCCGGCAACACCTTATCGGAGTCAACACATTTCACCTGCCCTCCTTGTGTGCCTCCCTTCCCTCTGCACCAGTGCACAACATCCTAGTGGTTAATGTAGCTCCTCTGAGCTTTGAAACCCCTCTGCAAGCCATGTCTTGTCGTGTCGATACACCTCACAGATATACTCTCCCTCGGTTGAGATTGGGCCAGACACATGGTTGGGTCTAAAAAGACCCATTAACCAAGCATGTTCACATATTTTGGTCCTTTAAGCTTACATTTATTTTACTAAGCATTCTAGATCTGTGTCCCCTTACCTATCGCCTCTCTCTTGCATCGTGGACTCCGACCTTTCACTTAACAGTCACACCTTTGTTGCCTTTCCTCCGGTCACCTCCAACTCACATAATTGTTTCCTTGATGGTTTATATCTGCAACCTCACCTAAACTCATCATATCCCGACTCTGTCAACTACTATCCTTTAAAGGTTGTACCGTCGACGACTATGTGTGTAGTCCTACACCGGCAGCCTCTCTGCACCTCACTGCAACGTCGGGAGATCTAGGCATCTTCTGAGATGGTTTTCAACTGGTTTCAAAATACATTGGTTGGATTCTCCAACGTCGATTTTGACTTCTTTGTGTTCTTTCAAACACCGGCTTAACATTACAAGTGAAAATTTTCTACGGGTTTCTTCTCTCTTTAGCCACTTCTATCTTTTGTTATGTTTTAATTATATTAACTTATTATATCTCTGGTTGTAATCATCTTTTTTAGTCTGTTGGACGTTTAATTTTAATATAACCATTTGTTGTTCAGAAATATAAAGTAACTAGTCCATAAATCAAAAGATTGAAATGGAAAGGCATAATGAGCCAACTTCTTCGTGGCTTTGTTACATTACATAAGCCAGAATATCAGCTTGATATCAGAGAAATCGTTAATTGGACAAGTCCAAAATATCTTGTCGGATCCGGATGGATTGTGATATAGAACACGCATTAGTACTATTAAACCCTGCTATAAGTTAATTCTTTTATCTTTTGGACTTAATGTTTAGGAATCACAACAAAAGCCTTCCAATATTCAATCATGTGGTGGATCAAGCTTGAAATAACTTGAGCAACAAGTTATCTATTTTCTACTGAGTTATGACTTAGGAAATAGGAAAGTCTTTAAGTGTTTAGGAGTTATCTGAATCTTATTGTCTAGTATGTTTAGGACTTTATATTCATATATACATGGATATGTCAAAGTGTGACATAACATAAGAGTTTTGTGATTGAGAGAGCTTAAGGTTTTGAGTGAGTTTTCTTATGAGATTAATATATAAGACAGTGATTCTTATTAAGTGAATTCTTAGTTGTGTTCCTGAGATCGAGTTTCAATATCATGGAGCAACAAAAAAACGATGGAGCAACACATACATATTTAAAGTGCACATTGTTTTAAACGATGAAGTGATGTTGATTGATCCCAATGATCAAAAGTCAAAACCCAAACACTTGATAAAGTACTTCCTATCTTCAAAGATCAACTTATTTCTACTCGTCCATAAAATCCACGGAAATAGATGTTGAGATAGGCTTGAGTGAGGTTTCCATGCAACCTTTTCCTGCCTTATGGTTCACGGAGAATGATATATACCTAAAACAGGTTATCGAAGAGGTTTGAAAACACTTTGGAAACCCTTCCAGATAACACTTGTAAGCTTCATTTGCACAAATCATCAAACATTTTTTATACATAAAATTTCCTATCATGTAGATTAATCTATATATATATATATAAAGTTGGCTTATTCCCTTCTTATGACATGTGGAATGAGGGTTTGTTGACATGTGTCCTCATGTTTTTTTTTGTATTTAAATTCTTCTTCTTTTAAATTATTGCAATTTTCTTCATCAATTTCTAATTGTGTATTATCTAATCATTCTCACACTTATTGGTCTCTAAAATTCAAGAAAAAAAATAAAAGAATATAAATATATTTTAAATATTTAATTTATTCACACCTAAAAATAGAAAGACTTTTCATCATTTTATTATTTTTACTAATTTTTATTATTTCATTTACAAATTATATTTATTTCACTATTAATATCATAAGATAATCAAATTAAGAATAAGAAACTAGACAACCAACACATAAACTAAGAAAGCATGAAAATAAAAGAAGCAACTTGAGAGAAGGAGAATGGAAGACAACCACCAAAAAATCAGAGACTAAACTTGAGACCAGAAATAACCTTTCAAGCCCACATAGCATACACGAACGAAAACATTATCCAAATCTCGAGTGGCAATGGTGAAAGGGAGAGCCACCAGAGATGCGATGAAAGCTGCAAAGAGATGCAAGAATAGAGAGGGAAAGGGAGACAGAGCGAAATCAGAAAACTATGGAGCCGTCCCAAGCTATGAAAGAGAGCATAGAAGTCAGAACACCAAAAACTAGATCTTGAAAACCAAAACGAGCAGAGACTATTGACGGTAAGCCAATGACGAGGAATACAAAATCAAAGACGGATAAACTCTGATCCAACCAAGGAGATGCAGTTCCTAACATCAGCTGAAATCTAAGGAAGAAGAGGAACAATCAATATTGACTGGAACAGCCTACAATGCCGTGGGAAGCAACCGAACAACTGAAAACTCATAAACCCGATCTGCAACAAATACCATATAATCTAATAGATGAAGAAGGCAAGAAGAACAAGAGAAAAATGTGAATCTTTTTCCGGTGATGGTGAGAAGCACCGCACACCAGAAATGTAACGAAATACATAGACGGTGAGGGCTCAAGTTTAAAATATGGGGAGAGGGCAAAAAACATCTTAAAAATTATAATTTTCAAAAATATGAAAAAAATATAATACAATTTTGACGATGAAACCGTTAATCTTAGAATCAACAAATGCGTAGATGCAAAGTTATTGAAATTCAATATTAGTTTACGTTAGAGGCTCATTTGACTACTAACAAGTACTATCTACACAATAACACATTATTCAAAAAAAAAATGCAAAATATATTAACTTATCACCTATTACATAACAAACTAAAAACATCAAATAATGATCTTAACAAATAAAAACGATAACATAATTACATTATCCAAAAAAAATCATGCTCTTAGCAATAATAAAACAATATTCCGCGCGAACACCCTTCTAGTTTGATATAAACTAATCTAATACTTAGAACATTAAATAAATTAATTTATACATTTATAAGCCATAAGCACCATTAATCAATTAACTTATAATCACTTTTATTTACCTGATCCAAAATCTTATTGTAAAACTATTTACTAATTTTCATGACAATCCAAATATCATAATCATATTGTTTATAATTTTTTTAAGGACTTTCATATTAAAATATTTGAGAATTTTTTGAAGACTACAAAAGAAACAGATTCAAAATTTAAAGGAAGTAAAAATAAGCATACCAAAAAACCCAAAAAATGGGTCTGATTGCTTTACAAAGTAGAGCTGAAAAATCCTACAAGCTGTCTATCTTTAGACATGAAACTCTAACATCGCCTCACCAAAACTGTAGATGCCACGAATGGCGCCAGAGAAATTGGACTGGGAAGAAACCACCACATTGATCTTCACTGGAGACAAATCACCGAAGAGCGTTAAAAGACCACTGACAAAGTTATGAGGAGGAGAAATGCCTGAAAAAGCACAACAAAAGGAGAATAGGAGAGTAAGGAGATCAGTTCTAGAACTTAAACGCCACCACTAGCCCTCTGTTCAAGTACCACGTCGTCCCCAAAGCGGGGTCTTACAATTCAGGGCCGGTGAGTCAAACAAACTCCACCTCAAGCATCACCGCCACCATCTTCAATCGACAACAACGCCGACGAACACTCCACCCTACTTCAACCGATGACAAGAAGAAAAGACACCACAGAGGGCTGAAGTAAACACCGAGGAGACGAAGACCCGGATCCGTTCCCATAGTTTTGGGACTGCAGAAGAGCCACCGCCTCCGAGAAACCACCAACCAAAACATGCAGCATATGAGGAGCAAGGATCGCCACCAGATCGGCTCCGATTTAAAAACATAATCGCGAGGAGTGAAACCGGAAAAAGAAATAAAAATTAAAGAAAAGCAGAGCGCCTTCACCACCTCCGGCCGGAGGGGTGGAGATCGAAAAGTTGATCGTAAAGTTGATCTAGAGAGAAGAGAGAGAGAGAACAATTGCCTTTTGAATATTGTTTATAATTAAGATAAAGATGTGAGATTAACAAGAAAAAAAAACTATATCTACTCTATTAAAATAGAGTCCTAAATTTATCTACCATAAAAATTCTCATTTAAGTTTTGACCTGTTTGAAGTTTGCTAGGAAGCTACTTAATTTATGGACCATAACAAGTTAATTACATTATTATTATTAGATATATCACACGCTTTTATCTCCTATTAAACCGACGACATCTATTAACCCAGCATCTACTCTATTAAATGTAAACCAATATAACATACGATTTATTTTAAATCGTGAACCCACCATCTACTCTATTAAATGTAAACCAATATAACCATAGGATTTAATTTAAATCGTGAACAAGTGTTATATACAATTAGACTAAACCAACTATGTACTCTATTATAAGTATAACAAACGAATTACACTTAGAGATAGCTGCCATTATGAACACAATATGTGTTAAATAAACTTCAATCATATATAAACTTCAATCACATAATTTCATGTGTGCCAAACTTAAAAATATAAGTTTCGCAAAGTTGGTTTTTCGAAATACATAAAAAGTTCAAAATTACATGTATTTTATTTTATTTTAAATATACTATTTTCATCAAATCTAAACTGTCTTGACGTGCACACCAAGTTATCAATAATCAATAACAACTTAATATAGTATATCTTTAACGCTATTTTTTGCGAAATTGAAAATAGATATTTCTTTTTGCCTAATAAGATTTCCTCCCTTATTTTTCTACTACGTTTTTACTCGACTATCCATCTACGTTCATAATCATTTAGATATTAAATTCATATAACAACTCCAACAGAATATGGTAATCAGAATATCCTATCGAATTTAACTATATGGAAATCGAATCAAATCTTCAGCACGCTATCATTAAACCTAAAGGTTTAGCACATCACTATAAATACTAGGACGATCAACTAATACCTCCTACATCCGCAAAAAAAAAACATACACTCATATGGCTATGATTACCTCAGACCCGACTATCACTTTGCTCAATGATGTCAAACCATACAAAACATCTTGGAAGGTCGAAGTTAAAGTCCTGCATTCATGGACACAACATTCATCTTATTCTGGTGGAGATTCTCTTCAGTTCATTCTCGCAGATAAAACAGTAAGTTTATCTATTAGTTAATTTATGTACATGTTTAAAATGGGCGTCTAAACTGATCCTTATATCAAATGTTAATGTAGGGAGTTAAGATTCATTGTACCTGCAAGAGAGTCTTCTTTGCTCGTGTTAAGAAACTTCAGCTTGGACAATGGAGGTTCATTGAGAATTTCTCACTAACCGCAGCTGCCGGAAAGTACCGACCGACGAGTCATAAGTACAAAATGTCGATCCTCAGCAACTCCAACGTCACCAATTTCACCCTCAAAGATGAGGATAATTTTCTGTCATTAACATCTTTCACAGAAATCATGAACGGAAGTCTTGATTCTAATTTTTTGATTGGTAAATTTTTAGACTTTTCTTATTCACAAATATGCTACGGTTTATGATTAATAATCTTCTTATTTTTTAATAATATGTTTGTAGATGTTATTGGTCAACCAATTGATATCGGAGATATCCAGGTTGTGCCTGTGCAAGGTAAAGAAACAAAGAAGCTTGAGTTTACTTTGACAGATACAGAGTAAGTTATAGATTACCTTTTCCAAATATACTTTTCATATGTAATCAAATCGTGTTTTTTTAATGTGTTAATCTTCTAATGTATATTTCAGGGATCACCAAATAGCATGTTGTCTTTGGGGCCAGTTTGCTGACCATATGCTATATGCATACAAAGTTGCTCAAGTCAATAAGAATTTTCTCTGTTTACTGAGATTTGCTAAAATCAATGTTTACAAGGGTAAATATTTGACTAAACGATTAAGAAAAAAATTACTTTAGTATGCTTTTGATTCACTTAATAGATTTTTATGCTTTGTTGCAGGACAAGTTCAAATTATAAATGCTTTTGATTCTTCCACTATCGAAATAAATCCACTCGGATTTGATGTCCAAGACTATCTACAAGTGTACGTTTAATTCTAATCACATACCAACTATTTTATATCTACTCATTAAATATACATGATCTCTCTAACCGTATGGTTAATTATTCAGGTTGCCTAAGAACGAGCTTGCTCTCACAACTGGTAGTCATGAGCTTGCAAAACATAAAGGAAGCAAACGCCAACCTGATAAATGGTCTATTTATCCTGAGAGATCAATTCTGGATATCATTATGGCGACTGATGTAAGTTTTTAGTATATCTAAGGTATATACTGTTACAATCTACCTATATTCTAAAACTAATGTTATTTTTGTAGACTGAAAACTGCATTGTTAAGGGCACAATTTATGCAATTGACACATACTGGGCTTGGTTTTATTTTGGTTGTGTTAAGTGCCACTTCAAAAAGGTTACCGATATTACCAAAAGGGATGTGGTTCCTGTGAAACATCTATGGTATTGTGATTCATGCCATCAGTCTGTAACCAATGTTGCACCTCAGTATGTTTTTTGATCTTAATAGTATAGATATATGTATCTGACTCATATAACTTACCAATTTTAAAATTTTCAAGGTTCAAACTCCATCTACTTATAAAGGATGACACTGGTGAAACTAAGGTGATGCTGCTTGATACTATTGCTGAACCAATTTTGGGAGTGAGTGCTGAAGTGCTCTTAGATGGTTCTCTAGAAGAGGTATGTAAAATTATCCATTTAATTGTTGTATATTACATACATATAGTAGGTGTTTGTTTTTATTTAGGTTGAAGATCCTGAAGACTTGCCTGATGCTATTAACGAGCTTATTGGAAAAACTTTCAAATTTGGTGTCTATGTGAGCAAAGACAATGTTGACTATGGAGCTGATATATTTAACATTGGGAAAACATGGTCTGCTGATGAGATCATAACTCACTCGGATGATGAGAATACTGATGATACATTGACTAACAGAGTTTTATCTGACCGTTCCTCAGGACAGGTCTACTCAAATTATCATTACTCTTCCTAATTAGATATTCATGTTTATATGTGTATTCATTAAAAGTTTATTCTATTATTTTCAAGGTCTCTTTGGTCAGCATGGAAAGTGAAGAGAACACATGTTTGTCGTCAACTCCACTATCAAAACGAAAGAGAGAATGTGAGATTGATGATCTTTCTTCTACCTCTAAGAAACAATGCTCAAAGATAATGAAGCAGGAAAAGAAGTAGAAGTGGAGAAAACTGAGATGCTGCGGGTTTTTTTTTTGCTTTTTATAATTGTTTTATTTTCAGAAACTATGTTTTTTTGAATTTTCTATTATCTGGTTTATTTCCATATGTCGTATTGTTTGGTTTTTATCAATAAAGAAGATTTTTAATTAAGACTAGATGTGTTTTGTGAATCTAACCTATCAAACTGACTATCAGGAAAATGAATACATGTTTAAACTTATAAATCTTTAAATAAGTTTTCACAAAACGCACTTAACTAAATATATGAGCATACGGAAATTTAAAAATAAATATACTTACTTTAATAAGCTGTTGTTGAACTCCCTTTAGTAAATCAGCTAATGTAGATTGTTTGATAAATCCATATTTACATCCTAAACAAAATTAAGTTGTTAGAATACTTCATATAATTATATAAAGAAATAAGTTGTAGTACTCAAAAAAGTAACTCAAACGAATATATTTTATAATCAATTACAATTATTACTTTGAACAAGTAAAGATATTAAACGTATACGTGAAGATATAACCTACAACTAATCTACATTTAGATATTCATGTGATCTAAAGAGATTTTATACAATATTTCGTATGTAAAGAATCTTAACTTAATTAATTCTCTTTTCAATTATTTTCATAATCCCGCCTATACTACAAATTAGAAAGTTTCAATGTATAAACAAAGACGCCATTATATTCTTATTAGCAACAGAATGACTCTGAGAATTCATTGAACAATTTTATACCTAGCAACTTTGTTTTAAAGGTGATTATACTAACCGTATGGTTAATTATTCAGGTTGCCTAAGAACGAGCTTGCTCTCACAACTGGTAGTCATGAGCTTGCAAAACATAAAGGAAGCAAACACCAACCTGATAAATGGTCTATTTATCCTGAGAGATCAATTCTGGATATCATTATGGCGACTGATGTAAGTTTTTAGTATATCTAAGGTATATACTCTTACAATCTACCTATATTCTAAAACTAATGTTATTTTTGTAGACTGAAAACTGCATTGTTAAGGGCACAATTTATGCAATTGACACAGACTGGGCTTGGTTTTATTTTGGTTGTGTTAAGTGCCACTTCAAAAAGGTTACCGATATTACCAAAAGGGATGTGGTTCCTGTGAAACATCTATGGTATTGTGATTCATGCCATCAGTCTGTAACCAATGTTGCACCTCAGTATGTTTTTTGATCTTAATAGTATAGATATATGTATCTGACTCATATAACTTACCAATTTTAAAATTTTCAAGGTTCAAACTCCATCTACTTATAAAGGATGACACTGGTGAAACTAAGGTGATGCTGCTTGATACTATTGCTGAACCAATTTTGGGAGTGAGTGCTGAAGTGCTCTTAGATGGTTCTCTAGAAGAGATATATAAAATTATCCATTTAATTGTTGATATTACATACATATAGTCGTTTTTAATATAGTAGGTGTTTGTTTTTATTTAGGTTGAAGATCCTGAAGACTTGCCTGATGCTATTAACGAGCTTATTGGAAAAACTTTCAAATTTGGTGTCTATGTGAGCAAAGACAATGTTGACTATGGAGCTGATATATTTAACATTGGGAAAACATGGTCTGCTGATGAGATCATAACTCACTCGGATGATGAGAATACTGATGATACATTGACTAACAGAGCTTTATCTGACCGTTCCTCAGGACAGGTCTACTCAAATTATCATTACTCTTCCTAATTAGATATTCATGTTTATATGTGTATTCATTAAAAGTTTATTCTATTATTTTCAAGGTCTCTTTGGTCAGCATGGAAAGTGAAGAGAACACATGTTTGTCGTCAACTCCACTATCAAAACGAAAGGGAGAATGTGAGATTGATGATCTTTCTTCTACCTCTAAGAAACAATGCTCAAAGATAATGAAGCAGGAAAAGAAGTAGAAGTGGAGAAAACTGAGATGCTGCGTGTTTTTTTTTTCTTTTTATAATTGTTTTATTTTCAGAAACTATGTTTTTTTGAATTTTCTATTATCTGGTTTATTTCCATATGTCGTATTGTTTGGTTTTTATCAATAAAGAAGATATTTAATTAAGACTAGATGTGTTTTGTGAATCTAACCTATCAAACTGACTATCAGGAAAATGAATACATGTTTAAACTTATAAATCTTTAAATAAGTTTTCACAAAACGCACTTAACTAAATATATGAGCATACGGAAATTTAAAAACAAATATACTTACTTTAATAAGCTGTTGTTGAACTCCCTTTAGTAAATCAGCTAATGTAGATTGTTTGATAAATCCATATTTGCATCCTAAACAAAATTAAGTTGTTAGAATACTTCATATAATTATATAAAGAAATAAGTTGTAGTACTCAAAAAAGTAACTCAAACGAATATATTTTATAATCAATTACAATTATTACTTTGAACAAGTAAAGATATTAAACGTATCCGTGAAGATATAACCTACAATTAATCTACATTTAGATATTCATGTGATCTAAAGAGATTTTATACAATATTTCGTATGTAAAGAATCTTAACTTAATTAATTCTCTTTTCAATTATTTTCATAATCCCGCCTATACTACAAATTAGAAAGTTTCAATGTATAAACAAAGACGCCATTATATTCTTATTAGCAACAGAATGACTCTGAGAATTCATTGAACAATTTTATACCTAGCAACTTTGTTTTAAAGGTGATTATACTATTCCTCAGTTCCAGTGCATGTAACTGAGAACAAACCGTGTATTTTCCATATGCTGTCTTTAATACGAAGAGTTTCTGCTAACATAGCCCTTCTATGAACAGGATGAAAAGAAAGCATCAACCTCGCTTTGAAGATGATGGTCATCGGCTGCGTTCCCAATCTATTTCAAAACAGAGAATGGATCATTCTCAAAGAAAAGATGTCCCTTTGAGTACAGTTTTTCGAAGATTAATGAGTGATATTACCAATAATAACGTTTCATCAAGGTTTAAAACACAAGTTTCAGTGTCAAATCCTACAAACAAACGAGGTGTTTTATATTCTATATTGACCATTGTTTGTATACCAGGTTTCCTCACATTCAGCTAACATCTCTAATCTTATTTGGTGTAGTTTGTTTTGACAAAAAAAAATAATGAGAACCCTAATGACACAAAAAAGAGTCGAAGAGATCAAGGTCTGTTATATATCCTAATTTACTGATAATAGCAGAGACTCCAATGATAGATGATTAATTTTTTGTTCATTATATAATATACTAATATAATAATCTCATCTCAGGTATAATAAGAGGATCATGTTCAAGTCATGTCACATTTCAAAGAGAAAACACACCAAATACAAAAATACCTGTGACATCCACTAGTCATACTACATTTGATTCAGGAATTTCAAACACATCTTATATAGAACATGATTGTTCTATAGATGATCCAGAGAATGAAGGTAAACTGTTTTTCATCCAGAGAATGATTTGAACTTTATGTTGTTTCGTCCCTAACTAAATTCATACGTTGGATACTTTTATCTATTGCATGTTTTACAGATTTACTACGATCCATAGATGAGTGATGATCTAGAAGTCGAGTGTAGTAGTCAGGAAAGTTCGGATACTGAAATTTCAGATGACGAACAGTCTATTGTACAAGAACCACTGAAAGAAGATCAAACAGAGAGAGTTAGCTTTCTAGCAGCTTTATTTAAAAAAAAACTTCTCTGAGGTGAAAAAACCACCGAAGCCAAAAGTGAAAGCAGTGTCATCATCTGAATATGGTAAGCTAAAATTTGTCAAGAGATGGTTTCTATGTAGACAATGTTTTTCTAACCTATAAACATTCTTATAAAGCAGATTATGTTGATGAAGGTGACCCAACTTACACCTGTGTTCATTGTGGAGCTATCATGTGGTTTGGGAGCGCATAAATAAGACCAAATCTAGGAAAAAACCTATATTTACATTGTGTTGCATGCAAGGTCAGGTCCAGTTGCCATTATTAAAGAAATCCCCTGATGTTCTAATGAAGCTTCTTACAGGAAATGATAAGCTGAGTAAACATTTCCAAAAGAATACCAGATCATATAATATGGTTTTTTCATTCACTTCACTTGGTGGTAAAGTAGATAAGTCTGTTAGAAAGGGACGAGGACCACAAATGTTGGTGCTTCATGGTGAGAATTATCATCTGATGGGAAGTTTAACCCCACCTGAAGGAAATTATGCCAAGTTTGGACAGCTTTACATTGTTGACACAGAGAATGAACTTCAAAACAGATCTAATGCTTTGAGGTAAGTAATTTAATTTTGCATATAAGTGCTTAAACATTACTGATAACGTGTTATGTAAACTTATTATATCTACTTTACTGTTTTTCAGAAATGGGAAAAATGCTCAGACAGAGAGTACGATAGATGGGTTGAAGAAAGAAATTATTCAGCCTATAATGATGATGTTGAATGCTGTTAATCCATATGTTAAGCAGTTTCGATCAGCTAGAGATAGATTTCGAATGAATCCGGAAGAGACTTTCCATATGCGAATCGTAAGTAGAAGTGACAGAGATGGTCGGACATATAATATGCCAACTGCATCTGAGGTTGCTGCATTGATTCCTGGAGATTTTAATTTAGGAATGGATAAGCGGGATATTGTTCTACAGCATAAGTCTGGTAGACTTACGAGGATCGATGAGATTCATATTTCCTATTTAGCACTACAGTATCCTCTGCTATTTGTGTATGGTGAGGATGGATTCAGGATTGGCAGTAAAAAAGGTGTCACAGAAGCGTCGAAGAAACTAAAAAAAGATACTATCAGTATGAGACAGTTTTTTGCTTTCCGGATGCAAGAGCGAGAAAATGAATCGCATGTTCTTCTATATTCGAGAAGGTTATTTCAACAATTCATAGTTGATGCATATACGACTATCGAAGCCAACAGGCTTAGGTATTTGCAGCTCAACCAGACATGCTTGCGTTCAGATAGTTACGACTCTATCAAGGAGTTTGAAAATGCTGGACAGTCGGACATGAATGAACAAGGTCAGCAATTTGTTATACCAGCTACTTTCACAGGGGGTCCAAGATACATGAAGAATATGTACTTAGACGCTATGGCCATTTGTAGACATTTTGGTTTTCCAGACCTTTTCATCACCTTTACATGCAATCTAAAATGGCCAGAACTTACGAGATTTCTGAAAAAGAGAGGCCTGAATTCAGATGACAGACCAGATGTTATATGTCGGATGTTTAAGATGAAACTCGATTCTTTGATGCATGATTTGACAAAGAAGAATATATTGGGGAAGACAGCTTCATGTAATTTTTGTTTTGACTCAACCGTAGTTTAAAATATTTCTTATTATTTCTATACTGACTTGGTCATTTTCTTACAATAATGTCAACTGTTTTTTTATATATTTCAGCTATGTATACTGTTGAGTTTCAGAAGAGAGGTTTGCCACATGCTCACATACTGCTTTTTATGCATCCTTCATCCAAATTTCCAAAAACAGAAGACATCGATAAAATCATATCGGCTGAGATTCCTGATAAGTCACTTGATCCAGATCTCTACGATGTTGTTAAGGATATGATGATTCATGGTCCGTGTGGAGCTGCTAATAGGAATTCACCGTGCATGGAAAATGGACAGTGCTCGAAAAGTTTTCCTAAACCCTTTGCTGATAATACTAGAGTGAAAAAAGATGGATTTCCTGTTTACAGAAGACGTGAGCAATCTAACAATTATGTTGAGAAGAATGGTTTGAAATGTGACAACAGATGGGTCATCCCTTATAACAAGAAACTCTCTCTTCGGTACCGAGCACACATTAATGTAGCGTGGTGCAACCAAGTTGGTTCCATTAAGTATTTATTTAAATACATTAATAAAGGAGCTGGCCGTGTAACTGTGGTAGTTGTACCAACAGGGCCAGATGTTACGAATCAAACAGCACCAAATTCGTCTGCAGGGAACTCAGCTACAGCGACCTCGGCCGCAGCGAGCTCAGTTGCAGCGAACTCAGTAGCAGCTAACTCGGCTTTAGGAAACTCTGCCATGGAGACTGGTGGTAACATATTGAAAGAAACTGTGGAGATTAAAAAGAATGAAATAAAGGATTTCTTTGATTGCAGGTAGTTTATTAACTGATCCATAAATATTTTATTTTCAGTATGTAGTATTTATTTCAATCTTATATTCTAACTTATATTGTTCTGATCAATGTAGATATGTTTCAACTTGTGAAGGATCATGGAGAATTTTTAAGTTTCCAATACATTACAGATCTACTGCGGTTGAGAAGTTGTCATTTCATCTTCCAGGGAAACAGACCATTATCTTCAAAGGGAAGGATAAAGTTAAGGACGTTGTCAGTCGTAAGCTCATTGAAAACACAATGTTCTTGGCATGGTTTGAGCTGTGTAAGGTTGATGCTTTCGCTCGGACTCTTACATATATTCAGATTCCCAACTATTATACATATTCGAAGAGAAGAAGTTCAATAGAAGGAAACAAGGTTTCAGTGTTGGAAGAATTAATTATGCTCCAAGGAAGCAAGAAAGCTCTTATTATCTGAGAGTTTTGTTGAACTATGTCAAAGGTCCTACTAGCTATCAGGATATTAAAACATATAATGATGTGGTTTATGAGGGGTATAAAGAAACATGTTATGCTCGGGGAATATTGGATGATGACCAGGAGTACATAGATGATTTGATAAGGCGTAGCTATGATAGTTCTGCAGCAGTTGTTCGTGATCTATTTGTTCTAATGCTTCTGTCGAACAGTCTTTCTCAACCAGAGGTGGTTTGGGAAAAAAACTTGGGAACTCTTATCTGAAGATATCGAGTATAATCGCAGACATCGTTTCAATAGGCCAGGTACACTACTAACTTCTTCTATCAAATTCCCCTATTGTATCTACGTTTTTGTCAAATTGTTGTTTGTTGATTGTTCTAATAACCAGCTATTTATTATGTGAGACTGTTATTTTATTAGAATTTACAGCTTCACATGAGAGTTCTTTTCGTGAATTGGCAGGACTTAAATTGACTGACAATGACAAGAAGTTGTATGCTCTAATAGAGATTGAGAAGCTTATGAAAAGAAATGGGAGTTCACTTTCACTATATGAGTCTATGCCAAAGCTTCCTGCCAATGCCAAATCGATTGAAAATGTCTTGATATTGGATGAGCTAAGTTATGATATGGAAGACTTGCAAGCCACTCATGATATAGATTTTTCAAAGATGACTGATGAGCAAAGAAAAATCTATGATGAGATCATTAGTGTTGTTGTTGAAGATAGAGGTGGAATGTTCTTTGTTTACGGGTTTGGTGGCACAGGAAAAACCTTTCTTTGGAAACTTCTATCAGCTACTTTGAGGTGCAAGGGAGATATAGTTCTTAATACTGCATCATCCGGAATTGCTTCCCTGTTGTTACCAGGTGGCATAACTGCTCATTCCCGTTTTAGCATACCCATCAATCCAGATGAATTCACTACATGTTCACTGACTCCCGAATCAGATAAAGCTAATTTGATAAAGGAAGCGTCTCTAATTATCTGGGATGAAGCACCAATGATGAGCCGGCATTGCTTTGAATCCTTAGACAGAAGTTTAAATGATTTAATGGACAATCCAGATAAAAAGCCTTTTGGTGGAAAAGTAATTGTGTTTGGAGGTGATTTTCGACAAGTACTTCCTGTTATTACAGGAGGTTGTAGGGCTGAGATTGTTCTGGCTTCCATGAACTCATCATATCTCTAGGAACATTGGAAGGTTCTGAAGCTTACTAAGAACATGAGACTGTGTTCAAACAATCTCACAGATGATGAGGCAAAAGATCTGAAAGAATTTTCTGAGTGGATTTTGGCTGTTGGTGATGGGAAAGTATCAGAGCCTAATGATGGGGAGGCATTAATTGAAATTCCAGAAGAGTTTTTAATTATGGACCCTAACGATCCTATTGAGACTAAAAGTCTGGCCATTTATGGAGACACTGATTCATTGAGAGGGATGAAAGATCCTAAGTTTTTCAAAGATAGAGCAATCTTATGTCCAACTAATGAGGATGTTAATATGATTAATGATCATATGTTATCTTAACTCGAAGGTAATTAAGTGTTTTTTTACTATATATATTTTCGTTATTTTTATTGACACTGACTCTTTTATAAAATTTGGTTATTTCCCATCAGGTGAAGAAATGATTTATATCTCATCTGACAGTATAGATCCATCTGATACTGCCTCGGTCAGTAATGAAGCCCTCAGTTCCGACTTTCTAAACAGTATTAAAGTTTCTGGGCTACCAAATCATAGTCTAAGATTGAAGGTTGGTTGTCCTGTTATGTTGCTTAGGAACATTAATCCTAATGAAGGTTTAATGAATGGAACAAGATTGGAAATTACACAACTTATGGATTTCATGGTGGAAGCTAGAATCTTAACTGGTGACAAGGTTGATAAAGACGTTTATATTCCTAGATTGTTGATCGAGCCTACAGATAAAAGACTTCCTTTCAAGATGCGCAGAAGACAATTGCCTTTAGCTGTGGCTTTTGCAATAACCATCAACAAGAGTCAAGGACAATCATTGTCTGAAGTGGGATTATTCCTTCCTAGACCAGTTTTTTCCTCACGGCCAGCTATATGTTGCTATTTCAAGGGTTACTTCGAAGAAAGGTTTGAAAATCTTGATTGTGGATAAAGAAGGGAAGCCCCAAAAGAAAACTACTAATGTTGTTTTCAAAGAGGTTTTTACTAATCTGGAAACCATAGATGACTGATGTGAGTGTCTTGCTGCGAATTTGTTTTGTGTTTCTGTACTTTGCAGACTGAAATTGGTGTTTTGGTTGTTTTTTTTGTTGTACTACATTTGCTTTAAAGTTTTCAAAGTCATTTCCGATTTTGTACTAAATAAATTCTTTGTTCTATCTGTTAGGGAGACTCAATATACTATATTTTATTCTATCTTACTAATAGAGGTTTGAAATCAAACCAAACATGTATTGATCATCATGTTTTGATCCAAAAGAAAAAACAGTGTGCCATCTAAAATTAAACTAACCATGTATCTAATATAATTCAACAAAACATAGAACAGTTAATCAGCAACCCAAAAACAGATATGCAAGATCAAGTACGTTCATCTACAAACAAGTCAGTTTATATAGTTTATCATCTAAGTAATTGTACAATCCTAAATCCGATAATCCTAGGATGATTCTACAAGTTCAGTTCACGATTTCTCGAATAAAATAAAAAATTAATATAGTACTAACCTTTGTTTGTGTAGTTTGTTTTGTGAATTGTTCCAATGCTGTATTTCCCAGTTTCTATGGCATACAGCCTTTATCAATAACCTATCAATATATGAGATGAAATGACAAAAAAAAAATAAGAACAAGGAAATAATAGAAACGAAAACATAGCAAAAGATCAACAAGAGAATAAATAAATCTGTGTTGATGTGAACATATGTAATATGATTATATCTCAGGTCAGACTTAACTTTTTTAAATCTCTGTCAAGTTTGTCTTCTACTCTGCTTTTGTCTTTTTAAAGATCCATCGTTTAAACAATCCTTGCCAATTACCTAATAAAATACCAAGTTCCTCTGTCAGCTTACCGAGAGCAAGACAAATTAATAGAAACAAAAACTGAGTAAGAAGATAATAATGATGATCGATCTAGAACTAGATCTAACAGATCTATCAATATGAGTAAGAACCAGATATTTAGATAACGAAACCCTGATCGTTAACCCGGATCGTTTACAATCAGAAAATTATAAAAACTTACCGAGAACTCAGTTATCGATTGAGTTTGGTGATTGACTGAACGGTGTTTATTCTGGATTTGATATACTTTTAAAGAATTTCTGTTGATGATTATAGAGGAGATTATTTTGTCGAACTGAGAACCACCGACGGAGAAGCAAAGAAAAAAAAGTTGTTGATTTTTCAAGAAAACGTTAAAAGTGGTTTCCTTCCCGGAAAAAAAAGGTGTGGGCTTAATTTACCTTTCGATCAATCTAATACATTTTTAACTAATGGGTCATTTCTGTAACAACAAATATAATTTTTGAAAACTTAATGGGTCATAACGTGTAAAATATAAGAAACAAAATAATGCCCATAAAACATATATGTTGCGTGGTTTTATGTTGGAGTTCAGGTTGACCCATTTATGAGACAAAGTTCAGACTTCTTTCCATTTAAAGAGGTGAATAAAAACATCTATGTTGAGTTTAATGAGATAAACAAAATCAGGCTTTTTTGTTTAAAATTATAATTAATATTAAAATAAATCTAATCTCAATTAATTTAAATTGACCATATATTTTTAAAACATAGTAAACTATATCTTAAAAGTACGGACCCGAAAAATATTTTTTTCAAATATGTTAATAATAGATTTTAAATAACATATAAATATATTTTAAAGAACATATATAACAAAAAAACACTATGTACAATATTAAAAATTTCTGCACACAAAAAAACACCATGTACAATATATGTTGTAACAACATCACAATTCAATATATCTTTAAAACGTATTATTTACAAATCAGTAACATTAAAATATTATATAAATATAATATACTACTAAATATTTAAAAAAAAAAGATTTGGCAGAACCATATCCGCGCACAGCGCGGGTCTGTATCTAGTAACTTTTTAAAGACATCTTTAAACATGAGTTTAGATTTAGAAGAGACAAAAAAAAAAATAAGATTAACAATCAGAAAATTAGGTTTAGAGCTTCTTTTTCTTGAAAGAAGTTAATATATGAAAAGATAGGTGAAATTGTGTTTCAAAAAAAGGAAAAGGAAAAGATAGGTGAAATGATTGGTGGATCAATGGTTGATTAAATACATGTTTTCTTTATTTGATTTAATGGTTCACTGGTTTGCAGAGTGCTGCATCAAGTCATTTGGATATGGGGCGGAAGCAACGATAAATAACTTAACCAAAGGGGTTATGGAACCAAGCTTAGGATCGGCCAGCTAAACCAAGGGATTCTAGGAATTCCTCGCTTGTGACCTTCTTCTAGATTGATGAATCTGATCAAATCTATATTATAATAGATGAGTTTTTTCTCACTCCTCAGCGCGCCACGTCAGCGTTTTGTTGGGCTCCACTTTTAAAAAATGTGATAAAATGTCAAGTCTATGGCTCGAACCCGGGTTATTGAGATATAAACACCAACATTTATACCACTAAGCTAAATGATATTTTATACATTGATGGTCGAACCTAATATATATTTATGAAGGTCGGAAGCTCTTGCTTCTTCGGCTTCCTCTGAGGGTCGGGCCTACAAGTGCGTTATGGGTTTCATTTTTAAATGAAATTCATCACGTTATATGAAAAAAAGCCCAAGTTTGCAACAATTATAGTTTTCTCATATTGTAAACTGTTGTCGTTTAACATGAATTTGAGTTCTTTTCATCACTGTCTAAAATAAGTCTGAGTTACAGAGTTGCGTCATGTGTCTGTTTCGTAATCTATTTTTTCACCGGTGAACTCTTCATGTCCACATCTTAAATCGCTTGATCATAAATGTTCCTGATTTGTAACCCCTATATAAACCCTATATATATGATTCTCATCTTTGATGAACTCAATCTGTATCTCCACAAAATTCATTGATTCCTCTTAGATTTAACCAACTTCTAGAAAATGTTTCTCTCTGCCTCTCCAATTCGTCAAACCGGCGTCTCGGTGTCCGTCACTCAACCTTCGAATCTCTCCGTCTTGGTCGTAGTAGTCAGAGCATAGCCTCTGGCTTCCTCGCTTCTTGGATTCCCTGAACTTCAAGAAAGACATGGCGTTTGTGGGAATCACGGTTCTCTTCCTTGATGAAAAGGTAAGTTAATATTCGATCTATAAGACTTATTTAACATAATTGTTTTAATTTATTTCCTGATTTTTTGTTGAATAATATTATTTGCAGATTCCGTGATTCATGGGTTTACTCCCGTCGGACGTGCTAATCATTACATGCCATCTTTGAAAGCTGGTTCCATTGTGAAATTTGATCGTTTTGAGGTTTCTAGGTGCTCAAGCATGTATAAGATAACTGATCATCCATTCCTCATTCGTTTCATCTCACTAACCATTATTGATGAAGTCATCACGGGTGCTCCTGAGATCAATCTTCAGTCAAGATTAGACTGTTTGACAATCTCCAAGTGATTACGAACACAAACCTAGAACTCCTAGGTATCTTATCATATTGCATATGAGTTTATATTCTGTTTTGATATCATAACTGATATTTAAACTCACAGATGTGGTTGGGC
The DNA here is from genome assembly GCF_020379485.1 of Brassica napus. Taxonomy (NCBI): domain Eukaryota; kingdom Viridiplantae; phylum Streptophyta; class Magnoliopsida; order Brassicales; family Brassicaceae; genus Brassica; species Brassica napus. The sequence goes on from NC_063452.1 coordinate 44,920,862, forward strand.
AAATCCGTTCTGTCCAGGGCTCTGGCCTCACCAAAGAAACAACTCGAGTCGTTATCCGTCTCCTCATTGATCCGTAAGAAACAATCGACACACAATTCCCTTTATATTACTGTCTATATTGTGCTAACATCAATAATCAAAAATATTTCATACCCAAGATTTGTGGTCGTCTATTTATCTCCCTTACTTATCAATCTAATTTTACACAAATCTTTATTTTACTGTTTAAAAGAAACCACAATAGCCCAAACAATCAAAACACCAAAAACTAGAATCCCCAAAAAGACGAATCATTAATGATCACCTCTCTTTTTGTCTAATCTTACAAATAAACTTCAAAACAAATATACCAAACCAATCAACTCAACTAAAACTCAACGACACATACATTGAGCCAGCTAAACAAATATAAACTACACAACCAAATATTTAACAATTTACAAACTTATTTTCACAGATGCTTACGAAGAAGACGAAGACGACAACCAATATCACTGAAATTACCTAAACAAAAAAGTAGAGTAAGTTACAAACTCTGATAAATACAACTAACAATGATTTTTGTTTACATATTACCCATCAAATAAAAGAGAAACAAACACAGCCACAGCAGAAGATACAAGAGACAATCCCAACAGACACAAAAGCGGCAACAACATCTCCACCTGCTCACTCCTCTTGTCTTATAAAAATAGTTTATATGCTCAATGTCAACATGCCAAACCTATTGTCTTCTTATGACAAATACATATATTCGTTTAAACCCCATTAAGACCCAAATACTAATTGTCACTCATTTTATAGTTATTTCTACAAGTCTTCGTATATTTTTTTTAAAGGTCCGGTAAAAACAATAAATTTAAAAGTAAAAAAACATATAACCAACATAATAAGAATAAAAAAATATCCACAACATAACAAGGTCCGGTAAAAAACATGTAATACACACAACTTACATAACTAAACTGGAGAAAAAATATCCAGAAACAAAAGGTACTCTCAACAACCTTAATATAATTTATGTAATCTCAACATTACAAGTAACATATTAAAAAGACAAACAAACAATAAGTCTCACTGACACAGCAAGCAACAACACGAACTATATCAATCACATTACTAACACAGTTTAGTCCTTCATGAGTGGAGAACAGTGCATACACAGTACATGATCACAACTCTAACTCTATAACAATAAAAAAACTTAAAAAATAATGATCAACCCAAAACGCAAAATTCACAGCTGCAATAACCCTAACAAATATTGAGATGAAACAAAAAATATGTTTACAACCCCGCGCTTACGCGGGGGCAATGCCCTAGTCAATCCAAAGGATAGAGAATACAATTCTCTCAAAAGCTCAAGCTCTTTATTAATCAAATCAAAACTGAATACAAACTTAAGTCTAAACAGCTATATATAAGAAAACAATAAAACCCTAAAACGATAAAGATAATTATCTAAAATAATTAATAAAACAAATGATAAGATATTTGGAAATATTCCAAATATATCTACATCATTGTCTATCATTCTCTCCGGGTTGGAGAAGATTCGTCCTCGAATCTTGATCGTAGTCTTCAAATCCAAAACATTTTCCAATAAAAACTCTTCCTCGAATCTTCAATAGCATGTTTTGCATGAATTTTACATGAATCTGTTTGTAACTTGAATCTTCACAAATCCGTTTTTGCACAAAATTTGCACGCAACAAATTATTAAGATTCTGCACAAAATTATTAAGATTCTGCAAATTAGCCGTTCAAAGGATCCGTCTTTGAAGACAAAGTCAATAACATGAACATCATCTTCATACACGTCATAGATTGGATCTCCATAGATCTCTCGATAGATCTCATGGTTTTCTTCTCTCACGACAAAAAGACTTTCGTTAAGGATAGGATATATGTTAATACTCAGCATGACATCTAGAATCGTTTTTCGATTAAGAAACCAAAAAGACGCATAACAAAATAGATCCATCGTATGATATATAGACGTTAAGGTTGTTGCCAATGAGAAACCATAAAAGAGTAGCTTGTACAAGGTTTCCATCAAGAACTTCATACCAACTGTACTCAAAGACATGTGTTTCCAATCAGGTTTTGGTACACTATCTGAAACCAGAACTTTTATAATAAACCCAAAAGTCAAAGCTCTTTTATTAATCAAATCAAAATTGAATACAACTTTAGGCTAAGATGCCTATTTATAATAAATCTTTAAATCTATGAAAACTCTAATCTTAATTAAAATAGGAAAACTACTAAAATATAGAAAATAGAATAAAAAGTAATTATCTATGTAAACTACTGAATAATAAAGATATTTGCATAATTTCCAAATATCTTGCTGCATCGGATCGTTTAGGATGCTAGCAGTCTGGTCTTGGCCGGTGCACTCACCTTACAGTATCACACGTTGGTCGCCCTAACCATTATGGATAGGTGTTGGACATTGTACCACCTCTCTTTCTTGTTTCTTCCTTTCCTTTCATGCAATCTTCTATTATGTTTTAATCCAGTTCAAAAATTCTCAAAGTAACCATTTTAAAATCTTTATATATACAAATGTATGGATGCAATATTTTTAATAATATCTAAATGCAAATTAACAACCTAAGATAGGTAAAAAAATAATTAGCTAGAACCATTAAAAAATGCAAAATGTCAATTAAAAAAATGATTATTCTAATACAACAAAGTTTATATAAATCACAGGGTAAAAAAACCATGTGCTACATCAAGAAAAGTATCTAATAGAAATCATGTCATCCAACTGAATTATATTTCTAGTCAAAAGGAAGTAAAAATAAAATTAATCTAGAGAAAATGATTAGAATATCACTAAAACTTTTTTTGTCACAAATATAGCTTCTAAGAATAAAAATGACCAAAATAGCACTTAATGTTTTATCAAGAGATAAACATACAGTTATATTCCAATAGTAAATTAATTTATACATTAGGGTTTAGAGTTAAGGGGTGGGGTTTAGGGTTTAGGGTTTAGGGTTTAGAGTTTAGGGTTTAGAGTTGGGGAGTGGGGTTTAGGGTTTAGATTTAAGGGGTGGGTTTAGGATTTAGGGTTTAGAGTTTAGGATTTAGGATTTAGGGTTTAGAGTTTAGAGTTTAGGGTTTAAGGTTTAGAGTTTAGGTTTTAAGGTTTAGAGTTGGGGAATGAGGTTTTGGGATAAGATTTCGAATTTTGAAAAAAAAATAATAATAATTTTTTTAAAAGATAAAATGTTATTTTGGTCATTTTAATTTTTGAAGGCTATTTTTGTGACGTAAACTTAGTAATGTTCTATTTTGGAGATTTTTTTTTTTTTTTTCGACTAAGTTCCGTTTATATTAAAAGATCAGTCATGACATTGTTATACAAAAATGGGGGACACGTATGGAACACACTCCATGCATTATCAGACGTTAAAGATTTTTTGGCTAATAAATCAGAACATGAATTTGCAGACCTACTACGATACATAAACCTGATGTTATGGAAATGAGATTTCCAAGCCGAGATAGTCTTTAGATAATTCTCCAATCGTAGGTTAATGCTTGCAGTTTGTAAACATCTCGTGACTTGTATGTTATCTCCTTCGAAGATCACTTTCTTGTATCCCAATGAGTAAGCTGCTTGAATAGCCCAAATTAATGCAGTACATTCGCCTTCTTCTACTGTACTTCGACCTTCAAATCTGCCCATTCCACAGTCAAGAACTATACCAAATTTATTTCGAATAATCCAGCCCATTTCTGATTCTTGACGACCATGATGGTGAGAAACATCATAATTGCATTTAACCCAGTCTGCCGGTGGCAGTTGCCAAGACTTAAGAGCCTGATCAGTAGTAGTAATGCTGGTACATCCTGTTGGTGTTGTAGGAATCTGATTAAATCGATGCCAATCTACTAGATCATCAGTTACCTTTGAGTGAAGGCCACCTGGGGACCATACTTTAGAATTGAAGATTAGTTCATTCCTACATTTCCATAGTCGCCATAAGGTCCATATCGGTCTTGAACGCAACAGAGGATCAAGTTGTCTATTCTGGGTAATACAAAGAAGGTCCCTGAACTTATCTTCCATGGAAATGGATAGATCCAGAATCTTTGTACAAGGAAAACCAGAGAGACGCCAAACAGATTGAGCAAATGGGCAGTGAAAAAATAAATCTGGTGTTTCATCAATATTACAACACCGAACACATGAAGGATCAACATTGATATGCCGCCGCCGAAGTGTAGATTTGATAGCCAAGGCGCCAGAAAAAAGACGCCACAGAAAAAGTTTTAGCTTTGGCTGTGTTTCAGTCTTCCATATTTGTTTCGCTATGTCTGGGTGAGAAGCTAGCGGGGGAGAAACTTCTGGTAAATTTTCTGATGTTCCAATAGTAGAATAATATCCTGACTTGACTGAATAGTTACCATCCTTCGTGTGGCTCCATATTTTTGTGTCCTCCGGTTGAAGTCCTGAAAGGAATTGTTGTTGAATCAAGCAATGGTCTTGTTGCTCAATCAGGTCAGAAATAATTTCATTGTCCCACTGATTTGTTTCTGGATTGATCAAGGTATTGACTGTCAAGGTGGGGTTTGTATATGGAAGTAGTACCGGAGCTCGGGGAGGCTTCGTAGGTAGCCAGTTGTCAGAAAGTAATGTAGTCAGTCCATTCCCAATATTAATTTGCATACCTTGGTTCAGTAATTCTCTTCCATACATTAGTGATTTCCATCCATACGAAGGCTGATATCCCAGCTTAGCATTCCAAATAGATGATCTAGAAAAATACCGGTGCTTAAAAATTCTATAAATAAGACTTTGTGGACGTCTTGAGATCTTCCAGAGTTGATTTGCCAAGAGAGCCTGGTTAAATAATCGTAGATCACGAAATCCTAACCCTCCATTAGATTTTGAAATTGCCAGCTTTTTCCAAGAAATGTAGGACATTTTGCGTTTTCCATTTTTGGTACCCCACCAAAAACCAGATAAGATACTATCAATTTCAGCACAAAGGCTAGCTGGTAATTGGAAAACGTTCATAGAAAACACATGCATGGATTGAGCGACGGTTTTGATTAGAATCTCCTTCCCAGCTTGGTTTAGAAAACGTGTCTCCCAACATGTGACCTTTTTGAGAACATTATCACGTATGTATTGTAACTCTTTACGTGTGTTACGGCTCAATCTTTCTGGTAGTCCTAAATACTTGCCACCTCCGCCAGTGGTATTAATTTTCAAAATATTCGTAATAGCTTCGCGCGTATGAGGAAAAACCTTGTTTCCAAAGGTAATAGTAGATTTGTCTAGGTTGACTAGTTGACCGGAGGCATCTTCATACTCCTTGAAGACTTTATAGAGGTGTTGAGTACTCTGGATATCAGCTTTGATGAAAAATAGTGAATCATCAGCAAAAAGGAGATGAGACAAACGTGGTCCTCCAATACTTAATCGTAACGGTGTGATCTCTCGGTTCTGGACAGATAAGGTAATCATCTGAGAGAGGACATCTGCGCAGATAATAAATAGGTACGGGGACAATGGATCGCCTTGTCGAATTCCGCGAGTAGGGTATATTGTTCCATACGGGCTACCATTAACCTTAACAGAGAAAGAGACCGTTGTTACGCAAGTCATAACCAATGTGATCCATTTTTCTGAGAAACCTTTCTTCCTAAGAACTTCCTCTAGGAAGCCCCATTCAATACGATCATATGCTTTACTGATGTCTGTTTTAACAGCTATGTAGTTCTTTGCGCAACGATCCCGGCTCTTCAATGAGTGAAAGGCTTCGTTAGCGAGGAGTATGTTGTCGGAGATATGACGACCCGGTATATACGCTGCTTGATTCTCTATTACTATGCTTGGAAGTATGGATTTGAGCCTCCTAACCAGAATTTTTGAAATAACCTTATAAATCACATTACACAATGCAATTGGTCGGAAATCTTTCATAGTTGAAGGAGGGTTCACTTTAGGTATAAGACACAAGTTAGTGTGGTTAAAACCGTCCGGAAACTCTCCTGAATCGAAAAAATGTTGCACTACTCGCACTATAGAAGAGCCTACAATCTCCCAATATTCTTGATAAAAACTAGCAGTGAAACCGTCTGGACCAGGAGCACGGGTACCTCCAATGGCGAAGAGACTTTCCTTGACTTCCTCAGCTGTGATATCCTTGATCAAATTGTCATTCATCTCAGGCGTAATGACTGAATGTATAGAATGTAATGTATTTCCCATTCGTAATGGTCCAGAGGTAGAGAACATATCAGTAAAGTAAGTAATGGCTTCTTGAGAGATTTCCAAATTACCCTCTAAGTCTTCTCCTTGTTGATTTTTAATTGTAGTTATGTTGTTTCGAGCTCGTCGATTCTTGGTGGTAGCATGATAAAAGCGTGTATTACGATCTCCTTTTGTATTCCATTGCAATCTGCTTTTCTGGTACCAAAACTCCTCCTCTTGCCTATAAGCGTCCACCAAATCTAGTTGTAAACTTTTTAGATGATCTGAAGATACATTAGGATCAAGATGGCCCACGTCTATTTCCTCTGTAAGCTCGCGGATACGCTTGGCTGCATTTGTTGAATTTAGTCTCTTCCAGTCAGAGATATACTGTCTACAACGTCGAATACGATTGGTAAAAGATGTATTGAGATCATCTCCATAGCCGAGCCAACTTTCTGCAATGATAGGTCTTAATTCCTTATTCTCAAGTAGTCTCTGATCAAAGGTGAAGCATTTACGACCATGATCTGAATGTTTACGTATTTGTATCACAGCAGGTCTGTGATCAGATTCAATCATCTCCAAATAAGTGATCTTAGATTCTGGAAACAGAGCATGCCATTCATCATTAGCAAAACCACGATCCAACCAACATTGTATAAGATTGTCTTTCCTTTTATTGCTCCAAGTCATGTTATTACCGATGAAAGGGAGATCTCTCATATGACAGTGCGATAACATGTTATTAAAATCTACAAAACTCCATGGTTGTCTCAGAACTCCACCAATTTTCTCATCTGGTGATCTGAATTCATTGAAATCACCTAACATTAACCATGGGCCAACTCGACTCGTGGCTATTCTTTCAATCTTTTCCCAGAGAATGTGTCTGAGACTGCGAATTGGATTGCCATAAACACAAGACAAATAGAAAGAGGTTGCTTTATTATTTATCTTACAATCAATCAATCTTCCATCTAATGTGTAGAACGTAACATCAATATTTTTGTTCCAGAATAAAGCTATACCCCCCCCCCCCCCCCAATACCAACAGGTGATACACACTTTACATAATCAAAGCCTAACTGAGCACCAACATCTCGGATTACATCATCAGGATTTTTCGTTTCAACGAGAAAGAGTATGTCCGGGGAATAAGATTTCTTAATCCCTTTTAGGCGTCGAACTACCAGGGACCCCTTCAGCCCACGGCAGTTCCAAAACGCTGTATTCATTCTTTCTCCGGTGGATTATGGCCCACCGTGCCTTCTCGATGTTGGTGACCGGATAAAGGGTCCGGGTTTGAAGAGCTTGCTGCAAACATATCGGGTTGCGAGACCCAGCTCCCCGCTTCTCTGTAATCTGCTTGTATCCGCTTCCTCCTAGCTGTGTGTTCTTCATAATCTTCAACGTAGAAAGCCTGGCGAGCAGTGTTACATGAAACTCGCGTTGCAGTAGCAGAGGAAGGTTCCTCTGTTTTCCTTTTTTTTTGATGCAGATGCTGAACCGGTGTCATGATTGTGTTGCGTCTCTTGCACATGTGGAAACGTCGGTTCGTTGTGATCCTTCTCGGGGAACCCTGGAGGAGGATCATCATCATCTGCATCGTCATCATCATCTTCAGGACCATGATGTGGGTTGTTATCTTCCTCTGTTGGACACTCTGAAGTGCTGTGGGTCATTAGTCCACACTGGTTACAGAAACCTCGTAGCTTTTCATATCGAAACCGGAGAGTAACAGTTTGACTACCAAACTGAAATTGACGTTGAAAACGCAGAGGAGTTGCAGTAGAAGCGAGTATCCTGATCCGCACATAATCAAGGTTAGATGAGCCCTCATTATTGAAATCAGTTTCAATGAATCGAAACATAACACGACCAATGTGAGAGACCATTCTCCCAGAAAGATATTGACATGGGATACCACGAACTTGAACCCAAAATGCAATGTCTTGGAGACCATTTGCCCATTAATCTATCTCATTCTTTTGAATACTAATAAATCTTCAAAATAATATGAAAAAAACATTTTAAATAAATACAAGTGTCTTCCTAAATTCGTCTGCTTTCTCAACGGCGACTTTCCTTAGAATCTCTTATCTCTCTCGTTGATTGATTCTCAATTTCTTCTTCACCTCACTTTCAATGCCGTCTCGTTGAGAAGGCGTAACTTCTTAACTGGCGCAACTGTAAGGAGGTGCGCACGATAATGGATGCGCCGCCGCTGTCTTTCGTCTCCAAAGCTAGAACCGCTTTCAATTCCGCCGCTGCTAAAGCGGAGCGCGTCTTCACTGATCTTAAATCCGATCGAGGTTATACTCTCTCTCTCTCTCTCTCTCTCTCTCTCTCTCTCTCTCTCTCTCTTCCCGTAGCTTCCGCTTCAATTTACTTAATTTTTTAATTTATTATCCATTTACTAAAATTTGACTGATGCGTAGACGTTGATTTCTCGACCTCTGATTTGCATGCCTTCTCTCCTGTTTAAATCCTTTTTCTCGTTTCGATTGAATCCAATTCTATTTTGGACTCTCTCTCGCTCTCGGGTCAAATTCAATTCTATTTCGGTGTGTGTGTGTTTTTTTTTTAATTGGTGATGTTCATCTGATTAACTCGAGAGTGTTTTTTTTTTCTATAACTGAAAGAGGAGGAGCAGCCATCGACGAGGAATGAGAATGACTCTAAGGTAAGAATGTTATGGAACCATCTTGGGGCTATGGTATAATTGATTTAATTTCAATATGTGGAAAATGAATAGAAGGATTTGTAACAAGTAATCTAGTCACCCTGGTTAGAGAAATGCAGTATGTAGATATGTTTTCTTTTGGAACGATGTGAGAAAAGCAGCTTACTTGAACCATTTCTTGGCATTTTCACATTTCAGGAGGAGAATGAAGTGAAGCCTCAGGGATGGAGAACTGCACATATTAGGAAAAAGCAAGAGTGGCAGAATAAACTCAAATACTTGAGAATTGGAAGGAAAGAAGTCGTTGAAGATAAAGATAAGGCTGAGGATTCAACCATGCTTGCACCTTTCTATGACCAAAATTCGCTTATTCTTAAAGCGCAAGAGCAAGAAGCCAAGGTATTACCGGTCTACTTTTCCAGATCACTTTTGTTACCAAGGCATGCCATTTGTCTTTAGTTTTGATTAAATTTTTTTCCTAATGGAAATGTTTAGGCATCTGATGTTGGTAACTTGATACAAGTTCTAAATGCTGTTGATGTGAACAGCATTCCTCGGGCATCCGTTGTGAAGCAGCTGGCTATAGCCATCGAGTGAGTCTAAAACATATGTTTTGACACAGTTTAATTCCTTTTTTTTTTCATGTAGTTTCTGGTTATAAAGTTTTCAAAAGAGTCAGTTATACTCACTGAGGTTTTAATTGTAAATAATCGACAAGTTTGAAAGTATATGTATTTACAAATTTTCTGTACTCTGGCTAAAGCATATTGCTTTGTCTCGCTCTGCATTCGTTTTATGACCTTATTGCTTTTTTCCAGAGCGGGAAAAATGGCTAAGACTATGAAAGAGTTTGCTGCATCTTCTGGAAGTTCTTCACCAGGGAGGGATAGAGGGGGCTTGAGCCTCTCTGCAGTGAAATCGATGGTTCTTGGTGAAAAAGAGGATAAAATTGGTTTTGATTCAAGAGACGAGGAAAAACTTGTTTCTCTTATAAATGCCATGTTTAATGTTGGTAGGTCTACTCTACACGGGAAAATTTATCAAACCATATACCAGTTACTGCTATTTATTTTCCTGCTGTTTTTAATTTTGGCAAGTTATTCACAGATGGTAACTTCCTCGTCAGAATGATTGTCTCTGATTTGGAGTCTCCTACCAACAGAGCATCTTTTGCCAAAGATCTTCATGTTGCTCCCCCTAGTAGCTTTGTTGTTAAGCTAGCTGAAGTTATTGGAAGTTTTACAACACCAAGCAGAATGGCTTTGTTCTGGTGCAGGGTTGTCGATGAAGTAAGTTACTCTGTAGCATATGTTTGGCTTTAAATATCCCTTTTCACACTTCTAGTATGAAATTTGCGTATGTATTAAGATTAGATGGATAGTTCACTCTGTTGGTGTATGTTCCTTGGATAAGTCACTGCAACAAATGTAATATACTGTAGCTATTTGATGACCTCTCTCAAATTATCTACATTTGCAGCTGAGGAGATTTTGGAATGAAAAGAAACACATACCATGGATACCCCTAGACGAGAATCCAGATTTGAAAAGTTGCCTACTTCACCAATGGTTACAAGTTATAAACTGCTGTCTTGGCAGGAAAGCACGTTGCATAGCTGCTTCTGAAGCATTAGATGCTGTTATGAGACAAGCCAGTCCAGCCAATGAAAAGTCAGATATTTCGGAAGCGATGGGTTCTCCGGTTTCTCTTTTGTATGCTAAAAGTAACACCGGAGAACTCATACTCCGCCTAGGCATCCACCACCAAGTTGAAAACTTGACAATGTTGGAAACTGGTGAACCTGTTTATGCCCCAATAACTCAGGTTCATAACTTCCTTCATAGTTGAAAAATACTTTTGTTATCTTTACCTCTCTCTTTTTACAAAAAAAAAACTTCACCTCTCTAAGTGCTACTGTTTATTTTTTTTCCATGTAGGAGGGTCCGTTGTTGACAGAAGATCTGATTAAAGAAACAGAGGAACTAGTATTGCGAACAGGGAGGTGAGTGCAAATGATTACTCCATTTAGTTAGCAATATCTTTTCTATGGGCTGTAAAACTTAATCAATCTGCTTCTCTATCATGAGTTGACGATTAAAAGACCAGGGATAGACTTAGATGATTAAAAATGGACGTTTTTATCTGGTCTAGTAATCTCTATTTCAGTTATTAATATTTCAGATATCCAATTTCTTAATAGATTAGATTGTTGTCTTTCTTATGGTTCAGCATGGGGGCTGGGTGTTCTCAACTCTTGTCTGACATGCAGGCTTTCAAGGTGATTGTTTCAAAGTTGATGTTCTTAGTGATGTTTGGAGTATAAGTGTTCATGTAAGGGAAAAAAAAGTTGTTGCTGATATGAATTTTGATTTTTTTGTGTCACGTTTAGGCAGCAAATCCTGGATGTATTTTGGAAGATTTTGTGAGATGGCACTCTCCTCCAGACTGGACGGGAAATGATACTTCTTCCGGAGATGACTCTTCTCCCCTACGAGGTCAATTAAGCATCCGGATGCAAAAAGAAGGTTCGACCTTTTCTCCTGTTTTTCTGTTGATCACTATTAACCCATATCTCAGTTCTTCCCGTGTGAAAAACATACTAGTAGTAATCTTTCAAGTCTCATTTCCTTTGCAAATTTTACGTACGTGTTCTTAGGTAATTTGTGGCGCGAGCTGTGGGAAACAGCTAAACCACTGCCTGCGGTTAAGCAAACACCTCTCTATGATGAAGATTTTGCTGTGTAAGTGTCAATTATATGTCACCTTAGGCATAGTGGTTAGTAGATCATGTGTTTGATCGCTCGTGAAGATCTTGCCTGTTGCCATAAATATATAACAGGGAAGGAATCTTGAATTCTTTGGAAGACATTCCGCCTGTTGATTTTTTCGGGCAGCTTTTTGTCTCTCTTGTAAGTTTTCCCATACTATCTTTTTTTTTTTTTTTTTTCATTTTCCTGTATTCGTAAGGTCTTTGTGCGGCCCTTTTCGAGAAGAAGAGTCTTTAATCAGTCAGCAGTATTTATAAGAAGAGTCGAAAATGCAGTTTATGCTTGAATCCTTGAATTCAGGTCTTATAGTATTTAATCTGGACTCCAGGAAAATGAAAAAAAAAATGTAGTCTCAAATGCTTCAAACTTGTTGCTGTGTTACACAGATGGTGATATAGATTAAAGAATCTTTTGAGAAAAAAAAAACTTACAATTAAGTATATTTGCTACAGACAGCACTTTTGACGATTGGGGTTGGTTGTAAAATTTACAGGTTGCCCTGGGATTTGTAATGGCGGAGCCAGTAGTAGCCACAAACGATGACTTGTCAAAGCTTTTCTTCGAGTGCAAGGATTATGTAGTCGCGACCTGCCAGGGAGACGCATGGACGGATAAGCTTGATGATCTGTGCCAGGTACGTACTATTATTAACTATATGCACATGCTTACAACCCTGTACAAATATTAGAAAGTCTCACGTAGCTATCACCTTAATAAAATTGAGTCATGCATTCCAATTCCATTTGATTTTCTGATAGATTTGGTTTCGTTTTCTTTGATATCGATAGGTCTATGAAACAGTGGAAACAATGTTAGTACGTCCAGAAAAAGTGTTGAGATCAATGAAGCAAACAGAGGAGTCGCCGTCAGGTGGGAACGAAACAAAACGGCGGTTCAGGCGGCTGAGCTTCATCTTCCGCGGTAAAGAAGGAAACAAGAACAGAGTTCCGTCAGAAACAGAACAGAAAAGTACGGAACCGAGCCCGCGCCAGTCTTTCTCGAGTCTTTTTGATGGAAAATCGTCTCTGTTTGCAAAGAAACCACCTAGACCTGCTGAAAATGGGACTCTTGTCTGACTCCTTGATATTTTTTATTTAATTTGTTTCATCTGGTTTTGAGTCATTTTTCAATATTTTTTTTGTTTGCTCTGGGTTTAGGTTGTTAAGTTAATCAGTTGGTTGATAACTGTAAATTTATATCATTCAAAACATTTCTCAGAGGGGAAGTTAAAGTTGATGGACTGGAAATGAATAAAAAATGAGAAAGCGAGAAAAGCTTTTGGTCTTTCTGTGTTTGAAACTGTATGTGTTGCCCTGGAAGCTTCTGAACGCGTGTGACCTAGCAGCATGTCTGGGTAAGATGGGGTTTTGGGCACATGGGCCGGATGCTAATAAAACGGCGGCATTTTGAAGCTTTCTAAATATTCATGTAATCGGAAGAAGCATAAGTAGACACGTGTAACAATCTTCCGAACTTGCCATATTCTTGTAACTTGCTCAAAGCTAGCTAGCTCTCACAGAAAAGTCATATTCATTTCCCAGTCGTCATTCAATTCAGCAAACCCTAGCTTTCTCACTCCGCGTTGAAGTCTCTCTCTCTATCTCTTTTGGTTAGATTCCTATCTCTCCCTCTTGTTCTTGATTCATTTTTGTTTTTTCGGATTTTGCGTCGTAAACGGAAAGATTACGAATCTGACTCTGTGGCATGATGATCTGAGGTCTCTGAGAAAGTAGTGAATCGAATTGTAGAATCCATTTAATTTGTGTTGTTTTCTCTGTTTGTACGATTACAAGTGTTGAATCTCACCGAAATGTATTGATTTTGCTTTTCGGAAACATTTAGGAGATTCGGTGCGAGGGATGATGTTGCGTGCTGTCATAAGGAGAGCTTCCAGTAGAGGCTCTTCTGCTTCTTCGGTTACTCTTCCTTCTGTTTTCAGATTCGTCCATCTTTTGTGATTTGATTTTTCCGAAATATGATTATAGTTTCGATTGATCTCTTTCTCTCTCTCAGGGATTGGCGAAATCAATGAAATCTTCTCGTGTTGCAGCATCTTCACAAAGCTTTCATTCTCTTTCAGCAACAGAGGTAACGTTTCTTCTTGATCCGGTCGCGTATCTTTATGTCTTTTATGTTTGCTACATATCACTTGATTATCTTTGTTACATTTTAACTCATAATAATACTCTATTCCATGAATGAACTAGCGTTTTATTTAAATATTTCAGACTCTTGTGCCTCGTGGAAGCCATGCTCGTAGCTACTTCCATCATCGTTCTTGTCCAGGTATTTTATTACGTTGTCATCTATTGGCTAGTTTAGGTTCTTTAATCTAACAATCAATCCTTCGCTTTTTTCAGGGTGTTCAGAGTGCTCGAGGTTAGGGACCTCCGTTTTGTTTTGTTCATGCGTAGAATTAAATCTCCCACTTACTTTTATTCTTACGAGGTTTATATTAATCTGCGTAGGACTCTTCTTACCAGCTTCCAAGGCACAACCCTGCAAAAATGGGTCAGGCCTTTCTCATCTGATAGTGGTATGGTTTACTCTAGCTTAAGATAATTCTCTTGTTTCGAGTTTTTTTTTATGTTCTCTGGAACCCACATGTAGCGTATCCAAGTGACCCTTTATAACTGCACTATCAATATTTGGATAAATGATACATCATTCATTCTCAGCTAACCGACAAATTTCCTTTCAATTTTGCTTCATACTCTTATGAAGTGTGTGACTCAATTGAGCTTTGTTCTCTACTGTTCCCGTAACTTATATTTCTAGGCTTTTTGATACACTTTTTGTATCTGTTACTGAAGGAGATGTCGTTGAAGCTGTTGTGCCTCACATGGGTGAATCAATCACCGATGGAACCCTAGCCAACTTTCTCAAGCGTATGCTTTTTTTTTTTTGCTTTATCATCTTGTCGTTTCTTTCCAGTGCATGTATGTATCTAATAATATTCTATTGTTGGTGCTTCTGATATTAGCCCTGTTCTTTTCATTAACGCGCGACCAGCGGCTGCGACTTCAATTCTAAAGAAAAAGAGAGAAGAAAATTGAACGGAATCAGTTTTTAAATGCAGAGGAGAGACGCAGAGGAAAGACGCAGAGGAGAGAGAATGAAGGTAATTGGTCGCTGTTATTTTTGGCGTCAACGGAATTTGCCGAATCCGTGTAGTTTTTGATCGCTGCGTCTCTCCTCCTCCCTCCGAGCAACCATTAAAGATAAAAACAATGAAGAAATTTCAGTCGCTGGTCGCAACCGCCGCGAGAATGAAACGAACAGGGCTATAGTCGCAGGGTCCATTCGCAAAATATTTAATGCAGAGTCTCCGCTCCATGTCACTGGTTGATGAATCATTCCGCCTCCTTTTCGATCCCTTGACATCCTTCTTCTTCACCATGTCCGCAACGGTCTTCACCATGTCCGCAACGGTCTTCACCACCACCGCCAGGACCACCACGCCACCTCTGAGCACACTATTTACATGTTTAGTAAAACTCTGCAAAATATCGTTCGCAAAAAGTTCACTTCATTGGGGACTAAATTCTGCAACCCAGCACACACCATGTTTAATTGTCGTTATTAATGTCTCGAGAAGTTTCCTTATTGGAGTAAATATGCAGTATTTCTAAGATGCAGATTAAGATTAGGATAACTATAGGGCACCATCTTGCTTTAGATTTCCATTTCTTGTTTAAAAATCACGCACAGAGATTTCCACATTTTTAACTCTTACAGCATCCATTCCTTCACCTTCTGAGCTTCCAGAACCCGTGGTAGGGAAACCATACCCCTGGTTCTTGATGATGTATTACGTTAGCAGCATACCATGAAGACAAAAATCCAAGTAGAAAAAAGACACGTTTGGCAACAAAATATGTCCGGAAAACTATAAATATACATTCTGAGAAAAAATTTTCAACCTCACAAAGTCGTTCAGTAGTTCTTCATTCTTTAATTCACTGTCATATGATTTCCATTTTATAGAATAAAGAAAAACCTAGAGGCTAGCTAGGGAGATCAGAGATGAAGGAAGTTGGTGCAGCAGTACAAACTAATGAAACGCAATATCAATCATTACCTCATGGGTTCTGAATTCTCTCATAAGATTCAGCTGCTCTCTCACTCCCCAAATTCTTGTGGGGATGGACCATCACCGCCTATGAAATCAATCACTATGCTTACAAAAACAATTAAAAAATTTGTTGCCTATGAGTATCCAACAATTAACAAAGGCAGAGAAACATTCTAAAGAGAGAAACAAACAGCTTTACCTTTTTTATATTTTCCTTGGGATAAGCCATGTCCATACCGAGGCAAGCTCAAAGCTGAGTAGTGGTCAGCACAATTGAGAGAAACATAATATGACATAACTCCATGTGACGTGTGAAATTTAGGTGCATGTTGATAAATGGAGGAAGTATTAAAGTAGAGATGGTTAAACTGTTTTTTTTTTTTTTTTTGAAATACAGAAGGTTAAACTGTTAAAGAATGCATTGTAAGGCAGAAACTGAAGCTCCACTTAGAACTTTCACAACTGACACAATTTATAGCTTTACCTAGAGGAGCAGTAACCTCTGTTCCAAAAAACTAACTATTGAAAGAAGCAGATTGATACTAAAGTAATGAAGTATTGGCTCAAAAAAAAAATTGATGAAAACATACAATTTAACATCAATTACGTGTAGGACTCAGCAAAACTGGGATCGTCGAGGACAAAAATAAACATGAGCACAGCCAGTGGCTCGATCCTTCAGGAGCATCACTTCTAAAACCTCACTGAAACTCTGAAAGTACTTTCGATCTTCAGTGGGTCTTCCAAGAGAAAAGACCGATGAACAGCTAGCTTACATGATTCAATTTTCAATCTGCAACAGTGTTTGTTCCCGAGTATATATACATCTAGTAAACATCTCGATCTGACTAAAACATCATCTATGTTTTAAGAAAATAAAACTCAGAACAATCTGTTCCAAAAATCTGATGGATATAATTGAATCGAACAAACCTTTACGGCCAAATCGAGATACAACTTTGCTAAGAGGGCCGAGACCAAAACCCGAAGCTTTCCAAGACGATGTGGGATTTCGCCGGTGTTGCGGTGCTAGAATTTGCCGGAGAAGTGGAGCTGGCAATCGGAGCTGCGGTTATATTAAAGCTGCGTATTTGGTCACCTCCGGTTGATGTACTATATTATTCGTCGGCTGAGTATTCCCGAGTCAATGTAAATTTTGAAACTGGAAAATTGTATTTAAACTGAAGTGGAGGTGATGTAATTGAATCAAACAGACGAATCAATATAGGTCGAATCAATATATAATTATGAGTGATGGAGAAAGGTATGGGAGATGAGAGGACAGTCCTCTCAAGAAACGATTTTGCATGAAGAGAAAGATGAGAAGACAATTGAAATACACATGAGTCTTTTTGGGAAACTTGATGGTGACATGGCAGAAAAATGATCTTTGGTTGGTTGATTTTCCATGCTGATGTGGCATAGCTAAACATGAAGCATAAGCAATTTTTAGTATTGTAAGATACTCTATAGTAATTGGGAAGCAAAAGGCTCATCTATATAAGTCACACACTTTTGTAATGTTTTTTTTGTATAACATGTGAACTTATTAAACCAAGCACGAGGAGCCTGTTTTTAATCCATACAGAGCTTTATGTAGTCTGCAAACATGATCCAGTTTTGAAGGATCAACAAAACC
Source organism: Brassica napus (assembly GCF_020379485.1). NCBI lineage: Eukaryota > Viridiplantae > Streptophyta > Magnoliopsida > Brassicales > Brassicaceae > Brassica > Brassica napus. Next base: position 44,938,253 of record NC_063452.1, read on the forward strand.
AGGTGGTTGTTCCATAAAGACTTCCTCAACTAACTCCCCATGGAGGAACGCATTTTTAACATCATGACGCATTTTCCACTCTTTTTCCACAGTAACATTAAGAACCAATATGATTGTTGAAGTCCTCACAACCGGACTGTAAGTCTCAATAAAAGCACCTCCTTCTTCTTGTTCAAAACCACACACCGCCAGTCGAGAATTTAGCTTATCCAAAGTTCCTGTTGCCTTTAGTTTCACCGTATGTATCCACCTACGGCCTAACACATGTTAGGATCCCTAGGAACAAGAGACATAGTTTCATTGAGATGATGTGCTTCCATTTCTTCTCCCATAAATTTTTTCCAACCGGGATGTTTTAACGCAGCCGCAAGGGTCTTTGGGATAGTTGGGAGATCTGTTCATGTGAGAAGAGCATGCCGAGGATTTGGTTTGCGTATTCCACGTTGCAGGCGTGTTGTCATAGGATGGATCCCAGAAACTTGAGTGACTGTAGTAGGACTCACAGGGCGATCGGTTATCTCATCTTCCTCTATAATTTTCTCTATTTCCGTATCTCTAGACGAACTAGGTCCAGCCTCATCAACAAATTGGTCTACGACAGGATCCTGAACAAGTGTTGAAACCGTAGGAACCTGATGAGAAAGAATGTGCTGAATCATAGGAAGCAAAGGTGGTGGAACAGGAGCAGATTGCCAAGCCTGCAACAACGGTGTAGTATGTGGGGAACTACATACTCCTTGTATCAGTGCTCAAAAGGAAACACAACCTTATCAAATATAACATGATGCGAGATGTATTTTCTGCCAGTAGGAGGATATAAACACTGTAACTTTTATATTGTGAATGATATCCAAAAAAGATACATTGTAAAGACCTTGGATCAAACTTGTTATGACCATAAGCAAGGGTAGCACGCTGAACCAAAAACCCTTAGGTATGATGAATAGTCTGGTTTTTGTTTGTTCAACAACTCGTAAGGAGACTTATAACCAACTTCAGAAAACGGTAACAGTTTTCTGACATAATTAGCAGGGTAGTAAGAGCATGTTTATTGCTAACAACCTTTAGTGTTGCTTAAGTGGTTGTTAATGAATTTTTAAGTATTAAAATAAAACTAAGCAACAAATTAAGAAACATTTAATGATATTGGTTTATTGGTAGTTGCTTAACTTAGGGTGCTTAACAATAAAAAAAATTAAATTTATTTTTAAACATAATTTTTTTATAAAAGATAAAATTTATTAAGTAAATAAAACATAGTTAAACATAACATTTTAAACATAAATTTTAAAATACAAACATAAAAGCATGGAAACAAAGATTATTAAAATAAACGATAATAATTTGAACGAGACATCCAAACTCAGTTGGTATCTTGATCACGTCCAAATTTACGCCAAATATGTTCAACGAAATCACCTTTCAGTTGTTGATGTGCTTGTCTATCACGAATTCTTGTTCGAACACCCATCTGATTGGCGATATTTGTAGGGATATCTGTTGAATATGTGAGATCGACATGTGAACTTCCGCTTCCTTCTCCTTGTTGAAAATCAGAAACATCGTATTGAGTGTAGTCATCTCGTTCATTTTCTACTATCATATTATGGAGTATGATACATGCTCTCATAATCTTTCCAATCTTGACTTTATCCCAACAAAGTGCCGGATTTTTAACAATTGCAAATCGAGCTTGCAAGACTCCGAAAGCACGTTCGACATCTTTTCGGGCAGCTTCTTGACGTTGAGCAAATAAAACTTCTTTAGGCCCTTGTGGAATTGGAATAGATTGGATAAAAGTTGCCCATTTCGGATAAATGCCATCGGTGAGATAGTAAGCCAAATGATAATCTCTTCCGTTGGCCGTGAAATTCACTTGCGGAGCTTGACCATTTATTATGTCATCAAAAACAGGTGAGCGATCAAGAACATTGATATCATTTAAGGTACCTGGAGGTCCAAAAAACGCATGCCATATCCAAAGATCATATGAAGCAACCGCTTCTAAAAAGATAGTCGGTTTTCCAGAACCACGAGAATATTGCCCTTTCCAAGCGGTGGGACAATTCTTCCACTCCCAATGCATACAATCGATGCTTCCTATCATCCCGGGAAACCCACGAAGCTCTCCAATATGAAGTAGACGTTGAAGATCATCTTGTGTTGGTCTTCTTAGGTACTGATCTCCGAACAAATCTATTATTGCTTCCACAAAATTTTCCACACATAACCGAGTAGTGGTTGCACCGAGCCTGAGGTATTCGTCGACCGCATCAAGGGCAGAGCCATATGCCAACACACGAATAGCTGCCGTACACTTCTGAAGTGTAGAGAGACCAAGCCTTCCGAGACCGTCCTTCTTCTGACGAAAGAATTGAACTTCATTTGAGAGACGATCAACAATATGTATAAACAATGGTTTGTTCATACGAAATCGTCGCCGGAATAGGTTTTTTGGATACGTTGGAGCGTCACTAAAATAATCATTCCATAATCGGAGATGACCTTCTTCACGGTTTCTTTCGATAAAAACTCTTTTTTTTCTTGTCTTCTTTTCTTCTGTTTGATCACCAAAAGTATTGCACAAATTCTCAAATGCTTCATCGAATTGATGATCAAAATATTGATCGAACGCTTCATAAGTAGAGTCTTCGAACTTGTTATGAGAGGAAGATGCCATGAGATAAAAGGAATTGATTGTTTATAACTTGAGAAACGGATTGTTGAATCAAGAGAATTGAGAGTGAGAATGGATTGTTGAATCAACGAGAGTGAGAACGGATTGTTGAATCAAGAGAATTGAGAGTGAGAATGGATTGTTTTGATGAAGAGAATTGAGAGAATGAAGCAAGAGAGTGTATTGTTTATAACTTGCAAGAATGGTGATAATGAGAAAGTGATAGATATATACATTTTATAAGTCTTACAAAGACCCATGACCAAATACATATCAATGCATTAGTACAAGTTCCGTGACCAAATGCACAACAGGAACAAGATAATACAAAACAGGAACAAGACAATACAAACAGAACAAGTCCCGTGATACAATGCTCCACTCTCGTGTGGTCTTGTCTGCCTCTCCACTCTCCACTCTCTCCTGTTCTTGTCCCACTCGCCACTCCCGTGATACTAGACTACAAAACAATAAAACAGGAACATCAGTGTTATAGAACAAGTGACAACAGGAACAACAACAACAGCTATATCAACAGAACCAATAAAACATAGAACAAGAGCATTACAAGGTTACTTGATTAAATTAACATTGTAGCATTACAAGAACTTGATTAAACAGAACAACAACATCCGGTGAAACGAGAAACTGAAAGACAACAACAAACAGAACAACAAACAGAACAAGAACTACAATCAGAATAAGTCATTGATTAGCTTTTTCTTAAGGGATTCTTCATACTCAAGCAAAGGTTCTTTTTTTCCAATAAGACTATCAAGCAGGCTCATCTTAGACAGGCGTTCCTTAGCATCAATTTCCTTCTGCTTGATTTTCCAAATCCTCTCAAACTCCTCTACTTGCTTGTCTGGATCAAACGTCTTCTTACCACTCGCCTTTGAGGCTTTAACACCTGGTGGGCGCTTCTTAGAATCTGCTTGAGATGTTGAAGAATCACCACCATCCTCAGCCTTTCTTTTTTTAGAGGTTCCTTCATTCTTAGCAGATGAAAGCTCACACCACTTCTGGTCGTGCCTCAGTTCCTTCCACGCGTGTTCAAGGAGGAATTTCTTCTTATGGTTGTTGAAAAATATTTGATGAGCAAGTTTGAGCACATCGTTTTCGTTTTGACCTGATGTCTTCTCTCTCCTTGCAGCTTCATAAGCTCCACAGAATTTGCAAACGAGATCATTTATCTTCTGCCAACGGTGCTTGCAATGACTAGCCCCTCTCTGTTCGGAGCCACCATCTTGATGACTTGCAGCAAAGTAGGCTGCTATTCTTGTCCAGAAAGCGCCTGACTTTTGCTCGGTGCTAACAACTGGATCTTTGCTCGTGTTTAACCACGAGCTGATCAGCACCACATCGTCCGCTGGTGTCCAAGTTCTTCGTTCACGATGGCCAGCAGGAGTGTCGCCGTTGAAGGCTGAATCAGCGGTACCTTGAGTGGCAAGAAAAGGAACTTGGGTTGAATATAGCTCTACACTATCTTCATAGGATCCAAATCCAATGTCTTGTTGACTATTGAGTAAGTCAACAAACTTTGGATTCTGCCTATATGGATAGGAATCCATACTTCAAGATGAGAAAGAAGAGATAAGACTCAAAAGAGATGCAAAGATGAGAAAGAAGAGATAAGACTCAAGAGAGATGCAAAGATGAGAAAGAAAAGATAAGACTCAAGAGAGATGCGAAGATGAGAAAGAAGAGATGAGACTCAAGAGAGAGGCCAAGGACAGAGTTTAAATGGAGGAAGAGAAGCATTGATCACAACCAGTTCGAGAGGACATATATCTACCGCAATTAACACACAAGACCATCGATATGTATCAATCCATAACTACACTTATTATCTTAACACAACCATAACCTAACCATCACATTTATTACAGTGTTCACCTAACCTAACCATCAACATTTACATTTACACTACCACACAATGCTTTATCATATTCACAATAGCAAAGAGAGGGGTTTACCTCTATCAACAAGCGTAGGGCTTTTATCTCACGAACCTTGCCATTGCATCTTGATCAACCAACCTAAAGACAGAGAGGAAAGGAACAAATCACAACCAAAACAAAGATTTATATATATGTACACGAGCTCGCCAGAGAATAAAAAACAACAAACCACAAACCACAAACCACCAAATGTTATTAACAATGCTTCATCCAATTCACCAGACCAAATACAAAAGGTTTTCTCAAATTGAACCGACCAAAGACAAAAGCTTACCTTTAACATGTAACCCTTGATCTTATGCCTTTTGAATGAAGAATCGTCTGGCTCTTGATCATTCCATCTCACAAGAACATGACAGAAAAAAAATCAAATCCAAATTTATCATGTTCCTCATATTAAAATTCTTGATCTGTTCGAGAAAATCTAAATCAAATACATGCATAATCAAAATCAAATACATGCATCATATTAACAAATCTTTACCTTCGATTCGCCTGAGATAGAGCTCGCAACGATTCCGCCGAGGAGTTCCGCCGAGGAGAGGAAAGAGACAGATAGGGAGATCGTCGTGGCCCTTCCTCGACGACAGCCACCGACGGAGACGTCGCCTGATCGTCCAACAGAACCACCGATCGGGAAAGATCTCCCCTTTCGCCTAGGAGAGGAAGGAAACAGAGAGAGATGTCACCGTTTTCCTTGGTGGAGGAGAGCAACAGATAGAGAGGCCGTCGTTAGCCGTCGTCGACGACAGCCACCCACTGAGACGCAGCCGTGGCGTCGAACAGTCCCATCGATCGCATCGGATTTCGCCTTTCGCCGTAGCGAGGAGAGAAAAAGAGAGAAAGAAATGAAGGAAAAGAAAAAATGCGAAGGACGCTAGGGTCACCTTTTCTCCAGCCTGTCCCGGTGCAACACCTGGCAAAGAAGCAACGACGCTTCCCGTGCCAAATTAAGCAACACCTTTTCTCTTTTTTCCTTTTATCATTTATTTTAATTACAATTAGTCTTAAGCAATTCATTTAAGCCACTGCAATAAACCTGCTCTAAGCCTCCACCCAATATTTAAAATGTAATATAATGTATGAGTAGTAAGCCTCCACTCATGCATTATATTACATTAAATGTCATTTGGAATTAATAAAAAAATTAGAACTTCATTAAGGATAATATGAAAACCAATATTATACTACTAAATATGTTTCCAAACAACACAATAACTAATTTTGTGTTCAACTAATACAGACCATTATATTTTACATTTTTAATAACTTTTATCAATATTATTTTAATGTATGTGTTGAATCATATAATTAATTAAATCTCTCATATTATTTTTGAAAAATAAAAATAAGTATAACTTTTTGCAGGTTTAGATACTACAAAATAATTTCATGTAATATGAAATCAGTTAAATTAATAGATTATTTTATTTATATTTTCATAAATAAGAAATTGTATTCATTTAAACTTAAAAATCTTTCATAGTCAATTAAATATTGTATATATATATATATACATAAATTTTGACTCAATAAATTAACATCAAATAAGTTTTATTATTAATAATTTATCAAAAATATATATCACACAATGAATCAAACAAATTACAGAGATTTTATTTTAAAAAATCAGAATGAAACAGGTTAAAATAATTGAAAAAATAAAATTAAGTAATATCTTATATACTTTTAAATTTATATAAATGCAAAATAATATAATTATATAGTTTTCAAATACACTAAAATAAAAATTTTGACACATACTGATTTGTAAATTAAATTTGTTAAAAATTATTTCCGCGCTATGAAAGTGCGGAACATAACCTTTGTATTTTATTTTAAGAAATACAATTTTTAATTTGTGTATGCAATTTTAAAACATCAAATAAAGAAGAAGGAATTCTTTTTGAGAACTAGGAAGTCTAACAGTGAGTAGATAGAAACAAGGAAGCTCTGTTTTGTGTTGCAGAATATGGCGAGACATGAGATAATTGGTGAAGGATATTGGGTCTGGTAATGTCGGAGTAGCTTAGAGCATCTCCAACCCTCTGCTATTTTTGTCTCTATACCTTATAATAGAGTAAAATCTATTCCAATTTATTTCTATTTCTTTTTTTTAAATAGAAATTGCTATATTTTCTTCTATTTTAAGGGAAAAATAGCATTTCTCTATAATAGATGTATATTTTTTTATTTATAAAATTTATTTACAAAATAGTACTTTAACTTTTTGTGATTATAACAAAATAAATGTCTATGAAAAATATAATTTCTTTTTACATATAACAACACATTTTTTTTTGTTTACATAATAATTCTTAAAATTTCACAATTATAATAAACATAAATAAACAATACTATTATTTTCTTAGAAATAAATTTTTTTATTTAACAATGATATTTAAAGTTTATATGTAATTAACACTAAAATTTAATTAATTATTAAAAATTCCACATAGAGTTTTCATTTTGATAATTATTAAAATTTTATTTTGTATAATGTATTTTTCGAATAAAAAAATTAGTTTAAATAATATTGTACTTTTATGGAAAAAAAATTAAAATTGCAATGAATGAATTAAAATTTTTAACATTTTTAACATCTTGTAAGAATGCTCATTTCTAGAGGAAAAAATAGAAGAATACATTGAAGAGAAAATCTTCTCTATTATAAAAGTTCCCCTATTATAAAGAAATAAACAGGGGAATACATTATTTCTAAACTTCTCTATTATTTCTATTAAAAAAAATTATTAGAATTACCAGAAAATGGAGAGGCCTATACCCAAAATGACCAAAACATTATCGGGTCTGGTCACATGGAGACATTAATATCTTATCAACACTCAATTGGTTTGCTCAAAAAAAAAAAACACTCAATTGTTCAGCAACTACCCATGCAGTCGACATTAATACTATTCGTCTTTGTACGTATTTACTACCTCACCCACTTTTATGTATGCGCTGCAGCCACTGTAAACAATCTACTAGAACTTTACCATTAAAAGCCAAGCTAAAACGTCTGTCTAGCCAGAAACTCATCAGCACAAACAAAGATCTGAGAGAATGGATGAAGAACTCAAAAGCTTAATCAAAGTATGGATCTCCGCAATAATCTCCATATCGTATTGTTACTACATACCACCTAGAATCAAATCTGGTGTTCCACGGTTATGCTCTCTTTGTCCTGTCCTTGCTTTGTTTCTTGTTCTTCCTCTGTGTTTCTCTTCTGTGCATCTATCTTTAATAACAGCCTTTTTTCTCACATGGCTCGCCAACTTCAAACTCATCCTCTTCTCCTTTGACAAAGGTCCTCTAATCCCACTTCCTCCAAGTCTCTCCCGTTTCATCTGCTTTACTTGCTTTCCAATCAAAGCTCAGCAAAACCCTAAATCTCAAAACCACATGCCCAAACTTGTGTTTGCTATTAAAGTTGCCATATTTGGTGTGTTATTACATTTGTATGGCTACAGAAAGAATCTGTCTCCTGCTCTGCTACTGGCTCCCTATTTTGTGCACCTCTACTTAGAAATTGAGATTATTTTATCATTCATCAAAAATGTTGTTTGTATCTTTCTTGGCTGTGACCTCGAACCACAGTCCAATAAACCATACTTAGCCACATCTCTACAAGATTTCTGGGGTCGTCGGTGGAACCTCATGGTTCCAGCGATTCTCAGACCAGCCGTTTACGCCCCAATGCGGCGAGTGTCTGAACGCAGAATGAGCTCAGCTTGGGCTTTGTTTCCGGGGATTTTAGCGGCGTTCATCGTCTCAGGATTGGTTCATGAGCTGCTCTTCTTCTATTTAACACGTGAGATGCCAACATGGGAAGTTACAATGTTCTTCGTGTTACATGGCGTTTGCACTGCGGTGGAGTTGGCCGTGAAGAAGAAGACGACGGTGATACAGCGGTGGCAGCTGAGTCCGGTTGTGTCGAGGCTGCTCACTGTCGGGTTCGTGATTGTGACGGGTGGGTGGTTATTTACACCTCAGCTTATAAGGAGCGGCGTGATAGAGAGATTCACCAATGAAGCTTTATTGGTTGTTGATTTTATTAGTCAGAAGTTATTTATTTTGTTGGGGATATTTATAACTAGTATTGTCGTTGATTTCTTTAAGAAAAAATTATTTGAGTTTTTGGCGGAGATTTTAATGAATTATGGATAATGATATTTTGTTTAATTTGATTTTAATAAAAATAAGAACCAATGATCAACTGGTTTTGTACTGTCTTTCATTCATCTTATCTATTAAAATAGAAGTTATGACTTTTTTTATGTTTGATTTTTTTTTTAATTTGGACCATCATTTTAAAATTGTATTAAATGCATTTTATTAAGACTAATAATATATATAATCTTTGAACTATTTTAATCATAATATTTTTTAATATTTTTTCATTTTAAATATAATATAGTTATTAAACAATTCTAATAAATTTGTGTAAAAAGATTTTAGCAAGATCTTTATTAAGAAAACTTATAAACAATTCTAATAAATCTGTGTTTAAAAAGATTTTAGCAAGATCTTTATTAAGAAAACCTATATTTAAATATTTTCAATAATTTTGAAATATTATTATACATTAATATATTCAGTTATCGTTTATAAAATGAAAATAAAAATTATATCTTATTTTTATCTATTATATAGTCATAATAAATCATATTAAAAGAAAATTATTATAATAAGCTAAATATGATAAATTGTATTAAATTGATAAATTTATATTATTTTTTCATAAGTATAAAATATTTACGTTCAAAAAGAAAAATATAATACGTTGGTAAGACGGATTAACATTAGCAAATTACATAATGTATGTATAAAAATTAACATGTATTTCAATAAACCTAATAATATAAAATCTTTGTAACTACTTTAATTATGATATTTTTTCATTTTAAATATAAATATAAATTTATATACTATATTTACAAAATTCTAACAAATTTTTAAAAAATATTTTAACAATATTTTAATTTTCAAAACGTTTATGTAAATATTTTCACTAATTTTGTAATTAGCAATGAACTATTATTATGCAATAATATATATTTATCATTTATAAAATGAAAAATTAAAATTCTATCATATTTTATCTACTTTATAATCATAATCATCATTTTAAAATATTATTATTATATTGAACTAAGTATGGTAAAAGTATATTAAATTGATAAATTTTATTTTCATAAATATAAACTATTTATGTTAAAAATATAATATGATGACAGAACAGCTTAAATTTAGCAAACTATATAATACATATCTAAAAATTAACATATATTATACTTTTGTATATACAATAATATATTATCTAAAATAAATAAACATAAAAAGTATTGGTAAAAGGAAATCCAGGTTTGAAGGGGGGATAAGAATTTAGTAAAAATCAAACACAAAACAATTTTCAAATATATTTTCTCATAAATATATTAATTTATTTAATAATTAAATGTAAATACAATAAAATAAATATATAATAAGAAGTGACAAATACTTGTGAAGGTTTTAAATAACTGATTAATTATGACATGTAAATTATAAAATTATTGTATTTGAAATAGTTATATAAACATTTAAGTATATGATTAACAAAATATACATGATCTAAAAAAATATCTATGTATATAAAATTGGAAACAAACAACTGCGTGGTTGCGTGGGTAAATATCTAGTTACTTAATTCGAAATCATGGAGTCCTCATGTAGAGGAGTTACGATACATGAAGGTACAAGATGTAATCCACACTTCACATCATATCTCCAATGCCCTCATTGTTTCTAATTTAGCAATAGATTCATGCTTTTCTAGATTCTCCACATAGTCCAGATCAGTAGTTGTTGTAACAGAGGAGTGAGATTCTGATTGTTGCTACAAGATAAAATTCCTTAAAATTGTTCTTCAAAGTCTTAATCTTGATCTACTAACGTGAGATATTCGGCCATTGCACACCTCTCAATTCCATATTTGCTTGGGCATACCGTGTAGAGACTTGAAAATCACTAAAGTGTTCAACCGAAACAAGACTTGGCAAACGAATACTTATCGCTTGTGAGGATATACCAAATCGAGAGATTCTAGGAGTAGAGTTGAAGATTCGAGATTATCTCTAACAAGAACATCAGATCACCTAACGAAGTTAAATAGGTGATGCTGAGTGTTTAAGTGAGGTGCATTTTTTGAAGGAAGCAAAAGGTTTGTGAGAGACAGGGGATTACGAGTTTAGTTTATTCGTGAGTGTTTAGAAACTGGCCAGTGTTTATTCACGTGTCGTGAAGTCAAGTAAACCTGATTAAACAGATTAGTTGTAATTTGTTTAAAGAGTTTCTAATAAGAGTATTGTTTTGCAATTCATTCGAGTTCTACAATTGAATATCTTGTCTACATCCGTCGATCTACAACAGGTAGAGATCCTAAGGTGAGCATGGATTCATCAAAGGAGCTTGTGGCTGTGGAAAGAACGTTTATGCTTAATGAAAACAATTTTGGACATTGGAAAGTTCGAATGAAACAAAGGCTCAAAGGTATTGAAGAAGATGTGTGGACTGCTATTGAGTCAGGATGAACGGAGCCATGTGTCAAAACGAAGGATGGGGAGTATGCTCCAAAACCAAAGGAGCAGTGGACGGAAACTGATAAGTTAGAATCTAAGTTCAACTCCAAAGCCATTTATGAAATCTTCAACGCAATCAATGCAGAACAGTTCAAACTTGTTCAAGGATGCTCATCAGCAAAGGACGCATGGGAAACAAGAATTGATCATCTAGTTGCTATTATGAGGGGACTTCAACTGTCAAAAGAACAAGACTTGATCATCTAGTTGCTCAATTCAAAAATCTAAGGATGTCTGAAGATGAGTCGATAACAGTTTTCAGCTCCAAACTAAGTGCAATCGCTCACGAAGCTACAGTACTTGGTAAGGAGTATAATGACTAGAAAATGGTTAAGAAAATGATCTGTTGTCTTCCAGAAAAAAATTGCAAACTATAAACCCTTGCTGAAGGTTGGAATGAACACTGACGATATGAAATTCTCACAACTTGTGGGGATACTTAAAGCTAAAGAGATGGAATCTGGTGGTGAGCAAGAAAAAAGGGTGAATGGATCGTTTTCTCCGCTGATAAGGAGGAAGATAAGATTCAAGTACTGCATGATACACTAAATCAGAAACTGGAGGATAGTATGGAATTGATTGCTCAGAATTTCTAAAAGGCTCTGAGAAGGATTGAAAAAGGTCAGGGAAGAAGTCAAGGCTTTCAACAGACAAATGAATCAAACCAAGAGTGGCGACGTGACAAGGAGCGAAGCGGTTATAGAAGCGGTAGAAATGATGGAAATCAGTTCAACAGGAAACGTGATCTGCAATGCCATGAATGTGAAGGGTTTGGTCACATCAGATCTGAATGCCCTCTTGTCAAACGTAAAGAACTCAAGTGTGGGGAGTGTAAAGGATTTGGTCACACCAAAGCTGAGTGTCCAAACTTGCTCAAAAGAGGAGAAAAATCCTTTCTAAATTTTAGTGATACTGAATCTGAGAATGAAGAAGATGATGAGCACATGATAAATCTAGTTGCACTGGTGAGTGAGCAAGCATATAGTAAGTAAGCAGATAGCTGTGGAATCTGACTCAGATGATGACGGAGAAATTGATCCATCAGTTGAGTATCGAAAGCTGTGTGACAATTGGGTGGTGTTGAGCAATGAAAATCTGAAACTACTCAAGGACAAAGCATTGTTAGAAGCTCAGATTAACATACTTAAGATGGAGAAACCCACTGAAATCGTTGCTAAAATGTGTTCTACTGGTAAAGCTATACTGATCGAGGACACCATAGAACAAAAGAGGATCAGTGAACTTGAGTTAAAGGTGACTAGACTGGCTGAACTCTTGAATTATGAAGAAGAGAAGAACAGGAGTCTGGAAGTCAGTTTGAGTGACAACTACAAGAGAATAAGAATGCTGAATACTGGAACGAAAGAGCTTGATAAAATCCCGAACTTGGGAAAATTGTCCAATATGAGCATGAGACTTGGTTATTGTGGTGAACAGACGAGGAAAACTCAGACGCTTGCTGCTACAACCTCTGGAACAACAATATTTGTTCGTCTAGAATCAAAATCAACTGAAGTTTCTATGAAAGAACAACTAGAAAGCAGCTCGAATACTCAGATGGTGAAAAGAAAGGTTCGAGTGAAGAATCCTTTGACATTCAAAAGAAGATGCAACTCGTGTGGACACCAAAGTCATATTGCTAGATATTGTTATGAACGGATCAACAATATTAAGAAAGCTTGGAAAAGTGGTTTGATTTACCCAGAATCAAAATGTTACGACAATGTCTGGATTCCTAAGTCAGTTCTGTATGCAAGGCAAATGGAGGATGAGTATGATGACGAATTTGATGTCATTTGCAACATAGCTCAAATTAGAGGCGTAGAAATCGATTCGCATGAAGAGAAAGCTTAAACATGCATTGATGACGTACTTCAAATGGTGTGTAATTTGTCACAGATTGAACTGGAGGAAAACTCCACTAACTAAGCAAATAGTTTGGTAGCATACATATCTTTTGAAGTCTCCAAACAAGTTTCTTGGTATTTTGATAGTGGGTGTTCAAGACATATGAGTGGAGAAAAACAAATCTTAACATCTTACAATGAGATAAGGGGAGGCAAAGTGACTTTTTGAGATGGAGGAAAGGGAAAAATCAGAGGAGTTGTTAACATTGATAATCCAGATCAGCCATCGTTGATCAATGTCTACTATGCGATGAAGGACTTAAGGTTGTTTTCACCAAGACAGAATGTCAGGCAATAGACATCCAGAGAAATATTGTGCTTGAAGTTATACGATCGAGGAACAATTGCTATATGTGGAAGCAATTGGATGTATGTATGTCTGCATCAGAATCTCAAATGGATCTGTAGCATAAGCGCATGGGACATATGAGTGTGAACGGTTTGCAGAGAATTGTCAAAGCTAATGTAGTAAGGGGGGTGCCTAAACTTGAAGAATCCTCAGGAACAGTCTGCAAGGCATGTTGTCAAGGCAAACAAATTAAAGTACAACACAAACAAGTGAAAGAGATTACATCCAAACGTGTGTTAGAATTGATACACATGGATCTTATGGGTCCAATTCAGACTGAGAGCATTGCTGGTCGAAGATACATATTTGTGCTAGTAGATGATTTTCACGTTTGTTGGGGTCAAAATCGGTCACGACGGAATCGATGTCCGAAAGTCCTTAGAAAAACCGAATCTCGGTCAAAACTTCAAAAGCCGAGAAAACGAACAGCCAAAATGGATCGCCCGGCGAGCTCGGCCGCGACACGAGCCAGCTCGCCCGGCGAGCACGGCCGTGTTGCCGGTCGGGTCATCGGCGAGCTCAGCCGTGACACGGGACAGCTCGCCCGGCGAGCACGGCCGTGTCGCCGGTCGACTCGCCGGCGAGCTCGGCCGTGACACGGGCCAGCTCGCCCGGCGAGCACGGCCGTGTCGCCGGTCGACTCGCCGGCGAGCTCGGCCGTGACACGGGCCAGCTCGTCCGACGAGCATGACCGTGTTGCCGGTCGGCTCGCTCGATCGTGCCACGGATCGGCTCGCCCGGCGAGCGCGGCTAATTTTCTGTGGACCATTCCGGACCCGGTCCCATCCCATAACCATGCATCTTCGTCCGAAGTTTCCGTAACTCAGTCTTCGGGTCCGTGGATACGACACCAATGTTCCGTCTAAAAAACATCGTCGAAAGTATTCGGGAAGTTGGGAAGGTTACGTCTCTCGAACAGTTTCCTATTCTTCGTAGTAGAGCAGTTTACGGTTAACTTAACACCAACTGCCTCGGCTAAGCGAAGAAAAAGGGTTCCCTTGGAAGAACCATGCCTATACCAACGGCAACTTCGCGAGTAAAATCGTAAAAATGCTTAAGTCTCGATACGGCCCAAAGAGGGTCCGAATTGCGGACAACGGCCATCTTTGGTCCCAAAAGACTTGAACCCAAAAACTGGTATGACGGTTTATCGCATCCGCGGGAAGAGATAAATGTCAAATTTCCGAAGATAATCACAAAAAAGAAGGAAATATGGAAAATCCCGCTGCGCGACAAATCCGGCCCGAAAAGAGGTAAACCGACCTAAGGAGGAGTATATAAGGAGGACCTAGGACGAAGAGAGAAAAAGAGAACATTCTAAGAGCAAACTTAATACTTAGAGCAATTAAGGTATTTTTCCGTTTTTACTACCGAGCTGCGACTCGACTAGGTTAGAACTTAGGTGGCTAGACTAGCGAACATACCGACAGCTCTCGTGGCCTAGGATCTTACCTGTTGTTCACGCTCAAACGCGAATTCGGAAATAAGACCTCTTTGTTCCCTTTTCGCTCTTTTACGATTTATTACTTTCGAATCTTTCATATTGATTGTGTTGTGCATGGCCCAGCAGATAACCGGGACCTTCAGGGAATCTAGGTTAACTTGGCTTTCCTCCGATTAACAAAACTCGACGGTGTGAATTTCGCTTCCCACAGTTTGGCGCTAGAAGGAGGGGGGGGGGTACGGATCTATCTCTCTCGCAACCACACACGCTCAGTCTGATATGACGACCAACGCTGACAAAGACCCGCAAACGCACGACGGGACTCCCGTCGATGCCAACGCTGATAAAACCCCAGCTGGAAACGTATCAACGGTCACTGCCGACACCGTGATACTAGACCAGATGAAGGAAATGTTCGCCTCCGCTCAGAAAAAGACGGATGAACAAGGAAAACTTGTGGCCTCTCTCGCAAAACAGGTGGAAACCTTAACGGCGAAGGCCAGGAGCAAAACCCCGCGCGGAACCACAAGAGCCCGCAGAGGTAGAAGACTTGATTTCGAAACTTCGGGCAATCAAGCTGCACACGCGGACAAGGCTTCCTCAGGCCAAAACCCTGATGAAACGCTCCAGCCATGTGCACAGCCAACTGCAGAGAACCTTCCACCTCCTACCGGGAGCAACGAAGGAGAAGAAATCGAGCGCATCGACCTGGATATAAGCGACCAGTCCGATCACTCGGACGACGGTGCTGACATCCACCCAAAAAGAACGCGAAGCCAGTCCGCTTGGCAGGAAGCGTCCTTCAAAAAACCCATGACCCAGGAAGAAGAAATCCTCTATTGGGTAGAACAGGAGGAGCTGGCCAAGAAACAAGCCAGGATCAACCGCGGCCAACACAGACACGCTCGAAAGGCTGCCAGAAATCCTGATTAGATCCACGATCTCCGCGAGTACATCGCGAAAACCGCAGCGGAGGTGAAAGCGGTGAAATCACAAATCCACCATGCGACAAGCGCTGCGCCCGAGATCGACAGACTTCTCGAGGAAGCACGCAAAACCCCGTTCACAGCCCGGATTACTGAGACCAACGTCTAGGACCCGGGGAAGATCAAAACTCCCATCTACGATGGCACCACCGACCCGAAAGCGCACCTGCAGTCTTTCCAGATCGCGATGGGGAGGTGCAAACTAAGGAACGCGAACGAGACGCTGGCTATTACCTCCTCTTCGTCGAAAACCTCAAAGGAGCCGCGCTCGAATGGTTTTCTTGCCTAAAACGAAATTCCATCGGAAGTTTCCGCCAACTTGCTTCAGAGTTTCTCAAGCAGTATTCCATGTTCATGGACAGAGAAACCTCGGACGTCGATCTCTGGAGCCTGTCTCAAAGAGAAGACGAGCCACTTCGCGAGTTCATGAACAGATTCAAGCTAGTAATGGCAAGAATCACCGGGATCAGCGACAAAGTGGCGATCGATGCTCTTAAGAAAACTTTCTGGTACCGGTCGAAATTCCGGCAATGGGTATCCCTCGAAAAACCGAGAACGATTTAGGATGCTCTTCATAAGGCAACGGACTTCATCGTAATGGAAGAGGAGATGAAAATCCTCTCCCAGAAGTACAACCCGCAGAAGACGCCCACTAAAAAGAAAAGCTCTCGAAACGACAAGTATGTCCACCACGAGGGAGAAGATATCCAGGGCGAGCACAACTAACAATCAATTCCGAACAAGGGAAAACCTCCGGAAACACCTGGTCCAGGAACCAGTATAAGGATAACTCCTACTGCGAGTTCCACCAGACCAAAGGTCATTCCACTACGAACTGCAAAGTTCTCTGCGCAAGGCTAGCCGCAAAACTCCTCGCTGGCGACCTCTCGAAGGTCACTAGCATAAAAGACCTCATCTTGGATTCCGACCGCCCTCCCAGGACTGATAAAGAGTCTCCCGAGAGGGACGCACGCGCAAATCAGTCTGGTAAAAAACGCGCAAGAAGGCAGGATGACCTTGGAGACAATAGTACCCGCCGGAGGATAAACATGATCATTGGAGAATCGCAATTCTACCGCGACTCTGTTTCATCCATCAAGGCCTACGGAAGAAAGGCGGAAACAAGTTCTAACTGGACGACTTGGTCCCTGACCGACAAAGCTCCAAACGATACGATTGTTTTCGAGGAGGAGGAAACCGTCGGACTCGATAAACCTCACTGCGACCCGCTAGTCATCGACTTGGTGATTCGAGACCTCGAAGTGGGAAGAATCCTCATCGACACAGGCAGCACGGTCAATGTCATTTTCCGCGACACTCTCTGGAGAATGAACATCAAACTCGGGGAAATCATCCCGGAACCAAAACCGCTGACCGGTTTTTCGGGCACAACATCAATGACCCTCGGATCGATCAAACTTCCGGTCATGGCAAAGGAAGTCACGAAAATCGTTGACTTTGCCGTAGTCGATAACCCGACCATCTATAATGTTATCATGGGAACCCCATGGATCAACGCAATGAAGGCGGTACCGTCGACTTACCACCTTAGCATCAAGTTCCTGTTGCAGTCCCTACAACTGAGGTTCCCATCATCCGCAAAGGTCCTACCACTAGGTCCGGCTCAAGGGTTATAAGAGCTGGATTTGCCAAAGCTGTCCAGGAGTTGCTTGCACAGGAACAAACCGGATTCAAGCAACTATTGATCCAGGAGTTGGCCGACTTAAAGCTTGAAGACACCAGCGAGCCATTAGAGGCTCCAGACTCCATTCACTCCAGTCAGTTCTCGTCCATTGACCACAATGAAGCCGGCTTGACCATTTCCACCTTCATCCTCAATCCATCCAACCAACTTGCTTCCGGTTCAGAGGTATAGCCGCCATCAGAAAGAGTAGTATGCTGTTGTACTCTTTTTCCTTATCGGGTTTTGTCCCACTGGGTTTTCCCGAAAGGTTTTAACGAGGCAACATGCAAGCATACTATGAATTCTGATGGGGACTTCCTCAAACCGACAACCAGATGTCTGGTTTATTTTAATTTGTTTTAATTTATTTGGTTTAGACTTTGGGCTATTGTTTCAGCCTTAATTTTCGGCCAGCCTGTTTAAGGCCCTTTTATCTTTGAGTCTCATAAGGGATAAACCTTATATAACCCCTTGTAGTTGGCGATTTTTGGCCTAAGTCTTTCATGAAATTGTTTTTGCTCAGCAAAGAAACCCTAAGTCTTTCATTTGTGAGAAGCCATTGAGAGCAGCCGCCTGACATATCAAAGAACCGATCCATTGTTCTTTGTGGAGTCCTTTGATCCAGTTCATCTCCCGTCCGATCTTGAGAGAGACATACGTCCAGCGAGAATCGGATCCATATCTATCCATCAAACCATTCCCTGTTCTTGTTGAGAGAGACACACGTCCAGCAACTTGAATCCATCAGCCATCTCTATCCTTCTCTTGTTTATTTGTTCCATTGCATCTTTTGTTTTAGAATCGGCCACTAGAAATAAAACCCATAAAAATTCATATTTGTTTATGTTCCTTATTATTCAGTTAACATACTCTCGGTTCATCATTTTTGTTTCATAAAACTCATAAAAATCACTTCCTTTTGGTTTCAGGTACAAATCGGCCGATCCCCCTTCCCCCATCGCACTCGTCCAGCCGTTTCCGTGGCCATCCGTTCGACCTGTCCAGTCTGGACTCGTGAACCTCGGTCAGGTCTTAAGCAGTCCGGATCTGTGCCTGCAACATTTTGGTATCAGAGCTGAAGTTTCCTGCGAAACTCAGTTCTTCTGAACTCTAGCCGTCAAAAATTAATTTCCTTAATTGTTTTGGGATTTTCGGTTTGTTCTCCAAGTTTTCGATTTGCTTTCAAAAAAAAAAATATTTACTTTCCTTATTTTTAATTTTCGGATTGTTCCCCAAGTTTTCAACTCTTGCATTTAAAAAAAAAAAAAAAAATTTTAATTAAAGAAGTTTTACTTTCTTTCCAAGTTTTCGAAAATCAAAAAAAAAAATATATATATTCCCTCTTTCCTTTTTCAACTTAATTCGATTTTTGCCTTAACTTTGCATTCACTCTTAGGCTTGGTCAATACTCAAAGTATCCGACCCAAGCCCCTTCTTGTCTTCTAATTTTTTTTTTTTCTTTGAGTTTCTTTTCAGAGAACTATGGGGAGACGTAGGTCACGACCAAGCGGCCATAAACGCTCAGCTCCTAGCTGACAATGAAGAGCTGAGGGCGAGCCTTAGGGCTATCACCGCCGAGCTCGCTCAGCTACGGCAGGGAGGCAGGCCCAACGGACCTCGGCCACCAGGAAGGCATCAGCCGGATCCGCATGACACTGACTCGGACGCGGACAGTACCGATGATACGCGCAGTCAGGACGAGGAGAGGCCAAACCGGGGAGGTAGGAGGAACGCGCAAGGACCCCGGGCCCAAGTAGGAGGAGACCGCGGCCATAGAGGAGGTCGAGACCGAGAGGAGGAAGAGCCCTGGTTGGGAGGCAAGGCACTTAAGCTTCATCCCCCGACGTTTGCCGGCAAGGTTGATCCGGATGCCTACATCGTGTGGGAGAAGCGTATGGAGTACATCTTCGACTATTACCAATATAGTGAGGCAAAGAAGGTTGCCCTAGCAGCAGCCCAGCTGACGGACAATTCTCTTTCGTGGTGGGATCGAGACGTTGCTAAGTCCGGACCAGTGTGGAGAGCGCGTAATTGGACCGAGATGCGGACCAAGCTCCGCGCGAGGTACATTCCATCTTACTACCAGCGTGATGTACTAAAACGTTTTCGTAAACTTACGCAGGGAACTAAGACTGTGGAGGAGTACTTTGAGGAGTTCGAGGCACTCAGAAATAAGCTTGAGACAGACGAGCCCGAGGAGACAATGATGTCTCAATTCCTGGAAGGGCTGCAAGACCGCATTGCCCGCAAGGTGGAGAGGCAACATTATGAAGACTTCAACGATCTATTGCACTTTGCTACACAAGCCGAGCAGCACATCAGGCGCAAGACGGCCAGTACCAGCCGTAGCAAACCTGCTTGGACCCAACCGGGCTCAAAGCAAGGCGACAAGGGCAAGTCAATTGAGATTGAGAGCCGATTCAAGACAAACCAGACTGAATCATCTAATGCATCCAAAACAGAGCAGGGTAAGACTCAAGCCCAAACTTTGCGTACTCGTGACATTGTTTGTTATAAGTGTCAGGGCAAGGGACACTACGCCCGGGATTGCCCAAACAAACGAGTCATGGTCCTAAAGGGAGACGGCGAGTATGAATTCCAAGATGAGGCAGAGACCGCAGCCGTGATCTCGGATGAGGAAGTGACCGACTACCCAGAGACAGGCGAGCTACTAGTGACCCGGAGAGCTCTTAGCACTCTCTTTGATCCAGAAACCATCCAGCGGGAGAACATCTTCCACACAAGGTGTAGTATTGATCACAAGGTATGTAGCTTGATCATTGATGGTGGTTCTTGTACTAACGTGGCTAGCAAGTATCTTGTTGATAAGTTGGGGTTAGTCAAAACTGCCCATCCTCGGCCCTACCGTCTCAAATGGCTCAACGACGAGACTGAACTTAAGATTGCCGAACAAGTTGTTGTGTCCTTCGGTATTGGTAAGTATCATGACCAGGTCAAGTGTGATGTTGTACCCATGCAAGCCGGCCATATACTTCTAGGAAGGCCATGGCAGTTTGACAAGGAGACTCTTCATCATGGACGTACCAACGTCTATAGCTTCACCCACAACAACAAGAAGCACAGCCTAGCACCTCTCAGCCCCCAAGAAGTTCATGACATGCAGAAGGCAATGGCACAGTCCAGCCAGGTAAGTAACACTAACCTTTACATGACATCTGGACAAGTTCTTAAATCATTACGACGTGAGACACAGGTGCTACTAATGATCTTTAAGGAAGGTTGTTTTGCAGGTTTAGAAGCTCCCGAAGTACCAGACGTATTACAAGACCTTATGGGATGTTACAAGGATATCTTCCCTGAAGAAATTCCTGCCGGTTTACCCCCTGTCCGTGGCATAGAACATCAGATCGATCTTGTTCCCGGCGTGCCACTGCCAAACCGAGCCGCATACTGTGTCAACCCTGAGGAAGCTAAGGAGCTGGAAAGGCAGGTCCAAGATCTCATGGACAAAGGCTACATCCGCGAGAGCCTTAGTCCCTGTGCGGTACCGGTCCTACTAGTGCCTAAGAAGGATGGGACGTGGCGCATGTGTGTGGACTGCCGAGCCATCAACAACATCACCATCAAATATCGGTACCCTATACCTAGATTAGATGATATGTTGGATGAACTGAGTGGGTCTGTTGTGTTTTCTAAGATTGATCTCAGGAGTGGTTATCACCAAGTCCGCATGAAGGAAGGAGACGAGTGGAAAACCGCCTTCAAGACCAAGCAAGGTCTATACGAGTGGCTGGTGATGCCGTTTGGCCTTACCAACGCCCCTAGCACCTTCATGAGACTTATGAATGAGGTCCTCCGACCTTACATTGGTAAATTCGTGGTTGTATACTTTGATGATATCCTGATTTACAGCAGGTCTTTAACTGAGCACATAGAACATCTTGAACAGGTTTTGAAAGCCTTAAGGCAAGAAGCCCTTTATGCTAACCTTAAGAAATGTGTTTTCTGCACTGATCAGTTAGTATTTTTAGGCTTTGTTGTGAGTTCACAGGGACTGAAGGTTGATGAGGAGAAGATCAAGGCAATACAAGACTGGCCGACCCCGACCACGATCGGACATATCCGCAGCTTCCATGGACTGGCCAGTTTTTATCGACGATTTGTGAAGGATTTCAGTACCATTGCCGCCCCAATGACCTCCGTGATCAAGAAGAATGTAACCTTCGCTTGGGGCCCTGCCCAAGAGGAGTCTTTCAACAGGCTTAAATATAGCTTGACACATGCACCGGTTCTAACTCTTCCTAACTTTGATAAACCTTTTGAGATTGAGTGTGATGCATCAGGGACAGGGATAGGAGCCGTGCTGACCCAAGGAGGCCGGCCAGTGGCTTTCTTCAGTGAGAAATTGAGTGGAGCCGCCCTCAATTATCCCACCTATGACAAAGAGCTATATGCTCTAGTAAGGTCACTTGAAACTTGGCAACATTATCTTTTGTCTAAAGAGTTTATTATTCATACAGATCATGAGACTCGTAAGCATTTGAGGGGCCAGACCACCTCAAGAAGAGGCATGCTAGGTGGTTGGAATTCGTGGAGACTTTTCCCTATGTGATCAAGTACAAGAAAGGAAAGGACAACGTAGCAGGCTCTATCCAGGCGCCACACCCTCATTACCACCATGGAGGCTAAGATCTTGGGTTTTGAACAACTTAAAATGTCTTATGAAACTGATCCTGATTTTTCTGAGCTTTACAGTAACCGGCTAAGGGAGCCACGGGTCCATTCTATCAGCAGGACGCAAGGAGAAACGCATGTGCGTCCCCCATGCCATGACCCGAGAAGCTCATGGGGGCGGGGTTGATGGGACATTTCGGTCGAGACAAAACCCTGAGCGTCCTGTCCGACCACTTCTACTGGCCCCGGATGAGACGCTACGTCGAGAGCCTTTGCGCCAAGTGCACTGTCTGTCTCAAAACCAAATCCAGGTCGCATCCTTATGGTTTACACATGCCTTTACCTATTCCTATTACACCATGGGTCGATCTGTCTATGGACTTTGTACTGGGCTTGCCCAAGATAGAACACAAGGATTCTATTTTTGTTGTAGTGGACAGGTTCTCAAAAATGGCGCATTTCATTTCGTGTTCTAAGACCAATGACGCAAGCCAAACAGCCGATCTCTTCTTCAAGGAAGTGGTGCGCCTACATGGAGTGCCCCGTACCATTGTGTCCGACCGAGACACAAAATTCCTCAGTCACTTCTAGAGGACCTTGTGGAAAAAGCTTGGAACCAAGCTCGTTTTCTCTACCACTTGCCACCCACAGACTGATGGTCAGACAGAGGTAGTAAACCGTACACTCTCTCAGTTGTTGAGGGCTACGGTGGGTAAGAATCTTAGAAATTGGTTGAGTTGTTTGCCTTTCATTGAGTTTGCTTATAACCATGCAAGACACTCTATTACTAATCTCTCCCCTTTTGAGATCGTGTATGGCTTTAGACCAGAGACACCCATGGACCTATCCGCACTGCCGCCAGCCATGCAAGTTAGCCAGAGTGGTGACAAAAAGGCTGAGTTTGTGAAGAACTTGCACCGGCAAGTCAAGGAGACTTTGGAGAAGAAGGCTGAACGGAACCGGATCAAGCTCAACAAGGGACGCACCGAAGTTATCTTCCAACCAGGCGACTGGGTGTGGCTCCATATGAGGCCAGAGAGGTTCCCGGACGAGAGGAAGAGCAAACTATCCCCACGGGGGGACGGACCATTCCGAGTGCTCGACCGAATCAATGACAATGCCTACCGGCTAGAGCTGCCAGGTAAGTTCCAGGTTTCCCGAACGTTCAATGTGTCTGATCTGTCTCCTTATATTGCAGATGACGGAGATGTTCTGAGGACAGAACCTGTTCAAGAGGGAGGGGATGTTGCAGTCCCTACAACTGAGGTTCCCATCATCCGCAAAGGTCCTACCACTAGGTCCGGCTCAAGGGTTATAAGAGCTGTATTTGCCAAAGCTGTCCAGGAGTTGCTTGCACAGGAACAAACCGGATTCAAGCAACTATTGATCCAGGAGTTGGCCGACTTAAAGCTTGAAGACACCAGCGAGCCATTAGAGGCTCCAGACTCCATTCACTCCAGTCAGTTCTCGTCCATTGACCACAATGAAGCCGGCTTGACCATTTCCACCTTCATCCTCAATCCATCCAACCAACTTGCTTCCGGTTCAGAGGTATAGCCGCCATCAGAAAGAGTAGTATGCTGTTGTACTCTTTTTCTTTATCGGGTTTTGTCCCACTGGGTTTTCCCGAAAGGTTTTAACGAGGCAACATGCAAGCATACTATGAATTCTGATGGGGACTTCCTCAAACCGACAACCAGATGTCTGGTTTATTTTAATTTGTTTTAATTTATTTGGTTTAGACTTTGGGCTTTTGTTTCAGCCTTAATTTTCGGCCAGCCTGTTTAAGGCCCTTTTATCTTTGAGTCTCATAAGGGATAAACCTTATAAAACCCCTTGTAGTTGGCGATTTTTGGCCTAAGTCTTTCATGAAATTGTTTTTGCTCAGCAAAGAAACCCTAAGTCTTTCATTTGTGAGAAGCCATTGAGAGCAGCCGCCTGACATATCAAAGAACCGATCCATTGTTCTTTGTGGAGTCCTTCGATCCAGTTCATCTCCCGTCCGATCTTGAGAGAGACATACGTCCAGCGAGAATCGGATCCATATCTATCCATCAAACCATTCCCTGTTCTTGTTGAGAGAGACACACGTCCAACAACTTGAATCCATCAGCCATCTCTATCCTTCTCTTGTTTATTTGTTCCATTGCATCTTTTGTTTTAGAATCGGCCACTAGAAATAAAACCCATAAAAATTCATATTTGTTTATGTTCCTTATTATTCAGTTAACATACTCTCGGTTCATCATTTTTGTTTCATAAAACTCATAAAAATCACTTCCTTTTGGTTTCAGGTACAAATCGGCCGATCCCCCTTCCCCCATCGCACTCGTCCAGCCGTTTCCGTGGCCATCCGTTCGACCTGTCCAGTCTGGACTCGTGAACCTCGGTCAGGTCTTGAGCAGTCCGGATCTGTGCCTGCAACAGTTCCCAACACCAAATGGAACAGCAGTAATCTGGGGATGCCAGAAACAATCTAGGCTCTGCTTTTTGGCCGAGCATAAGCTACGACAAACTCGGAACACCCCTGCGGTTAGCCCGAAGCAAGTCAAGAAAATTCAGAGTACTCCCGAAGGTTCCACAAAGAGCGATTCGGAATCACTCGCCCAAGCAACGGCTCCGGACAGCGACGCGATCCCGGAGTCCATCGCCCTACCAGCGGAAAACCCGACTGATGAAACGGCCGCCGATTTAACTAAAGCCTCAACTGCTGAAGTAACAGAAATGGCCCTATCCAACGAGTAGGAACGCCCGCAACAACAAGGCAGAACTACGAGATGGCTTGATCCTCGAAAGAGGTACGTAGGCAGCTTGTCCTATTGACAAGTTCAGCTATCCCCCTCTCCAAAAAGGGGGGGGGGAGTGGGTACGTATACTCGTATACTCCCACAAAGTTTGGAATATCCACACATGTACTCGATATTTTCAAAACTTTTCCAATAAAACTCATTTTATTACAGTCTCCCGATTCACTTGCAATAAGCCACAACAATCGGAGATTAACATAAGAAACACCCAAGACAACGGTCTCCAAACACGCATACCTTCTAAGCAGTCCTTGGATGGGAACTAACTTAAACAACAATCATTGCGTATCAATGATCAAGCAAGACCAAATACATCTTCTCTAAAAACGAAGATCGTAACTTTCTCACTACAAAGGATATACCTTTCGGAAAAAGCGAGACGTCGTAAATATTTTCGAGAGATATTATCCAAACACACGGTCCGTCCGCGACTCTAAAAATTGCTCGTCGATTGGCCCCGATGGACAAACCCAAAACGTTCTCGAAAAAGAACTCGTAGTCTAACCTTTAGTAAAAGTAAAGGTTCTCTTACATCCGACAAGGATACCATAGCGCGCTATACAAGAAATCCGAAATTTTGGTCAGCACTCCAGACGGTCTCTGGAGAGTGCTCGGTTTGTTCCATACAAGTCATATAAGCCGGCGCCAAGTCGCGGACTTTAAATCGGAAAGAACCAGGTGGAAATCGTCCACAGGCAAAACGAGAGCCGATCAGTCGTCGCACAGCCTTAGAGCCGAAAATAAACCTAGGTCTTGCCCTAAACCCAGTCCTACTGGTCCACTAACATCTCAAGACATGATACGAGATCTTAAAAACATGTCCCATCGTCTATATCTAATACGCTCACGAAACTTCGCGAAACTCCTAAACGTTTCCGAACGCCCTCGTTCAGTAAGAGCAAACGAACAAGATGATAAACTAAGAGTTAAGATACGAAGTGACTACTCGTATCTTTCCCTCACACTTGGCAGAAGTATAAACTAAAACGCACAAAATGTCAATCATTCATCATATATATAGAAGCCCAAAAAACGGCTAGGACCCAAAGCCACCAGATGGCCGGTCTCAAACACATAGTTCACATAGCCTCGCAAGGCCATAACACACATAAATCGAATACGGCCACACTCGGCCTAGATACATCAAACCTCGAAATAAAACTAAGGGAAATAATTCCAACAACCCTCAAAGCTCGAAGTCGAGGAACCCTGACATGGAGATCCCGAACGAGCTCACGGGCTGATCCACCTCTCCGTCCGCGATTTCTGCACCTTCATCACCGACACCGGTTCCCGCTTCCGCCGTGTCCTCCGAGACCTCAATGGAGTCCCAAAGCTGTCGGACCCTTCCTTCGATCGGAGGAACCAAGGATTCGGCATGGGCACACCCGTTCATAAGACCCGACATCTCAGCGACCTCGGTAGGAAAAGAGAAGTCCTCGTTCTGCGACGCGTAGAGGGTAGCAACCAAGCCGCGGCACTCGCGAAAATCACCCACGAATTTTTGAGCATCCTTAAAGCTCTCGAATTCGGTGGCAAACAAAGCAGCCCTCCGCTTCATTTCGGCGACAATCGCTCTCTTTCCTCTTCTCTCCGCACGGACAAAGGTCCGAGAATGGAGCTCAGCCTGTCTTCGGCTCTGTTCTTCGACCTCCTTCTGAAACCGAAAGAGTTCCCTTTCAGCCTCCTCGGCTTTGAAGTGAGAGATACGCGACTCCCGGAAACTTCCGTCGAGTGCCGCATTGAACACCCTCATCCCCTGCACGAACTTAAGATCGGAAAGGGAAACAAAAAAAAATATTTATAATTTAGATCAAAGTTCAAAGGATAAACCTCGTTGATTAAGCTGGAGCCTTCGGCGACTACTTTCCTCCTCGACTCTTCGTCCAGCGACTTATGAGTAGTAAAACCGGGAGGGAGGTCGGCCAAAAAGTCGCTGGGAAGGGGAACCTCGCTGGTTCCACTCCTTTCCCCTGGGGAGAAACCAGGGTTCCATTCCGGCAGCGGAAGGTTTCCCAAGACATTCTCGGAGGCAACTCCCTTGCCTTTCCGAGACCTGATTCTCTGCCTCTGAGCAGGCAAGACATCAATGACCGGTTCCACGCCATACGGAACGTCCAGGGGCTGAGAGACGGCTCGAGATCGATTTCGACGGTGAAGGAATTCCAGAAGAACGGCCTGCTATGGAGAAGATCTCGCTTGGCAAAAAGATCGGCAGGAGTCGGCGGAAGGATCCTGTTCACTGCAAGATAATAAAAAAAAAATCATTTTCGCATGTTTTCAAGGTATCAAAACGAAAAATATAGCTATTCGTATTACCACGGGTGAAGTTCCACTCCCGACGGAATAGGTGGAGGTAGATCTCCTCGACGGACTCCCCATCTATCCGGACAAAGAAAAAGCGCTCGAACCATGCCTTAGGATATGAAGTGTTCCCCTGAATTATAGCCATACCCTTCTTTGGCGCCATGCGGTATGAGCCATCGATCCCCGTTCCTCTCGTAAACCAAAATCCCTCGAAGTCGCCAGGGATAAGGTCCATTCCTAGCTCGTAACTCAAGATCAACACGCCAAGCCAATGCTGCAAGGCCGGAACGCTTCGAAAGCCCAAAGTGGCGAAGCGCGCGGACGATGGTACCAGGGATCGGAAACCACATACGGCAATACACCAGGAAGGCCTCGTAGCAAGTAAAGAAACCTTCTGGAGTGTCCTTCGCACTCTCGTTGCCACTCGGGATCCGAAATACGACTCCACTTGGGTTCTAGTAAAAGTCCCTGAGAGTCGTGAGGTAGTCGGAAGAGACCATGCTCGGTGCAAGGGGTGCGTTTGGCGACCTCACGGGCCTCTTAGGAATCGGAATGTCTTGCGAAGGCGGAGGCGAGCCGCAAAGAGCTTTGTAGTACGCATACTTTGCTTCTTCCTCAACTTCAAACCCTTCTTTCGAGGCGCTCACCTTATTGGCAGAAGAGTCACCCGAAGGTGAGTGTGAGGAAGAATTCCTCTTTGAAGATCCTTCTCTTGAAGACATTTTCTTTGAGCAAAGAGAGATCTTGGAGAAAAAACTCCTATCTTGGAGAAATCTTTTCTTAAGGGAAGAAGTGAGTTACTTCCCTTACTTATACAATTTTTTTTCTTTTTTACTATTCACCTTCGATCTTTCGACAAACGATTACGTCTAAATTCCACCTAGAACAGACCATACCGCAAGCTAGGACCTAACACCCAGGTCCACGGATCCTAGCTAGCTGGGGGGCTAACTGTTGGGGTCAAAATCGGTCACGACGGAATCAATTTCCGAAAGTCCTTAGAAAAACCGAATCTCGGTCAAAACTTCAAAAGCCGAGAAAACGAACAGCCAAAACGGATCGCCCGGCGAGCTCGGCCGCGACACGAGTCAGCTTGCCCGGCGAGCACGGCCGTGTTGCCGGTCGAGTCGCCGGCGAGCTCAGCCGCGACACAGGCCAGCTCGCCCGGCGAGCACGGCCGTGTCGCCGGTCGACTCGCCGGCGAGCTCGACCGTGACACGGGCCAGCTCGCCAGGCGAGCACGGCCGTGACACCGGTCGACTCACTGGCGAGCTCGGCCGTGACACGGGCCAGCTCGCCCGGCGAGCACGGCCGTGTTGCCGGTCGGCTCGCTCGATCGTGCCACGGATCGGCTCGCCCGGCGAGCGCGGCCAATTCTTCGTGGACCATTCCGGACCCGGTCCCATCCCATAACCATGCATCTTCGTCCGAAGTTTCCGTAACTCAGTCTTCGGGTCCGTGGATACGACACCAATGTTCCGTCTAAAAAACATCGTCGAAAGTATTCGGGAAGTTGGGAAGGTTATGTCTCTCGAACAGTTTCATATTCTTCGTAGTAGAGCAGGTTACGGTTAACTTAACACCAACTGCCTCGGCTATGCGAAGAAATAGGGTTCCGTTGGAAGAGTCATGCCTATACCAACGGCTACTTCGCGAGTAAAATTGTAAAAACGCTTAAGTCTCGATACGGCCCAAAGAGGGTCCGAATTGCGGACAACGGCCCATCTTTGGTCCCAAAAGACTTGAACCCAAAAACTGGTATGACGGTTTATCGCATCCGCGGGAAGAGATAAATGTCAAATTTTCGAAGATAATCACAAAGAAGAAGGAAATATGGAAAAGCCCGCTGCGCGACAAATCCGGCCCGAGAAGAGGTAAACCGACCTAAGGAGGAGGATATAAGGAGGACCTAGGACGAAGAGAGAAAAGGAGAACATTCTAAGAGCAAACTTACTACTTAGAGCAATTTAGGCATTTTTCCGTTTTTACTACCGAGTTGCGACTCGACTAGGTTAGAACTTAGGTGGCTAGACTAGCGAACATACCGACAGCTCTCGTGGCCTAGGATCTTACCTGTTGTTCACGCTCAAACGCGAATTCGGAAATAAGACCTCTTTGTTCCCTTTTCGCTCTTTTACGATTTATTACTTTCGAATCTTTCATATTGATTGTGTTGTGCGTGGCCTAGCAGATAACCGGGACCTTCAGGGAAGGCTAGGTTAACTTGGCTTTCCTCCGATTAACAAAACTCGACGGTGTGAATTTCGGTTCCCACATCCTTTCACATGGGTTAGTTTCTTGAGGGAAAAATTAGAAACACTGCAAAGTTTCAAGATACTGGCATTACAATTGACCAATGAGAAAGGCAAAATTGCACAGATTCGAAGCGACCATGGAGGAGAATTTCAAAATGATGCGTTTGAAAGGTTCGGTCAGGAACAAGGAATCATGCGTCAATTCTCGGCTCCCAAAACTCCTCAACAAAATGGTATTGTTGAGAGGAAGAATCGAACTCTGCAGGAAATGGCTAGAGCAATGATGCATTACAATCAAGTTCCTACCAGGTTTTGGGCAGAAGCTATAAGTACTGTCGACTACATTATCAACAGAGTATATTTTAAACCTGGAACAAAAACTACTCCCTATGAGATCTGGAGAGGGAAGACACCGAACTTGAGTCATCTTCATATTTTTGGTTACACATTCTACATATTCAACGACAGAGAGAACCTGGGCAAGTTCGATTCAAGAAGTGATGAAGGAATATTTTTGGCTTACTCTACTCATAGCATGGCGTTTAAAGTTTACAACAAAGCCACAAAGATGGTTTCTGATGCAGTAAATGTTGTCTTTGATGACAGAAGAGGTTGCAGTCTGCAAGAGAACAATCAAGATGCGAACTTGACTCATGATCGGAATAAGGAAGTGCTCAACATGGACAATGCACCTCAGGCAAGCAGAACTGAACCAGACAAATTCCCAGTTCCCAGAAATCACTCGGCAGAAAATGTGATCGGAGAATTGGATGGTGAAAGAGTAACAAGAAAGCTGCAAATTAACTTCAAAGAAATGGTTAAGCTTGCATGCTTCATTTCACTCACTGAGCCTAAAGATGTGTTTGAGACAGATTCATGTCACGAAGATTTTGATCAGTTCGCTAGACATGATGTGTGGGAGTTAATACCGAAACCACCTGGAGTGAATGTAATTGGTGCTAAATGGATTTTCAAGAATAAAATAGATGAAGATGGGAATGTTGTGAGAAACAAATCCAGACTGGTTGCGCAAGGATACTGTCAGATAGAAGGAGTTGACTTTGATGGAACGTTTGCACCAGTGGCACGCTTGGAGTCTATACGACTTCTTCTTGGAATCGCATGTAAACTTAACATCAGATTGCATCAGATTGTATCAGATGGATGTCAAAAGTGCTTTTCTAAATGATCTACTCCAGGAAGAGGTGTACGTTGCTCAACCTAAAGGTTTTGAAGATCCAAAGTACCCCAATCATGTGTACAAGCTGAAGAGAGCTTTGTATGAATTGAAACAAGCTCCTAGAGCTTGGTATAAGTGTCTGACACACTACCTGTAAGACCCGATCCCGGATGACTAGGCCGCGGTCGATGCCTCGCGTCACTCGGTCCATACCCTGACCGAACCTCTCAAAAATTTTGCCCTTTATTTAAAACACCGCCCATAGGCGAGGGCTAACTCAGATCTTAGCTCAAGCTGCCATAGTATTTCCTAGCTTAGATCAATACAACACATACGCAGCGGAATAACATCTATCATCCATTGGTCTATAACCAATCTAATACTCGTCCGGTCGAATCACCTCAGCTAATGGTTAGTACTCTCAACTACCTGTTAGCTCAAAGGTCGATTCTAGACCCGAATCAAGTCATACGAATCTGAGGTTCCATTCCCCTAGTCCATTCTATCTAGAACTAAGCAAGAGTTACTAGATCATACTTTAGCCACATCCACGGAGCTTGTTAGCTAATCAGCCCAACTGCTATAGCTGAATGAACTCGTAAACCAGCTGATCGAGCTGTCACACTCGTACTGAGCTAAGACCGAGCTATGGCCAGCTGCCATATACTGCGTCAAGCTCCTTTACACATAAAACAACTCCCCTAGGTACTTAGTCATTCAGCCAACCATCCCCACTGACTTAAGTAACCCTTGAAGAGTCTTCAAACAGCTAAGGACATGCATTTGGCCCTTCCCGGCTCATGCTTCATTCAACATCCTTTAGCTTATCAGCTTATGATACCAAGTCCAGCTCATGGACTAACAATGTCAAGTCCTCTCATGGACTAGTAATGCCCATCAGATCCTAAGTCAATCAACAAACCACCCCACATGACTCAGAACTGATGTGTTTTCACACTTACTCAACCGGCCATGGAACCTTGTCCCAAAGGAGCCGATCAGTCTTGCTCTAACATCCGGTGCATCCTTTGATCAATCAGAGCTGACACCATAATCCATCACCAATGGATCAGGTCGTCCATCCTTGCCCAAGATCAGATAACACACGGTTCAGTACTTATGGTCCACACCATCAAGTATGAGCTATACTCTTCTTTATGGCTCTTAGCCAATGTTTTGCACATAGCTTACCAACACCTAGGTTGATAACTAACATTCCTTATGATCAATGATCATAAGTGACAAACATATCACAGCACACAAGCATATGATCAGATAACCTAACACAAGGATCTGACTCCAATATACCCTCAGGTTTAATTTCGACCTCAAGCAAACCTGCTCCGAAAATTAATTAAAATTCATGAAAACTCCTGATATATCTCCCAAGTAGGTTTCCCATCAACAGAATCCGACCCAGAGGTCCGGATCATGTGGAAACCGACTTTGGTCAGTCCCAGGCCAGAAATTGACCCCATCAAATAAATTCCAAAAAACTAATTAAAATTCACGATAACTCATGATAAATCCCAAGTAAGAGAATCTCATAATCAGAATTTATCAAATCGGTCTCGAACATATAGATCTCGACCATGATCAGTCCGGCCGATGGGCAAGGACTCTTACTTCCTGAATCGGCCAAGGCCATGGTTCAGTGCCTCCATGTCACATCATCAATCTCAATCATATACAGAAGAAATAAGATGAAGAATAATCATTAAACAGAGTAAGGTGTAACTGCAGGAACAGATCGGCCCATATGCACTAGGCTATGTTCGATTGTCAGCAGTCCACACCTGTTACCTTATCAGGGGCGACCATGCTCCTCCAAAGCACGCCTCCATCAAGCCTTATCACATACTTCCAGTACTGATAAGACCCAATCATGGGTCGTGCCCATCATCCCTTCCATGGAACCAGTTTCTGCACTGCATCCGCCTTCAAGGTTGTTCATGCCTTTGAGAGTGGAGTCCGGCCTTCTCCCTTCCCTCCTGACCATTTGCGTGTGTTCCCAGGACATAGAGGAAGCCTAGGACGTGATCATCCATGATCAATCACCATCAAAGGGTCGTTCTCAACTCCGCTTGTGATTGCCCACAAAACTGCATCTGTGCTGTCTTCACACCACTCTTGATCTTGGATGGAGCAATCCGACTCTCTCTCTCTCTTTCTCTCTGGTTTTCCTGTTGTTTTAGGATGTATAAGGAAGCTCTGGCGTGCCTGCAAAGGCATGGACTTGCCTTCCTTAAATAGGAGAAGGGGTGGTTACTTTTTAACCATTGCATCCCTTCTGTATCATTTCTGGCCATTGATTTAATAAATGGATCAGATCACACTCATTCGCCTATGGCAGTTACCAGACGTCCCTGACAGGACTAACTGCTCCTAGACACGTCACACACAAGCCCAGGCTGGTTGCCCAAGCTCCTGGTCCGATCCCAAGTGCCCACCGGCCCATAGCTACCATTGACCAACCCACCGGCCCGGTAACTGCTCAGAACTGACACACTGGTCCGAGCTTCCAACACTCCATCCAGCTGAGTTGAGCTGACTTCCATCTGACCCAGCTGAGTGAGCTAGTAGTCCAGCTAGCTGAGCTGGCTGAACTTGATGTGAGCTACACTGAGCTTGTCCGAGCTTCGCCCAGCTGACCGAGCTTCATTCTCGCATCGTCCAGCTGTCTCATCACTCGTCCAGCTTGCTCTCTTCATCTTATTCAATCCTACTAAGTCCCTTGGTCTATTTCCAGACCTAGACTTGGTTTTCTCATGATCCATCCTGATCATTCACTTCATTACAGCCTGTTCACGATCAATTCCCATGATCTGAACCAAAGCAGGCTCGTTTCTGTTGAAACGTCTATGTTCCATCTCAAGTTCCAGGAATGGGGACATGACAAGTCTCCCCCACTTACGATGGATTCGTCCTCGAATCCAGTGGTGTTGCCGTCCTGTCTCAAGACAAAAGGTCCCAACCGAACTCTTTGCATCCGGAACATGGAGCATACTCGATTGGTTTTTCCTAACCAATTTGTTGCATTTCCCGCCTTGTTCCTTCTCACTGGTCACGTCTTGATCATCATATATACAAGTCTCCCCCACTTGATAGAGATTTAACCCAAAATCTTATCAAGTGGTCCATCATGCACCAACACAAAGACATGACTTGTGACACTGACCCAACTCTCCAGGTTGCGGTCCTAGTAGACACCAAGTCCATATCTCTCTTTAGAATGTCGTCTACTCTAGACTTTATTCTTTTCTGGATCTTAATCCATGACTAGATCAAATTCAGTCCCTAGGAACATACTGCGTACTCAAGTCTTAGTAGATTCAACCAATCTCCAAGCCACTCGATGCACCAGCCAAGTCCTAGCGAACATGTTCCAATCTTTAGGCTGCTCATTCCACCATGAGTCCTAACAGATTGTTCTGTTTCCTTAAGTCCTTCCCGGACACTAAGGTTTATGATTCCAGCCACCAATTACTGGATCATCCTTAACCAGCCACAGCCTCTCCCAGCTTGGCCATATTGCGATCTTAGTCCATACTAGACTAAACCACCTCATCTTGACTCTGTCAACCACCGGACTTTGTCATAAGTTGATCCTGGTCCATTTAGGACGTGATCATATTCCAGTCCTGGTCCACTCAGAGACTCGACCGTGCATTCCGACCATAGGTCCAACTCTGAGTAGGTCGTGTCCTGACCCTCGTCCCTTACCGGACTTGATCATATTTCGGTTCTGGTCCACTCCGGGAGTTAACCGTATCACCCCAACCATAGGTCAATCTTTGACCTGGTTGTGCTACGATCCTCATCCCTCACCGGAAATGATCGTCTTTATTCCAACCATAGGTCATTCTCCGACTTGGCTGTGCTGCGATCCTCACCCCTCACTGGACTTGATCGACTTCAGCTCGGCCATCTCGGCAGAAGCCATACAATAGAGACTTTTAGACATTGGGGCCGTCCCTGGTTCCAGTTCTGCTATGAACGGGTCAGCCCTATTAGGGGGAATGCCCTGTAGCGCCCGAAACACGTCCTCGAACTCACTGACCAGCGGAATCCCGTCCGGGTTACCACCCCCCCCCCCCCCACGACCTCCCCAGTGGTAATGGTAGCCAAGTAGGCCTCAACTGTTTGCAAGCATCTGTTCCGCACGGACTGCTGAAACCACAAAGGTCGAACAAATTGCTTGGAAGCTAATCGGGGCTTCACAACCCATCTCAAACTGCACCCGTACACGGTGACAGTCAAGGGTGGCACTATGCTTTCCAAGCCAGTCCATACCTAAAATCACTTCATGATTCTCAAGGCGGACAACAATCAGATCCGCAGGCATTAACCTGTCTGTGATCAACAATCAGATCCGTAGGCATTACCCTGTCTGTGATCAATACCGGGATGCCCTTTATCAGCCCTAGTGAATGCATCACTTGCCCTCCGGCCGTATTCACTATGCAAGGATCATCCCCAGTTCATGTCCGGAACAAACCTTTTCCAATCATTCTTGGGCTCACAAATCTATGTGTAGCTCCAGTGTCAAATAATACGTGTGTTTCCACACCACCAATACTAAAGGTCCCTTCACAAGGTCCCTTCACAAGGTCCATTCAAAGTATCTAATTCCATTTGGACTCGTTCGAGTAAGCCAACCCTGGTCCTTCTCCGGACTCGATTGCATACCGAACCTGGTCCACTCTCCTGGTCACTTGCCATACTGGTCAATCCCCAACCTATCCATATGGATCAACGAGGAGTAATGCTTATCTCTATTGAGTCCTGCTAAAATCATGCAATCCCTAAGTTACTCTCCCTTAGCGGATTTGCCATGTTCCCCAGGCTGCTCATTCCATAAGCATTGCCTACCTCAGACTGATTTACAATATCTCGTTGTAATCATTCAATATGATTCTCTTGGAATCATCTCAGGTCATGACCATACCATAAGGAACGTCCCATAACATCCCTCATGACATTACCAATCACTAAATACCTCCACAACATTAGGTATCTAGTTGAGTAGGATCTCGGTTTGATAACACATTTGGAAAACATCCCATACCATTCTCCAAAGTGTCACACTTTCATGAATGTCCCATACCATTCACGAGAGTGTTTATAATATACCTCAATCCCCATCATACTAAGATACATAGCATCATGTTTCCAATTCCTCTTGGAATTGATCCATTCCATTCCCTCAATCTTAAGGAATCCTACCTTGACTTACACTGAGTCCAAGCTGATCCATCTGATCCCAAGCCCACTCATGTTCTAGCCATGTAGCGTCTCCCTTAGACAAACATGAACATCGCATATGCTCACTTGTTTTGAACGGCCAACAATGGATAACATGAACCTCCAAGAGAGTGCTGCACGTTTCTTTCAACCTAAGCCACTCTCTGGTCGACGTTACTTCCTTTGTCCAGGTCGTCCATACAAAGATCTTGCATTGCGTTCATCGTCCAATCCGTCTATTACTCCCAAATAACTAGATAAACTAACCTTTATGTTTTTAGGGTCCTGCCTTGGAGAGTGCATCTTGGCTAAGACGGCTCATCTTGGAACTTCCCCGTTCATAAGCATGAAACCCAATCTTAGCTCAATTCTCACTTGGTTCACCGCAGCTAAGGTTCCAAGTCATCTTAGTTTTCAGAAATAATTTCGGTTTGGAATTCAACATCTTTGAGCACTGTCCTTAACAGGATCAAGCATGCTCTGATACCAACCTGTAAGACCCGATCCCGGATGACTAGGCCGCGGTCGATGCCTCACGTCGCTCGGTCCATACCCTGACCAAACCTCTCAAAATTTTTGCCCTTTATTTAAAACATCCCCCATAGGCGAGGACTAACTCAGATCTTAGCTCAAGACTACCATAGTCTTTCCTAGCTTAGATCAATACAACACATACGCAGCGGAATAACATCTATCATCCATTGGTCTATAACCAATCTAATACTCGTCCGGTCGAATCACCTCAGCTAATGGTTAGTACTCTCAACTACCTGTTAGCTCAAAGGTCGATCCTAGACCCGAATCAAGTCATACGAATCTGAGGTTCCATTCCCCTAGTCCATTCTATCTAGAACTAAGCAAGAGTTACTAGATCATACCTTAGCCACATCCATGGAGCTTGTTAGCTCATCGGCCCAACTGCTCAAGCTGAATGAACTCGTAAACCAGCTGATCGAGCTGTCACACTCGTACTGAGCTAAGACCGAGCTATGGCCAGCTGCCATATACTGCATCCAGCTCCTTTACACATAAAACAACTCCCCTAGGTACTTAGTCATTCAGCCAACCATCCCCACTGACTTAAGTAACCGTTGAGAAGTCTTCAAACAGCTAAGGACATGCATTTGGCCCTTCCCGGCTCATGCTTCATTCAACATCCTTTAGCTTATCAGCTTATGATACCAAGTCCAGCTCATGGACTAACAATGTCAAGTCCTCTCATGTACTAGTAATGCCCATCAGATCCTAAGTCAATCAACCAACCACCCCACATGACTCAGAACTGATGAGTCTTCACACTTACTCAACCGGCCATGGAACCTTGTCCCAAAGGAGCCGATCAGTCTTGCTCTAACATCCGGTGCATCC
Organism: Brassica napus; assembly: GCF_020379485.1. Taxonomy (NCBI): domain Eukaryota; kingdom Viridiplantae; phylum Streptophyta; class Magnoliopsida; order Brassicales; family Brassicaceae; genus Brassica; species Brassica napus. The sequence goes on from NC_063452.1 coordinate 44,975,680, forward strand.
TTTGATCAATCAGAGCTGACACAATAATCCATCACCAATGGATCAGGTCGTTCATCCTTGCCCAAGATCAGATAACACACGGCTCAGTACTTATGGTCCACACCATCAAGTATGAGCTATACTCTTCTTTATGGCTCTTAGCCAATGCTTTGCACATAGCTTACCAAAACCAAGGTTGATAACTAACATTCCTTATGATCAATGATCATAAGTGACAAACATATCACAGCACACAAGCATATGTTCAGATAACCTATCACAAGGATCTGACTCCAATATACCCTCAGGTGTAATTTCGACCTCAAGCAAACCTGCTCCGAAAATTAATTAAAATTCATGAAAGCTCCTGATAAATCCCCCAAGTAGGTTTCCCATCAACAGAATCCAACCCAGAGGTCCGGATCATGTGGAAACCGACTTTGGTCAGTCTCAGGCTAGAAATTGACCCCATCAAATAAATTCCGAAAAACTAATTAAAATTCACGATAATTCATGATAAATCCCAACTAAGAGAATCTCATAATCAGAATTTATCAAATCGGTCTCGATCATATAGATCTCGACCATGATCAGTCCGGCCGATGGGCAAGGACTCTTACTTCCTGAACCGGCCAAGGCCATGGTTCAGTGCCTCCATGTCTCATCATCAATCTCAATCATATACAGAAGAAATAAGATGAAGAATAATCATTAAACATAGTAAGGTGTAACTGCAGGAACAGATCGGCCCATATGCACCAGGCTATGTTCGATTGTCAGCAGTCCACACCTGTTACCTTATCAGGGGCAACCATGCTCCTCCAAAGCACGCCTCCATCAAGCCCTTATCACATACTTCCAGTATTGATAAGACCCAATCATGGGTCGTGCCCATTATCCCTTCCATGGAACCAGTTTCTGCACTGCATCCGCCTTCAAGGTTGTTCATGCCTTTGAGAGTGGAGTCTGGCCTTCTCCCTTCCCTCCTGACCATTTGCATGTGTTCCCAGGACATATAGGAAGCCTAGGACGTGATCATCCATGATCAATCACCATCAAAGGGTCGTTCTCAACTCCCCTTGTGATTGCCCACAAAACTGCCTCTTTGCTGCCTTTACACCACTCTTGATCTTGGATGGAGCAATCCGACTCTCTCTCTCTCTTTTTCTCTGGTTTTCTTGGTGTTTCAGGGTGTAAAAGGAAGCTCTGGCGTGCCTGCAAAGGTACAGACTTGCCTTCCTTAAATAGGAGAAGGGGTGGTTACTTTTTAACCATTGCATCCCTCCGGTATCATTTCTGGCCATTGATTTAATCAATGGATCAGATCACACCCATTCGCCTATGGCAGTTACCAGACGTCCCTGACAGGCCTAAATGCTCATAGACACGTCACACACAAGTCCAGGCTGGTTGCCCAAGCCTCTGGTCCGATCCCAAGTGCCCACCGGCCCATAGCCATCATTGACCAACCAACCGGTCCGGTAACTGCCCAGAACTGATACACTGGTCCGAGCTTCCAACACTCCATCTAGCTGAGTTGAGCTGACTTACAGCTGACCCAGCTGAGTGACCTAGTAGTCCAGCTAGCTGAGCTGGCTGAACTTGATGTTAGCTACACTGAGCTTGTCCGAGCTTCGCCCAGCTGACCGAGCTTCATTCTCGCATCGTCCAGCTGTCTCATCACTTGTCCAGCTTGCTCTCTTCATCTTATTCAATCCTACTAAGTCCCTTGGTCTATTTCCAGACCTATACTTGGTTTTCTCATGATCCATCCTGATCATTCACTTCATTACAGCCTGTTCACGATCATTTCCATGATCTGAACCAAAGCAGTCTCGTTTCTGTTGAAACGTCTATGTTCCATCTCAAGTTCCAGGAACGGGGACATGACAAGTCTCCCCCACTTACGATGGATTCGTCCTCGAATCCAGTGGTGTTGCCGTCCTGTCTCAAGACAAAAGGTCCCAACCGAACTCTTTGCATCCGGAACATGGAGCATACTCGATTGGTTTTTCCTAACCAATTCGTTGCATTTCCCGCCTTGTTCCTTCTCACTGATCACATCTTGATCATCATATATACAAGTCTCGCCCACTTGATAGAGATTTAACCCAAAATCTTATCAAGTGGTCCATCATGCACCAACACAAAGACATGACTTGTGACACTGACCCAACTCTCCAGGTTGCGGTCCTAGTAGACACCAAGTCCATATCTCTCTTTAGAATGTCGTCTACTCTAGACTTTATTCTTTTCTTGATCTTAATCCATGACTAGATCAAATTCAGTCCCTAGGAACATACTGCGTACTCAAGTCTTAGTAGATTCAACCAATCTCCAAGCCACTCGATGCACCAGCCAATTCCTAGCGAACATGTTCCAATCTTTAGGCTGCTCATTCCACCATGAGTCCTAACAGATTGTTCTGTTTCCTTAAGTCCTTCCCGGACACTAAGGTTTATGATTCCAGCCACCAATTACTGGATCATCCTTAACCAGCCACAGCCTCTCCCAGCTTGGCCATATTGCGATCTTAGTCCATACTAGACTAAACCACCTCATCTTGACTCTGTCAACCACCGGACTTTGTCATAAGTTGATCCTGGTCCATTTAGGACGTGATCATATTCCAGTCCTGGTCCACTCAGGGACTCGACCGTGCATTCCGACCATAGGTCCAACTCTGAGTAGGTCGTGTCCTGACCCTCGTCCCTTACCGGACTTGATCATATTTCGGTTCTGGTCCACTCCGGGACTCAACCGTATCACCCCAACCATAGGTCAATCTTTGACCTGGTTGTGCTACGATCCTCATCCCTCACCGGAAATAATCGTCTTTATTCCAACCATAGGTCATTCTCCGACTTGGTTTTGCTGCGATCCTCACCCCTCACTGGACTTGATCGACTTCAGCTCGGCCATCTCGGCAGGAGCCATACAATAGAGACTTTTAGACATTGGGGCCGTCCCTGGTTCCAGTTCTACTATGAACGGGTCAACCCTATCAGGGGAAATTCCATGTAGCGCCCGAAACACGTCCTCGAACTCACTGACCAGCGGAATCCCGTCCGTGTTACCACCACCCTGTAACACCCCCGAACCGTCCTAGGCATAGGTCAACCCACCGGCCAACAATCAAACAAGACCATGACCGACGGACGACCCACACCAAGGGTTGGAGATTAAAGGCCAACCGGCCAGCCAACAATCAAACAGGAACATGACTGACCATCCAACCCAACACCATGGTCCGGAAGCGCTACCTGACGGGTTAGGGATGATCCGGCCAGAGTCACAAAATTTACTCCACGACCTCGACCAGTTCGTCCACTAACACGTCCGGCTGCGTCAAGGAACAAGGCTTTGCAACCTGTACCTAGAGTTAGCGTTTTCCGTTAGATCGAGGCCTAAGGCTTTTCAACCCGTACCACGACCTAACGTTGTGTTAGACCGGACTAGTCAAATATCAGAGTACTCATGAAGCGCATATAAAACAATTACTTTTATTGATTTAAGAAATATTCATACATTGAATAATTCAAGACTGGGCCCGGCCTAATGCCAAATCGAGTCAACATAACACAATTCACAATACCGTTTACAAAAGGCATGAAAATCTACACCGGCGGTCCTAACGTCCAGCACCATGCTATCCAATCATCCTTACCTAAAGCGACCTGCAAAAAGGACAACAGAGTTGGATGAGTAATCTAGTATTACTCAGTGAGCTGGCGGCCTCTACCCGCAACCTAGACTCTAACCCAGACAACCCAAAATAACAATCAATCTAGCCCTAGCATGCAATATAAGCTAAGGCTAAGCAAACCGTTACTAAGTAAGACTTGGCCTCCTGCCATAATCTAACTTCAAGTAACGGGAACCTGCATTTAAACAAGTCAACAACCAATCCCTAGTTAACCATATATACGCTTGAGTTCAGTACTCATGTAGTGTTAGACACTTAGACTATACAAGTATCATGAGCCGGTCGACCAACAATCAAACAAGAACATGATCGGCCAACCAATGATACCGCATAGCTTTAATATCCACCACCCTTCACAAGCAATCCCTCAAACACATACAGGCCAACGTCAGGCCTACACTAACAAAATACACACCAAGCCTATTCGGGTACCTAAACCAGACTTAGGACTTAATGTCAGAACCTGCAAGCAAACAATCAACAACCAAACACAATCACAGTAATAATAAGATAGTAACTACCAATGACTCGATCTTACTCGTAACACCGTATATCGGTGCTACATTAACTCGAGGGTTCCATAACCCTCTACGACACACTAACACAACACTCTAACCTGGGCCCTGGTGACTTCGTGTTCCTCCTCTCTATCGGCAATATCCTATCTCCCTACCACAAAGGCCAAAAGAAGGAACTTTCAACCGACCGCGGCCCACAGTCCTTCGGGTCACCGCGCGACAGCCCACAGTCCTTCGGGTCACTGCCACATTACACCATCGTGTAATCACTCAGCCATAGGCCATGACCCGTCTATCTGAGTCTTCCCGATCCAGCGAATAAGGGGTTTCCTTGAACCCACTGAATACGAGGCCGAGGAAACACTAATCCACCCCAAAACATGCCTAGCATGGGCGGGTTTCGCACCTGCTGTCGGCATAACACACACTCGACACAATTATCCCTAGGAAAGACCTAAGGGACAAGACTCCAACCCAAAACTAAACAATATATAGGAGTCTACGACAATATCAACCAATACTCGTAGTCCGGCCTATATGGCATAGGACCCGTAGTATCAACATCACAACCAGGAGATCGGCCTATATGGCCAAAAGATCTCCTAAACAACAACATTATGACTAAACAACTCAACCAGTTAGTCACTCCCTTACCAAGAGATGACTAACCTCAATCAACAAGATTAATTAAACGAGCAAGCATTTAATTAAATCTACTCAATCTATCTACTCAATCAAACCATTACCCAGATAGTTCGGCCTCATACTACGACACTATCTTTAAAGATAACGGGAACCTGCACTCAACCATATCAACACGCAAGAGTAGAAAACATGATGCATCCTAGCCCTAGTCCTAGTCAGGTTATCAACTCAGTCTTAATTCCATTCATCTCATCTTAGCCCTTGCTAAACTGAGTCCGATTCCATAAATAAATAACCCTAAGGACTCTACCATTCAATAGAGTGATCATTCCAATCTATATGAACACTCGATCTTCCCTAAATTCCAAATGGAATTCACACAAAACCAACTCACAGTGTTCTAGGCGAGAAGTGGCTGGTTGATCGAAGAGGACTTGGCCAAAACCCAAAGGACGACTTGAATGGACTGGACTGAACTGATCTCGACTTGGACAGAACCTCGGCTTCACCATGAAGAAACTGATAGGCCTCGACAGGCTGATTTGGACAGAACCTCCTTTAGCTTCTGGACAGTTCTTCGGACTTCCCGGCGGAGTATCGAGCAGACCTTCGACTGATCTGAACCCGTAGAACTTAACTAACTCCGGACAGCATATCCACTTGATCATCAAAAGAACTGAGTGGCCCGGACGAATTCAGTTGGACAGAACCGTCCCTAGGCGCTGACTCGAAATCTGTAGAGAACTGACTTCGAAAACTCTCTAAAACTCTCGAAATAGCTCGGAATCACTTGCTTTTTTTTCTACTTCTCTCTCACGTTTTTAACTTGGTTTGGACAGGTCTGGATGTGAATAAATGAGCTGGGGTCTTGGGGTATTTATAGGAGACACCAGCCAATCAGCTTCAGGTTGGTGGCAGCCCGTGTGTCGCTTCGCATGGCTCCGGACGCATGCGCGGCGGCACCTCGTGCTCCACATGTCAGGCTGCATGTCCAGGACACATGCAGGACGCCACCACTCCTCCCACATGTCAGGATGCATGCCTGGAGTGCATGCAAGAAGCCACACCAGTACACACATGTCGATCAGCATGCATCGGTTGCATGCGCGGAGACACCTCGTGCTTGGTCGATCCACCTCGTGCTTCTACATGTCAGGCTGCATGTACAGCTTCCATGCACGGCGACACCTCGAGCTTCTGGAGACACTCAGCTTGTTAGATGCTTGACACCACGTTCTGAACCCATGCAACGAGCCACCTCGAGCTTCTCGGTCGGTTTACGCGATTTTTTACCCTTCCGGCAAATTTCTGACCCGTGATCAATCCCAAATATTTTTCCGCTCCCGTTCTGATGCTCTAAATATTTTTAATAGACTCCAGATGAATTCTGATATCCTGTAAAAATATTTCCCGAGCCTCCGGCTTCCTCGAAGAATTCCATAATACCGAAATTAGGGTTTTCGCCCAATTTCAGGTTTTCCCGTCGTGCTTCGATCCCGTCGTGCTTGCATCCCGTCCTGCTTAATTCCCGTCCTGCTTCCAACTTATTATGTCTCCAGAATAATATTTTACTGATACGAAGATTTTCCGAGAAAACTTCGTGATGAAGAAACGTCGGTCTTCAAAAACGTCGAGCTTCTAAACCGTCGTGCTTCCAAAATTGTTATGCTTCCAAAACGTCCGTCTAATCATTCTAAGACATCTTCTAACTATGGTCGAGCAACTTATTCGACTCATAGTTCACCCACGATCACTTCTTCCCACCTCGTACTTTAAAGCTTCTCGATCGATCCTTATCACCCGCGACTCGACCACCACAAACATACTCGACCATTCTCTTTTTTTTTTTTTTTTTTTTAACGGGTTTCTACATTCTCCCCCTCTTAATAGAATTCGTCCTCGAATTCTTAGTTGCGCAATTGCTCATCTTCGCGACATTCTCCACTCGTCTCCATAACCTCTTTACTCTGTCCACAACGTTCCTTAAGTGTCCTCCTCAAGGCCTCCACAATCGTCTTCAGTTGAATGATCGCTGGATCATCTCTTACTGTTGCTCTGCCATAACACTCTGGTTTCCCATGATACGAACTTGTCCAGATTCCTCAAATCCTTCTCGATCTCTCTTTCCCCAAATACTGATGAAGTCCTTTCCCAACAAGTCTTGTTCCTCACCATCTGTCCAGTCCATACCACAGCCCAGTTCTCTGAATCTGTCTCTCCTCTTTCGCTTCGGGTTTGGGTTTGGCCTCGAACTCCCTCCACTTTAAGGTTTTCATCCCTTAAAGTTCCGATCAACGAACACACTTACTCGCTGCAATTCAAAAGAACACTTCACACACAAGTTAGTAGACAACTAATCCCAACAGTCTACTAACAACAACCTAGCAATGCTAATCAAACAACCTAGCAATGCTAACCAGCAACCTAACAGTGCTAACCAGCAACCTAGCAATTCTAGATTCCACTATCTCAATCATAATTCCTTAAACAATAAATCTTATTGCTGGACGTGACCGGTTTCCCTAATGCCTTTTGACTCATTTTGACTCGATAAATATTTAAAACCGATTAAATCATGAGTTCCGGAAGCATGGACGAAACCATGCTCTGATACCACCTCTGTAACACCCCCGAACCGTCCTAGGCATAGGTCAACCCACCGGCCAACAATCAAACAAGAACATGACCGACGGACGACCCACACCAAGGGTTGGAGATGAAAGGCCAACCGGCCAGCCAACAATCAAACAAGAACATGACTGACCGTCCAACCCAACACCATGGTCCGGAAGCGCTACGTGACGGGTTAGGGACGATCCGGCCAGAGTCACAAAATTTACTCCACGACCTCGACCAGTTCGTCCACTAACACGTCCGGCTGCGTCAAGGCACAAGGCTTTGCAACCTGTACCTAGAGTTAGCGTTTTCCGTTAGATCGAGGCCTAAGGCTTTTCAACCCGTACCACGACCTAACGTTGTGTTAGACCGGACTAGTCAAATATCAGAGTACTCATGAAGCGCATATAAAACAATTACTTTTATTGATTTAAGAAATATTCATACATTGAATAATTCAAGACTGGGCCCGGCCTAATGCCAAATCGAGTCAACATAACACAATTCACAATACCGTTTACAAAAGGCATGAAAATCTACACCGGCGGTCCTAACGTCCAGCACCATGCTATCCAATCATCCTTACCTAAAGCGACCTGCAAAAAGGACAACGGAGTTGGATGAGTAATCTAGTATTACTCAGTGAGCTGGCGGCCTCTACCCGCAACCTAGACTCTAACCCAGACAACCCAAAATAACAATCAATCTAGCCCTAGCATGCAATATAAGCTAAGGCTAAGCAAACCGTTACTAAGTTAGACTTGGCCTCCTGCCATAATCTAACTTCAAGTAACGGGAACCTGCATTTAAACAAGTCAACAACCAATCCCTAGTTAACCATATATACGCTTGAGTTCAGTACTCATGTAGTGTTAGACACTTAGACTATACAAGTATCATGAGCCGGTCGACCAACAATCAAACAAGAACATGATCGGCCAACCAATGATACCGCATAGCTTTAATATCCACCACCCTTCACAAGCAATCCCTCAAACACATACAGGCCAACGTCAGGCCTACACTAACAAAATACACACCAAGCCTATTCGGGTACCTAAACCAGACTTAGGACTTAATGTCAGAACCTGCAAACAAACAATCAACAACCAAACACAATCACAGTAATAACAAGATAGTAACTACCAATGACTCGATCTTACTCGTAACACCGTATATCGGTGCTACATTAACTCGAGGGTTCCATAACCCTCTACGACACACTAACACAACACTCTAACCTGGGCCCTGGTGACTTCGTGTTCCTCCTCTCTATCGGCAATATCCTATCTCCCTACCACAAAGGCCAAAAGAAGGAACTTTCAACCGACCGCGGCCCACAGTCCTTCGGGTCACCGCGCGACAGCCCACAGTCCTTCGGGTCACTGCCACATTACACCATCGTGTAATCACTCAGCCATAGGCCATGACCCGTCTATCTGAGTCTTCCCGATCCAGCGAATAAGGGGTTTCCTTGAACCCACTGAATACGAGGCCGAGGAAACACTAGTCCACCCCAAAACATGCCTAGCATGGGCGGGTTTCGCACCTGCTGTCGGCATAACACACACTCGACACAATTATCCCTAGGAAAGACCTAAGGGACAAGACTCCAACCCAAAACTAAACAATATATAGGAGTCTACGACAATATCAACCAATACTCGTAGTCCAGCCTATATGGCATAGGACCCGTAGTATCAACATCACAACCAGGAGATCGGCCTATATGGCCAAGATCTCCTAAACAACAACATTATCACTAAACAACTCAACCAGTTAGTCACTCCCTTACCAAGAGATGACTAACCTCAATCAACAAGATTAATTAAACGAGCAAGCATTTAATTAAATCTACTCAATCAATCTACTCAATCAAACCGTTACCCAGATAGTTCGGCCTCATGCTACGACACTATCTTTAAAGATAACGGGAACCTGCACTCAACCATATCAACACGCAAGAATAGAAAACATGATGCATCCTAGCCCTAGTCCTAGTCAGGTTATCAACTCAGTCTTAATTCCATTCATCTCAGCTTAGCCCTTGCTAAACTGAGTCCGGTTCCATAAATAAATAACCCTAACGACTCTATCATTCAATAGAGTGATCATTCCAATCTATATGAACACTCGATCTTCCCTAAATTCCAAATGGAATTCACACAAAACCAACTCACAGTGTTCTAGGCGAGAAGTGGCTGGTTGATCGAAGAGGACTTGGCCAAAACCCAAAGGACGACTTGAATGGACTGGACTGAACTGATCTCGACTTGGAAAGAACCTCGGCTTCACCATGAAGAAACTGATAGGCCTCGACAGGCTGATTTGGACAGAACCTCCTTTAGCTTCTGGACAGTTCTTCGGACTTCCCGGCGGAGTATCGAGCAGACCTTCGACTGATCTGAACCCGTAGAACTTAACTAACTCCGGACAGCATATCCACTTGATCATCAAAAGAACTGAGTGGCCCGGACGAATTCAGTTGGACAGAACCGTCCCTAGGCGCTGACTCGAAATCAGTAGAGAACTGACCTCGAAAACTCTCTAAAACTCTCGAAATAGCTCGGAATCACTTGCTTTTTTTTCTACTTCTCTCTCACGTTTTTAACTTGGTTTGGACAGGTCTGGATGTGAATAAATGAGCTGGGGTCGTGGGGTATTTATAGGAGACACCAGCCAATCAGCTTCAGGTTGGTGGCAGCCCGTGTGTCGCTTCGCATGGCTCCGGACGCATGCGCGGCGGCACCTCGTGCTCCACATGTCAGGCTGCATGTCCAGGACACATGCAGGACGCCACCACTCCTCCCACATGTCAGGATGCATGCCTGGAGTGCATGCAAGAAGCCACACCAGTACACACATGTCGATCAGCATGCTTCGGTTGCATGCGCGGAGACACCTCGTGCTTGGTCGATCCACCTCGTGCTTCTACATGTCAGGCTGCATGTACAGCTTCCATGCACGGCGACACCTCGAGCTTCTGGAGACACTCAGCTTGTTAGATGCTTGACACCACGTTCTGAACCCATGCAACGAGCCACCTCGAGCTTCTCGGTCGGTTTACGCGATTTTTTACCCTTCCGGCAAATTTCTGACCCGTGATCAATCCCAAATATTTTTCCGCTCCCGTTCTGATGCTCTAAATATTTTTAATAGACTCCAGATGAATTCTGATATCCTGTAAAAATATTTCCCGAGCCTCTGGCTTCCTCGAAGAATTCCATAATACCGAAATTAGGGTTTTCGCCCAATTTCAGGTTTTCCCGTCGTGCTTCGATCCCGTCGTGCTTGCATCCCGTCCTGCTTAATTCCCGTCCTGCTTCCAACTTATTATGTCTCCAGAATAATATTTTACTGATACGAAGATTTTCCGAGAAAACTTCGTGATGAAGAAACGTCGGTCTTCAAAAACGTCGAGCTTCTAAACCGTCGTGCTTCCAAAATTGTTATGCTTCCAAAACGTCCGTCTAATCAATCTAAGACATCTTCTAACTATGGTCGAGCAACTTATTCGACTCATAGTTCACCCACGATCACTTCTTCTCCCACCTCGTACTTTAAAGCTTCTCGATCGATCCTTATCACCCGCGACTCGACCACCACAATCATACTCGACCATTCTCTTTTTTTTTTTTTTTTTAACGGGTTTCTACATTCTCCCCCTCTTAATAGAATTCGTCCTCGAATTCTTAGTTGCGCAATTACTCATCTTCGCAACATTCTCCACTCGTCTCCATAACCTCTTTACTCTGTCCACCACGATTCCTTAAGTGTTCTCCTCAAGGCCTCCACAATCGTCTTCAGTTGAATGATCGCTGGATCATCTCTTACTGTTGCTCTGCCATAACACTCTGGTTTCTCATGATACGAACTTGTCCAGATTCCTCAAATCCTTCTCGATCTCTCTTTCCCCAAATACTAATGAAGTCCTTTCCCAACAATGTCTTGTTCCTCACCATATGTCCAGTCCATACCACAGCCCAGTTCTCTGAATCTGTCTCTCCTCTTTCGCTTCGGGTTTGGGTTTGGCCTCGAACTCCCTCCACTTTAAGGTTTTCATCCCGTAAAGTTCCTATCAACGAACACACTTACTCGCTGCAATTCAAAAGAACACTTCACACACAAGTTAGTAGACAACTAATCCCAACAGTCTACTAACAACAACCTAGCAATGCTAATCAAACAACCTAGCAATGCTAACCAGCAACCTAACAGTGCTAACCAGCAACCTAGCAATTCTAGATTCCACTATCTCAATCATAGTTCCTTAAACAATAAATCTTATTGCTGGACGTGACCGGTTTCCCTAATGCCTTTTGACTCATTTTGACTCGATAAATATTTAAAACCGATTAAATCATGAGTTCCGGAAGCATGGACGAAACCATGCTCTGATACCACCTCTGTAACACCCCCGAACCGTCCTAGGCATAGGTCAACCCACCGGCCAACAATCAAACAAGAACATGACCGACGGACGACCCACACCAAGGGTTGGAGATGAAAGGCCAACCGGCCAGCCAACAATCAAACAAGAACATGACTGACCGTCCAACCCAACACCATGGTCCGGAAGCGCTACGTGACGGGTTAGGGACGATCCGGCCAGAGTCACAAAATTTACTCCACGACCTCGACCAGTTCGTCCACTAACACGTCCGGCTGCGTCAAGGAACAAGGCTTTGCAACCTGTACCTAGAGTTAGCGTTTTCCGTTAGATCGAGGTCTAAGGTTTTTCAACCCGTACCACGACCTAACGTTGTGTTAGACCGGACTAGTCAAATATCAGAGTACTCATGAAGCGCATATAAAACAATTACTTTTATTGATTTAAGAAATATTCATACATTGAATAATTCAAGACTGGGCCCGGTCTAATGCCAAATCGAGTCAACATAACACAATTCACAATACCGTTTACAAAAGGCATGAAAATCTACACCGGTGGTCCTAACGTCCAGCACCATGCTATCCAATCATCCTTACCTAAAGCGACCTGCAAAAAGGACAACGGAGTTGGATGAGTAATCTAGTATTACTCAGTGAGCTGGCGGCCTCTACCCGCAACCTAGACTCTAACCCAGACAACCCAAAATAACAATCAATCTAGCCCTAGCATGCAATATAAGCTAAGGCTAAGCAAACCGTTACTAAGTTAGACTTGGCCTCCTGCCATAATCTAACTTCAAGTAACGGGAACCTGCATTTAAACAAGTCAACAACCAATCCCTAGTTAACCATATATACGCTTGAGTTCAGTACTCATGTAGTGTTAGACACTTAGACTATACAAGTATCATGAGCCGGTCGACCAACAATCAAACAAGAACATGATCGGCCAACCAATGATACCGCATAGCTTTAATATCCACCACCCTTCACAAGCAATCCCTCAAACACATACAGGCCAACGTCAGGCCTACACTAACAAAATACACACCAAGCCTAATCCGGTACCTAAACCAGACTTAGGACTTAATGTCAGAACCTGCAAGCAAACAATCAACAACCAAACACAATCACAATAATAACAAGATAGTAACTACCAATGACTCGATCTTACTCGTAACACCGTATATCGGTGCTACATTAACTCGAGGGTTCCATAACCCTCTACGACACACTAACACAACACTCTAACCTGGGCCATGGTGACTTCGTGTTCCTCCTCTCTATCGGCAATATCCTATCTCCCTACCACAAAGGCCAAAAGGAGGAACTTTCAACCGACCGCGGCCCACAGTCCTTTGGGTCACCACGCGACAGCCCACAGTCCTTCGGGTCACTGCCACATTACACCGTCGTGTAATCACTCAGCCATAGGCCATAACCCCGTCTATCTGAGTCTTCCCGATCCAGCGAATAAGGGGTTTCCTTGAACCCACTGAATACGAGGCCGAGGAAACACTAGTCCCCCCCAAAACATGCCTAGCATGGGCGGGTTTCGCACCTGCTGTCGGCATAACACACACTCGACACAATTATCCCTAGGAAAGACCTAAGGGACAAGACTCCAACCCAAAACTAAACAATATATAGGAGTCTACGACAATATCAACCAATACTCGTAGTCCAGCCTATATGGCATAGGACCCGTAGTATCAACATCACAACCAGAAGATCGGCCTATATGGCCAAAGATCTCCTAAACAACAACATTATGACTAAACAACTCAACCAGTTAGTCACTCCCTTACCAAGAGATGACTAACCTCAATCAACAAGATTAATTAAACGAGCAAGCATTTAATTAAATCTACTCAATCTATCTACTCAATCAAACCGTTACCTAGATAGTTCGGCCTCATGCTACGACACTATCTTTAAAGATAACGGGAACCTGCACTCAACCATATCAACACGCAAGAGTAGAAAACATGATGCATCCTAGCCCTAGTCCTAGTCAGGTTATCAACTCAGTCTTAATTCCATTCATCTCAGCTTAGCCCTTGCTAAACTGAGTCCGGTTCCATAAATAAATAACCCTAAGGACTCTACCATTCAATAGAGTGATCATTCCAATCTATATGAACACTCGATATTCCCTAAATTCCAAATGGAATTCACACAAAACCAACTCACAGTGTTCTAGGCGAGAAGTGGCTGGTTGATCGAAGAGGACTTGGCCAAAACCCAAAGGACGACTTGAATGGACTGGACTGAACTGATCTCGACTTGGACAGAACCTCGGCTTCACCATGAAGAAACTGATAGGCCTCGACAGGCTGATTTGGACAGAACCTCCTTTAGCTTCTGGACAGTTCTTCGAACTTCCCGGCGGAGTATCGAGCAGAACTTCGACTGATCTGAACCCGTAGAACTGAACTAACTCCGGACAGCATCTCCACTTGATCATCAAAAGAACTGAGTGGCCGGGATGAATTCAGTTGGACAGAACCGTCCCTAGGCGCTGACTCGAAATCTGTAGAGAACTGACTTCGAAAACTCTCTAAAACTCTCGAAATAGCTCGGAATCACTTGCTTTTTTTTCTACTTCTCTCTCACGTTTTTAACTTGGTTTGGACAGGTCTGGATGTGAATAAATGAGCTGGGGTCGTGGGGTATTTATAGGAGACACCAGCCAATCAGCTTCAGGTTGGTGGCAGCCCGTGTGTCGCTTCGCATGGCTCCGGACGCATGCGCGGCGGCACCTCGTGCTCCACATGTCAGGCTGCATGTCCAGGACATATGCAGGACGCCACCACTCCTCCCACATGTCAGGATTCATGCCTGGAGTGCATGCAAGAAGCCACACCAGTACACACATGTCGATCAGCATGCTTCGGTTGCATGCGCGGAGACACCTCGTGCTTGGTCGATCCACCTCGTGCTTGGTCGATCCACCTCGTGCTTCTACATGTCAGGCTGCATGTACAGCTTCCATGCACGGCGACACCTCGAGCTTCTGGAGACACTCAGCTTTTTAGATGCTTGACACCACGTTCTGAACCCATGCAACGAGCCACCTCGAGCTTCTCGGTCGGTTTACGCGATTTTTTACCCTTCCGGCAAATTTCTGACCCGTGATCAATCCCGAATATTTTTCCGCTCCCGTTCTGATGCTCTAAATATTTTTAATAGACTCCAGATGAATTCTGATATCCTGTAAAAATATTTCCCGAGCCTCTGGCTTCCTCGAAGAATTCCATAATACCGAAATTAGGGTTTTCGCCCAATTTCAGGTTTTCCCGTCGTGCTTCGATCCCGTCGTGCTTGCATCCCGTCCTGCTTAATTCCCGTCCTGCTTCCAACTTATTATGTCTCCAGAATAATATTTTACTGATACGAAGATTTTCCGAGAAAACTTCGTGATGAAGAAACGTCGGTCTTCAAAAACGTCGAGCTTCTAAACCGTCGTGCTTCCAAAATTGTTATGCTTCCAAAACGTCCGTCTAATCAATCTAAGACATCTTCTAACAATGGTCGAGAAACTTATTCGACTCATAGTTCACCCACGATCACTTCTTCTCCCACCTCGTACTATAAAGCTTCTCGATCGATCCTTATCACCCGCCAATCGACCACCACAAACATACTCGACCATTCTTTTTTTTTTTTTTTTTTTTAACGGGTTTCCCCCCCCCCCCCCCCCCCCCCACGACCTCCCCAGTGGTAATGGTAGCCAAGTAGGCCTCAACTGTTTGCAAGCATCTGTTCCGCACGGACTGCTGAAACCACAAAGGTCGAACAAATTGCTTGGAAGCTAATCGGGGCTTCACAACCCATCTCAAACTGCACCCGTACACGGTGACAGTCAAGGGTGGCACTATGCTTTCCAAGCCAGTCCATACCTAAAATCACTTCATGATTCTCAAGGCGGACAACAATCATATCCGCAGGCATTACCCTGTCTGTGATCAACAATCAGATCCGTAGGCATTACCCTGTCTGTGATCAATACCGGGATGCCCTTTATCAGCCCTAGTGAATGCATCACTTGCCCTCCGGCCGCATTCACTATGCAAGGATCATCCCCAGTTCATGTCCGGAACAAACCTTTTCCAATCATTCCTGGGCTCACAAAGCTATGTGTAGCTCCAGTGTCAAACAATACGTGTGTTTCCACACCACCAATACTAAAGGTCCCTTCACAAGGTCCATTCAAAGTATCTAATTCCATTTGGACTCGTTCGAGTAAGCCAACCCTGGTCCTTCTCCGGACTCGATTGCATACCGAACCTGGTCCACTCTCCTGGTCACTTGCCATACTGGTCAATCCCCAACCTATCCATATGGATCAACGAGGAGTAATGCTTATCTCTATTGAGTCCTGCTAAAATCATGCAATCCCTAAGTTACTCTCCCTTAGCGAATTTGCCATGTTCCCCAGGCTGCTCATTCCATAAGCATTGCCTACCTCAGACTGATTTACAATATCTCGTTGTAATCATTCAATATGATTCTCTTGGAATCATCTCAGGTCATGACCATACCATAAGGAACGTCCCATAACATCCCTCATGACATTGCCAATCACTAAATACCTCCACAACATTAGGTATCTAGTTGAGTAGGATCTCGGTTTGATAACACATTTGGAAAACATCCCATACCATTCTCCAAAGTGTCACACTTTCATGAATGTCCCATACCATTCACGAGAGTGTTTATAATATACCTCAATCCCCATCATACTAAGATACATAGCATCATATTTCCAATTCCTCTTGGAATTGATCCATTCCATTCCCTCAATCTTAAGGAATCCTACCTTGACTTACACTGAGTCCAAGCTGATCCATCTGATCCCAAGCCCACTCATGTTCTAGCCATGTAGCGTCTCCCTTAGACAAACATGAACATCGCATATGCTCACTTGTTTTGAACGGCCAACAATGGATAACACGAACCTCCAAGAGAGTGCTGCATGTTTCTTTCAACCTAAGCCACTCTCTGGTCGACGTTACTTCCTTTGTCCAGGTCGTCCATACAAAGATCTTGCATTGCGTTCATCGTCCAATCCGTCTATTACTCCCAAATAACTAGATAAACTAACCTTTATGTTTTCAGGGTCCTGCCTTGGAGAATGCATCTTGGCTAAGCCGGCTCATCTTGGAACTTCCCCGTTCACAAGCATGAAACCCAATCTTACCTCAACTCTCACTTGGTTCACAACAACTAAGGTTCCAAGTCATCTTAGTTTTCAGAAATAATTTCGGTTTGGAACTCAACATCTTTGAGCACT
Organism: Brassica napus; assembly: GCF_020379485.1. Lineage (NCBI taxonomy): Eukaryota > Viridiplantae > Streptophyta > Magnoliopsida > Brassicales > Brassicaceae > Brassica > Brassica napus. Next base: position 44,992,832 of record NC_063452.1, read on the forward strand.
GTCCTTAACAGGATCAAGCATGCTCTGATACCAACCTGTAAGACCCTATCCCGGATGACTAGGCCGCGGTCGATGCCTCACGTTGCTCGGTCCATACCCTGACCAAACCTCTCAAAATTTTTGCCCTTTATTTAAAACATCCCCCATAGGCGAGGGCTAACTCAGATCTTAGCTCAAGACTACTATAGTCTTTCCTAGCTTAGATCAATACAACACATACGCAGCGGAATAACATCTATCATCCATTGGTCTATAACCAATCTAATACTCGTCCGGTCGAATCACCTCAGCTAATGGTTAGTACTCTCAACTACCTGTTAGCTCAAAGGTCGATCCTAGACCCGAATCAAGTCATACGAATCTGAGGATCCATTCCCCTAGTGCATTCTATCTAGAACTAAGCAAGAGTTACTAGATCATACCTTAGCCACATCCACGGAGCTTGTTAGCTCATCGGCCCAACTGCTCTAGCTGAATGAACTCGTAAACCAGCTGATCGAGCTGTCACACTCGTACTGAGCTAAGACCGAGCTATGGCCAGCTGCCATATACTGCATCCAGCTCCTTTACACATAAAACAACTCCCCTAGGTACTTAGTCATTCAGCCAACCATCCCCACTGACTTAAGTAACCGTTGAGAAGTCTTCAAACAGCTAAGGACATGCATTTGGCCCTTCCCGGCTCATGCTTCATTCAACATCCGTTAGCTTATCAGCTTATGATACCAAGTCCAGCTCATGGACTAACAATGTCAAGTCCTCTCATGTACTAGTAATGCCCATCAGATCCTAAGTCAATCAACCAACCACCCCACATGACTCAGAACTGATGAGTCTTCACACTTACTCAACCGGCCATGGAACCTTGTCCCAAAGGAGCCGATCAGTCTTGCTCTAACATCCGGTGCATCCTTTGATCAATCAGAGCTGACACAATAATCCATCACCAATGGATCAGGTCGTCCATCCTTGCCCAAGATCAGATAACACACGGCTCAGTACTTATGGTCCACACCATCAAGTATGAGCTATACTCTTCTTTATGGCTCTTAGCCAATGCTTTGCACATAGCTTACCAACACCAAGGTTGATAACTAACATTCCTTATGATCAATGATCATAAGTGACAAACATATCACAGCACACAAGCATATGATCAGATAACCTAACACAAGGATCTGACTCCAATATACCCTCAGGTGTAATTTCGACCTCAAGCAAACCTGCTCCAAAAATTAATTAAAATTCATGAAAACTCCTCATAAATCCCCCAAGTGGGTTTCTCATCAACAGAATCCAACCCAGAGGTCCGGATCATGTGGAAACCGACTTTGGTCAGTCTCAGGCTAGAAATTGACCCCATCAAATAAATTCCGAAAAACTAATTAAAATTCACGACTTTTACACCAGTCTCAGGGTCGTTCTCAACTCCCCTTGTGATTGCCCACAAAACTGCCTCTTTGTTGCCTTTACACCACTCTTGATCTTGGATGGAGCAATCCGACTCTCTCTCTCTCTTTTTCTCTGGTTTTCTTGGTGTTTCAGGGTGTAAAAGGAAACTCTGGCGTGCCTGCAAAGGTACAGACTTGCCTTCCTTAAATAGGAGAAGGGGTGGTTACTTTTTAACCATTGCATCCCTTCGGTATCATTTCTGGCCATTGATTTAATCAATGGATCAGATCACACCCATTCGCCTATGGCAGTTACCAGACGTCCCTGACAGGCCTAAATGCTCATAGACACGTCACACACAAGTCCAGGCTGGTTGCCCAAGCCTCTGGTCCGATCCCAAGTGCCCACCGGCCCATAGCCATCATTGACCAACCAACCGGCCCGGTAACTGCCCAGAACTGATACACTGGTCCGAGCTTCCAACACTCCATCCAGCTGAGTTGAGCTGACTTCCAGCTGACCCAGCTGAGTGAGCTATTAGTCCAGCTATCTGAGCTGGCTGAACTTGATGTGAGCTACACTGAGCTTGTCCGAGCTTCGCCCAGCTGACCGAGCTTCATTCTCGCATTGTCCAGCTGTCTCATCACTCGTCAAGCTTGCTCTCTTCATCTTATTCAATCCTACTAAGTCCATTGGTCTATTTCCAGACCTAGACTTGGTTTTCTCATGATCCATCCAGATCATTCACTTCATTACAGCCTGTTCACGATCAATTCCCATGATCTGAACCAAAGCAGTTACGTTTCTGTTTAAACGTCTATGTCCCATGTCAAGTTCCAGGAACGGGGACATGACACTACCTACTCGAGTCTGGGTTTAAGCGTGGAAGTGTAGACAGAACCTTGTTCATTCTTGAGAAAAAGAAGGAAATGCTTGTGATGCAAATCTATGTCGATGACATAATCTTTGGAGGGACCAAGGAGAACCTGCTAAAAGAGTTTGTTCAAACCATGACTCGTGAATTCGAGATGAGTATGATTGGTGAGCTAAACTACTTCATGGGTCTTCAGATCAAACAGATGGAAGAAGAGATTTTGTCACGCAAAGCACTTATGCAATCTTGTTACAAGGTTTGACATGCACATGTCCAAGGAATCAAAGACCCCTATGAGCACTACATTTAAATTGTGCAAGGATGACAATGGTGTGAAAGTAGATGAGAAGCTCTATCGTGCAATAATTGGTAGTCTACCGTACTTGACAGCCAGTAGACCAGATATTTGTTACATTGTTGGTGTATGTTCACGATATCAAGCCAGTCCTTGTGTGTCACATTTGAATGCTCTCAAGCAAATCATCAAATATGTGAATGGAATGGTAAATCTGGGATTGTTCTATACCAAAGACACTAACACAAGTCTGGCTGGTTTTTGTGATGAAGATTCGGCAGGAAGCTTAGACGACAAAAGAAGCACATCAGGAGGATGTTTCTTTCTTGGAAACAACATGGTATCCTGGCATAGCAAAAAGCAAAACTGTGTGTCGCTGTCAACGGGAGAGGCTGAGTACATTTCTCTTGGAAGTTGCTCCACACAACCCTTGTGGATGAAGCACATGCTAGCCGACTATGGTATGGATTCTAACCCTCTTTTAGTTCATTGTGACAACCAGAATGCAATAATATCTCGAAAAATCTAGTTATACACTCGAAGACAAAACATATTCCCATTAGATATCACTTTGTTAGGAACTTGGTTGAGGCGAAGATAGTGGTCATAGAATATGTTCCAACATCAAGACAAATAGCTGATATATTCACCAACACTACAAGAAAACACGCTATATTCCTACGGATAACAAAGTCGTCGGACGAATTTGACGATTTTCCGACGGCATTCCGACGAAACCAAAAATACTACTTCGTCAGAAATTTGTCGGAATATACCGACGACTTTCCGACCAAAGAGTGTGCGTCGGTATATACCGACACAATTCCGACGACATTCGGATTAAATATATAACCGTTACGTTCGTCAGAAATTCGTCGGTATATACCGACGACTTTCCGACGACCTTGCGATCAATAATATAACCGTCGCTGTCGTCGGAAGTTCGTCGGCATATACCGACGAATTTCTGATGAACCTTTTGACCGTTGCCGACAAATACATATGACCGTTTTATAGCCGTTGAGATAGGAAAATACCGACGGAATTCCGACGGATATGACCGTTAGGGTCGTCGGAATTCCGTTGGAATGTCGTCGGACTGCCGTAAGCAATTTCCTATAAATACAACCTCTCCTCATTCAACTCATTCACTCCTCATTCTCTCTTCACTCTCTCTAATCACAACAATTCCAAGAAAATCATGTCTTCAGGAGTTTATTATCGTTTGTGGATGGATAAACCTCATATGGATCCCAACACCAATTTACTTACGGAAGAATACGGTCAAGGGATTGGAGAATTCATGAAGCTTGTTGAACAGCAACCGGATGCAAAAACCGGTATGTTAAGATGTCTCTGCTCTACTTGCAATAATAATAGGATTATAAGAGAATTTGATGTTTGGACTCATTTGTATATGAGAGGATTTTCACGTAATTATAAAGTTTGGTATCTTCATGGGGAAACTGGTTATGAAGATGGTAGTACTAGCGAACCTCAGCATGTTAGCGAACCTCAGCCTGTTAGCGAACCTCAGCCTGATATTAGGTTAGAAGAACCTAGATCAGATATAGATTATGGTGTAGGTACTGTGCAGATGGTACATGATCATTATAGAGGGGAAGAACCAAATCCCGAATCTAGGAGATTTTTTGACATGTTGGATGCCGGAAAACAACCTTTGTATAAAGGTTGTAGAGATGGTCATTCACCCTTATCATCTGCAACTAGATTGATGGATATTAAGACAGACTATAATTTGGCTGAAGAATGTGTGGATGCGATTACTGATTTTGTCAAAGGTATTCTACCTGAGCATAATCTTGCACCGGGTTCATACTACGAGGTTCAGAAACTTGTTGCGGGTCTTCAACTACCGTACGAAGTGATAGATGTATGTATTGATAACTGCATGATCTACTGGAGAGCGGATAAGGAACGGGATAACTGCAAATTTTGTAGGAAACCTCGTTATCAGGAGACGAGGGGAAGAGTTCTGATCCCGTTCAAAAGGATGTGGTATTTGCCTTTGACGGAAAGATTGCAGAGGTTGTATCAGTGTGAGTGCACAGCAAAAGCAATGAGATGGCATGCAGAGCATTCCACAAATGGTGAGATTAGACATCCTTCAGATGCGAAGGCTTGGAAACATTTCCAGTCAACATATCCAGAATTTGCGGAAGAGATAAGAAATGTTTATCTTGGATTATGTACTGATGGTTTCAGCCCATTTGGAAAGAGTGGAAGACAGTATTCTCTATGGCCAGTTATTGTGACACCGTACAACTTACCGCCAAGCTTGTGCATGCGACGAGAGTTTTTGTTCCTCTCAATTCTCGTCCCCGGGTCAGAGCATCCTAAGAGATCACTAGACGTGTTTCTTCAACCACTGATATATGAGTTGCAACAACTATGGGCGCATGGTTTTGAGACATACGATGTTTCGTGCAAAGAAAACTTTTATATGCGGGCAGTACTTATGTGGACAATAAGTGACTTTCCAGCATATGGTATGTTATCCGGATGGACAACACATGGGAGGCTATCATGTCCATATTGTCAAGATGACACAGATGCTTTCCAACTAAAGCACGGAAGGAAAACGTGTTTGTTTGACTATCACAGAAGATTTCTACCACCTGATCATCGATACCGTAGGAGTAAGACTTTGTTTACGAAGAACAAGCAGGTGTTTGATGGTCCACCTGAGGAAGTTAGTGGGGAAAAATTGTGGAAGCAGTTGAGTGATTTTGGTGCAGGTAGGACGCCAGACGTAGGTGGACATGAAAACATTCGAGTCGATGCGGTTGGAGAGCTACATAACTGGCACAAAAAGAGTATTTTCTGGGATCTGCCATATTGGGAGGATCATCTATTGCGGCATAATTTAGATGTCATGCATATCGAGAAGAACTTTTTCGACAATCTGATGAACACAATCCTTAACATCCAAGGTAAAACGAAGTATAATTTGAAGTCAAGGTTGGATTTAGTCGATATCTGTGATCGTTCTGAACTTCACGTTGATGAGAACGGTACGGCCCCTTTTCCCATTTATCGGCTGGATGGTGCTGGAAAAGAAGAGTTCTTTGATTGGATTACAGATAGAGTGAAATTTCCAGACGGTTATTCATCAAATTTGCGAAACTGCGTTGATAGAAGCGAAGGAAAGTTTACTGGCTTGAAGAGTCATGATTGTCATGTAATTATGCAGCGCCTCCTTCCGTTTGCTTTTTCCGCACTATTGCCACGTAATGTTCAAGAAGCAATTGCAGGTATAAGTGTTTTTTTCGCGATTTATGCACCAGAGCAGTGACTGCAGAGGGTATTAGTAATCTGAAGGCAAACATACCAGTCAGCATGTGCAACCTCGAGAAGATATTTTCTCCATCATTCTTTGATGTAATGGAACATCTTGCTATTCATCTCGCAAGAGAATTAGAACTTGGTGGTCCTGTGCAGTACCGATGGATGTATCTTTTTGAGCGTTATATGCATCATCGGAAGAAGAAGGTCAAAAATTTAAGCAAGGTGGAAGGATCTATAGTCGCTCAGGTGATCAATGAAGAAACTGCAATCTTTGCTGAAAACTATTTTCCATCAGAAGTGCATACAAAAAACCGAAGACCTGCTCGGCATGATGACAGAGGGGAGAGGGCAACATATCATGTTACTGTCCCAAGCATGTTCACGGAAATAGGACGACTTAGTGGAAAACCCACGAAGCGGAGACTGAGCACGCTCATTTGCAAACATATTTGCTCACCAACTGTGAAGATGTTCTACAATATGAGAGATAAAAATAGTTATTCATTTAAATTTTTTGATTAATATTCAATAATTTTATTTTATATTGATAATATCTTTTTATATAGTGTTTATATGGCAGAGTTGCGTATGACTCACAGGCATGCGACAGAAGATGAGCTTCAACAACTCAGACATAACGGATTTGCTGCATGGCTTCTTAGTTATGTGAGTCATATATCATATTACCCTATGCATATGAATAGTTTATATTTAATATAAAGTAATTAACTTTTCACTCATATATATATGTTTTTAATTTATAGGTGAATGATGGTTTGGCCAGAGGTTTTTTGTTCGATGATTGGATACGCGAATTTGTGCGGGGACTAAACTATGTGGTCAAATCATATCCAAAATATTGTACGCGAGGATATGCATTCACAAGGAAAGTTCATTCTAGGACAACATATGATGATGGTGTTTCGTCTTGTTCCGGTGACGATGTCTACTACGGCAACATAGAAGAAATATTGGAAATCCAGTTAACTGGTATGGTTGGATTGCGGTGTGTAGTATTCTATTGTGATTGGTATGACACCACCCTAGATAGAGGAGTGAAGACTGATGCGTTTGGTGTTACATCGGTTCATTCGCGGCGGAAACTTCAATATTATGATCCCTTCATTCTTGCTTCGCAAGCTGATCAGGTATGTCAATTTATTCATAATTAATGGTTTATATTTTACTAATACCTTGTATAATTGATAGGTGTGCTACATCAGTTACCCTCGGGTGACGTACAGAGACGATCCATGGGTCACTGTAACGCAAATCAACCCAAGAGGACGAGTGGATGGAACTTCTGTTAATGAACCATTACAACCAGACTCTACCAGCAACTTGAGTACAGTTGAAGATTTGGCAGATGTTGAACTCGTTGAGAATTTTACCGAGTTTGGACTAGATGTTGTTGTACATTCAGAGGACGAAGCTGAGGTTAGGGAGTTTGATGAAGATTTTGAAGATTCTGATGATTCAGATTAGGAATTCTTATTATTTGACTTGTATTTATTAGTTGTTGTAATTACATAAGTTGTTTTGTTTTTTTTTTTTTAAACAAGTCCGTCGGTATTCCGTTACTATATACCGACGACATAGCGACGAAATATGGTTTCATTCTAAGTGGACAAGTTCCTCGGAAATACCTAGGAATATACCGAGGACATTCCGGCGAACTCGTTAAGTTCATCGGAATGTCCTCGGTATATTCCGAGGTATTTCCGAGGACTTATGTTTTTAAAAATTTGCATATCAAAATATATATAAATTTGGATACCAAAACTATGAAAATAACACATAATAAGTGTTTAGTATAGTATTAGATCCTAACCATTCAAATATAACAACTCATTAAAATATTTATGTATGTATATCATGATTTTCATAACATCTCATCATGACACTCTTATACTTATACAGTCATATTCATCTAATCTTATACTACAAAAAATGTTTTTGTGAAAATCGTGTTATGTAAACATTTTTATAGTTAAATCTTTATGCAAATACTATATATATTATCAAAGATTTGGATTTGGCATTTAGAAACTTGTGTTCAACCCCTAAACACTACGTCGTCGGAATTCCGTAGGAAAAACTCGTCAGTAATCCGTCGGAAAATACCGACGACTTTCCGACGGATTTAATATCCGACGAAATTCCGACGACATTACTAATTCCGTCGGAATATCAAATTACCCGGGAAAAAGAAACCGCGTGAAAATTTTCGCGAACACATATATTTAATGATTCCGACGAAATTCTGACGGATACGTGTCCGTCGGAATCATTAAAGATAAAAACCCTAGACATTTCCTTCTTCGTCATTTCCGCCTCTCTCTCTAAACTCTCTCCGATTTCTCTCTCTTTGACGGCGACTCCGGCGATTTGCGAGCTCCCATCTCCGGCGATTTGCAAAGCTCCCATCTCCGACGATTCTCTTCCCACCGTCAGATCTCTTCCCCACTCCACAAATCATGTAAGATTCTATAAAACCTTTGTGTATTTCAATTTTTTAGGGTTTAGGAAGTTAGATCTTAGGATTTAAGGTTGTTTGATTGAAAACTTTAAGATTGAATGGATAGTTTAGGATCTATTAGTTAGGATTGTTGTTTGGATTGTTGTTTTAATTTTTTTTGGATTGAAAACGTTTTTGTATTTTTTAAAATTGTTTTTGGGGTTTCCAGTAATATATTATATATAATAAAACGTTTTTTTTAAGTTTTATATATATTTAACAACCTTTTCTATATTTATAAACGTTTTATAAATATTTTTTTTTAGAAAAAACGATTTTATATTTTTTTATATAGATAAAAACGTATATATATATTTTTTTATATTTAACAACCTGTTCTATATTTATAAACATTTTTAAAAATATTTATAATTTTATATATATATATATATATATATCATTTTTAGATGTAAAAATAATTTTTACTATATTTAACAATCATTTCTATATTTATCATTTTTTAAAAACATTTATAATTTTTTTATACATACATATATATATATATATCATTTTTAGATTTAAATATATAAATTAAAACATTTTAAATAGAAAATCATTTTTTAATATATTTAGCAATCTTTTGATGTATTAACATTTATTTTTTAGGTCCGAGGAAGCACGCCATTCCGCATCCCGTCGTTCTGCACCCCGTGGCGGCCGAGGTAGTTCGGCAAGCAGTTCCCGTCCATTGGGATCATCTCACGAACAAAACTCGGTTCCCGCATATGTTCCCGCTCCCGCTCCATATGTTCCCGCTCCAGCTGCTCAGGAGGATCCGGGGGTCATGTCAATTCAACAATTGGTTCAACAACCAGGTCGAGAGCATCTCCCGGTTCTCCATCCCAACCCACGACCGGGACATACAACTTGGTTAGTATTTTTATTTTATTTGTAATGTTTTTCTATTAATTAACTTTCTAACATGCATTTTTTTTAAAGGTTTGACAAGTCGAGCAATGGCATTAGCAGGAGCATCAACAATATGATGTATTTCATGCTCCATACCGGATATTCGAAGTGGAGTGTGATTCTTCGCGAGGACCGGGAGTTGTGGTTTCGTCAGTTTGCGGTAACTCTTCAGTTTTTTTAAAGCATTTTTCAATTTTTTTTATATATATCTACTAATTAAATTATGTGTGTTTTGTAGCAAGAGTTCACTTCGGAGTCCGGTCTCACGGAAACAGTCCATCAGAAATTCAACGAAAAGGCCATGGACTCTTATACGAAGCAGATCAACGCTTGGAAGACAGTATGGCAGAAGAACAAGAGGCCACGGTACATCAACGGGACGGTGTGGGAGCAGTTGATAGTCCATTGGGAGAATGACGACACTGCAGCGACGTCTCTTAAGAACTCCAAGAACCAGAAGAGCGATCGTGGCGAAAAAGGTATGTATGTGCACAACCTCGGCGCTTGCTCTATGTCTTCTAAGGAGGATCAACTTGTAAGTTCTATTTTTTTTTTATCTTTATATTTTTTTAAATAAATATTTTTATATATTATTTGGCTAATGACTGTTTTTTAGATTGAAGCAAATGACGGTAATCCCGTTGATCGTCTTCAACTTATTAAGGAGGCTCACACTAACAAGAAGACGGGTCAAATTCAGGACGTCGTGATCAGATCCGTCGTTGACTTGGTGGAAACTCAAAAAGAAGATCTTCTATCTTCTCAGCCTCTCTCTGATGACGGCGATTCTACGGGAGCTTCAACCAACATGTTCCGATTGCAAATAAATGAGATGGTCGAAAAGGTAATTTTTGTATTAATATATTTATTTTATAATGTAGTTTACTAACTTTAAATATTTTTGTAGGCGGTTCCTAAAAGGAAAGGAGGACGTTTAGTTGGGTTGGCCCGCCGTGCTTCTTCGTATCCGGCGTCTTCTTCGCAAGTTCTGTATACCGATCCCATGATTCTGGAGCAGCTACAGAACAAAGATGAACGGATTGTGGCATTGGAGGAGCAGAACGCCACTATTCTTTCTGAGAATGTCACTATCCTTGCTCAGCTGGAATCCCAAAAGAAGACCAACGCCGAGATATTGGAAAAGCTAGATCGTTTGTTGCCTTAGGGTTCTTAGTTTTTTATGAATTTTAAAACTTAATGAATGTTATTTTTTCTATTTAAGTTTCTATGAATTTAAATTCTATAATATTATTAGTTTTAAATTTCAGATTTTGTGTATATATTAATTTTTAATATAAAAAATATTTATAAATGCAAAATTTATTCATATTTAAAAATGGTATATACCGACAAACCGGTTCGTCGAAATATACTGACGAATCATAGTCGTCGGAATATACCGACGAGTACAGGTCGTCAGAATATACTGACGAATTTGTGTCGTCGGAATATTCCGACGAACCTGCTTGTCGCTATATTCCGACGACCCCGATTCGTCAGTATATTCTGACGACCTAATTCGTCGGAATATAGTGTTTCCGATGAATTATGTTCTCTGAATATGTTATCGGAGTGTCGTCGGAAATTCGTCAGAATGTGGTTTATCGGTATTCGTCAGAAAGTCGTCGGAAACTCTGACGAAACTCCGACGAATTTTTTTTTTCCGACGAAATGATACCGACGACCACTGTCGTCAGAAATTCGTCAGTATCCGCCTATTCCGACGAACTTCTGACAATTTTGTCCGTCAGTATCCGCATGTTTTCTTGTAGTGCAAGGCTCTTGACCTGAACACGTTTCTATATAAAATTAAGAATGTCAATTGGCATCTGTGAAGCCTGATCGGCTCTGGCCATGAGAGGTGACACACATGTATATATTGAGAAGAAAGATCCGTATGAGCTAAAACATTCATCTATAAAACCTCATGTTGGCAAATCATGTGTAAAGAGGCCTACTCATCATGAACTAGAAAGTGTAGATTACTTTGAGAGTTTAAACTGTGAGACATAATTGATACTCAGCTTGGATGTGGATGCAACCACATTTATATCTAAGTATGATATCGAAAACTGTTCAAAAATGAAAGACACTCAGTTCGGATCTGGACGCTACAACGTTTACATCTGAGTCTGATCAATGTATGGATTTGTGAAGTAGAAACAGAGTTGTGAGCATAAGGTTACTTGTCCAGCAAAAAAAATGAGTGAAACAAACAAAAGAACTTGCTGGAAAGTCGTCCAGGGGGATGGACACTCTCTTTGGTCTTGGGTATTACACCACTTAAGCCTAAAGAAGATCACTGTCCGGACTAGAAAATTCTCAATAAACTTACACTACTTTATCACGGTTAGAAGAAATAGCTTTGTGCGTATAATGATCTGAAGACTAGTGCATCTTGATCAAAGTGATGAAAGTTGTTTCTACAGCCATTGCAGCGAGCCAATGGGTTGATCTTTTTTTAATTTTCAAATCATCTTAGATGGATTTTCTTTCTTCATATGGTACATGGTTGTCACACTCTCCTCTGGCCAACACAAGTCAAGTGTGTAAATATCTTAGAGATGTTATTAGGAATTTTCTAACACTGGACATGTTCTTGTCTCACTTAAAATTCCCTCGCTGGGTCCTGAAAACATATGTATCTAGCTTGTTGGTGTCTAAGTGTTTTCTGTGTTACTTGTAAAGCACTAAATCGCAATTGGGCTGAATTGGGCCATTTGGGTCACTAACTAGCATGTGTGGAAAAGTGTTTGGGTCTTGTGAATGTTTTTAGGGTATTCAAATGGGAATAGATATAAAAGGTGTCTTTAGCATTCTTCTCTCTTCACAACAAAAGGAAATATCATCTCTCATCAAAGAAACATGAGCGACGGCCAAAGACTAGGAACTCGCCGACAAGTGCTTTCGGCCATGGTGAAGAAGTTGGCAAGGAATCCCACAAAACCATCCCCTGAAAAACTTCACCAATCCGGTGTGGTCGATCTTGGTGAATCATCAAGGTCAGAACCTCGTCGAAAAAGAAGACAGTGACTATCGACGAAGTCTTTCCAGATCCAATGCCGAATTCAACGGAGGAAGATCGCGATTCTGAGGTGGTAGCTGATAGCGAGGATGAAGAGCAACAACCACAAAATGACATGCAAGAACAACTTGAACCTGATGGTGAAGACGAGACTCAACAGGATGAGGAAACTTGAGCATGCTTGATGTGACGCCTACAATGAACATTTTGTTCAAATTTTGTGTCTTCAATTGGATGCCTACGGCGAATCGATCAAATAGGCTTAAGTTATTGCACATGCTCACTGAAGGAAGACCCTTTGACTTTGGAGTTATGGTGTTTGATCAAATCTATGATCTCGGACAACAAGCAATCTCTGGGAAGGCAAATAAGTTGTTGTTTCCCAATCTCATCCAACATATCCTTGAGTCTCAGCATCCTATACTTGTTCGTGGTGTCGATGCTGATCACGTAGCTCCAGTTAAGATGGTTTTGGATTTGAAGAAAGGATTACCTAAGAAACCAGCTGAGACCGGCTCTGCTAAGTATTCCCTCACCAAAGACATGGGGCGCTTTTGGACACAATTGTCGGCAGGGCAGCGAGTAAGTGTTTTCATTCCCTATCGATATTATCATTTTGAATGATATGCTGTTTGGTTTTTTAATTGTTTATGCCACCAAGCAGGGGGAGTATGTGGTGATCTGTCTAATCTAGGTGATAGTAGCAGCAATGACGAAGGAGGCGCTGAAGACCTTGACAGTCTTAGTGATGAGTTCTAGGATGGATATGTTTAGGGGGAGACTAGAGTAGTCTATTTTCTAGTCTATTTTCTTTTCTTCGGATATTTAAGACTGAGCATGTATTCAGGGGGAGAATTTTTTTGGTAAGTATTCAGTGCGGTGTTAGTCACTTGCGGCTTGTGTTAAAACGATCTTTGGATTTGGACTTAATGTTATGTGTTTATGTGACTCATGAGTACTAATGTGTATGTAAGAATTGGCTGTATCTTACATTGTGGTCGCAATTGGTTGATAATGATAGACACTCAAAAAGGGGGAGATCGTAGAGACTTGAAAATCACTAAAGTGTTCAACCGAAACAAGGCTGAACAAGTCGGGATGTTTGGCGGGAGTCATTCAAACAATGAAGATGACGTGGAAAACGAAGACTTATCACTTGTGAGGATATACATCAAATCGTGAGATTCTAGGAGTAGAGTTGAAGATTCGAGATTATCTCTAACAAGAAGATCAGATCACCTAACGGAGTTAAATAGGTGATGCTGAGTGTTTAAGCGAGGTGCGTTTTTTGAAGGAAGCAAAAGGTGTGTGAGAGAGAGGGGATTACGAGTTTATTCGTGAGTGTTTAGAAACTGGTCATTGTTGATTCACATGTCGTGAAGTCAAGTAAACCTGATTAACCAGATTTGTTGTAATTTGTTTTAAGAGTTTCTAATAAGAGTATTGTTTTGCAATTCATTCGAGTTCTACAATTGAATATCCGTGCTCTAGGTTTTTCATACCGGCATTCAAAAATTAGTGGTTCTTTATTTCTTTTGCTTCATAGAAGCACTTAAGTATACTTCTAGTAGGAATCATATTTGATACTACTCTTCAAAGAAAACCATCAAATCAAGTCTAAACCGTACTCCATTTGAAAACCGTTGGGAATTGATGATGGAAACAAGTATCTATCAGAAATTTTTGACTATTTTTTCACAAATAAATATTTGTTGGAAACTTTTGATATTAGTTTTGTCAAATTTCTTTTTTTAGTTAATCCGTGGAAATTCCATCAAAAAATTGATTGGTTTTCTCACAAACAACTATTCATCTAAAATTTATAAAACAAAATTTGACGAATAATTTGTTGGCATTCCATTGAAAATTTCTAATGAGTAAATTCAGTCAGAAAGTCCTTAAAAACACTTGTTTTCTCTTAGATAGCTAGTGGAAGGTCGGCCACGAGCGACCATCACAGTCTTATTCCTCTTCGCCTTTTTTTATAAAGGATTTCAATATTCGTTCTTTAAAGATGTAATTTTCTAAGGTGTTCTGACGTAGTTCGTGACATACTACAAGACATGTGTCAAGATGTATGTCAAGACGTTGAGTTGTGAAGATGTTTACAAGATATTTTCCTTACATGGATTACGTTTATAAGTGGAGTTTAGAAAAAGAAAGAGAATATTTTATTGAAGACAAAAAACGTTTTCCATTAAGCAAAAAAGTTTTACTTAGAGAGGAAGTGTTACTTAGAGAGAAATAGGAAGTTTCCTTACATTTCCATGGAAGTTCATTAAAGTGCATTTATGTGAACTTGGAGAAAAAGTTAAAAGTTACTATATAAGGAAGGACGTGACTTATGAGAAGATTATAAACCTGAGATTAAAGTGAGAGAGAGAGTTCTTTTCATTGTGAAGTTTCATTATGTTCTTGTTGAGTGTTGACGTTGGTGTTGACGGAGTGTTCCGTTGTACTTGGTGTTGCGACGTTGGTGCTAACATTTCGTGTGGCGGAGTTGTCCGTTGTGTTGAGGTGACCAAGCTGTGTATTGGTGTTGGCATTCTCGTTGGTATTCTTGATGTGCGTTAGGTGTTGACGTACTCGGTGACGTACTTGGTGACATACCTTCAGAGACTTCGAGGTTGAAGTCTAGACTCAGGGAGAGTGTAGCTCAGGTTTAGGTTATCCTAATAAAGTCTGAATTTTGAGGGAGTTTAGCTCAAAGTGAGATTTCGTTGAAGAGTTCATGCTATAGAAAAGAGTGGTGATTCAAGAGGGTTGTGCTTGTATTACGCGTTTGCGAGTAGGTTGTAATTTGCTTTCTCATTCTAGCTGTTGGAATTCGGGACTAGGTCAAGGAATCCGTCTAGGACTTCGTCAGGATTTGGTGATGCAAATCAAACAAGATCGCATAACTTAAACCAAGATAAGGACGTCATATTAGGAAAATAAATATCACTTTTATGGAGTTATGGAAGTTGATAGGTTCCTGGAAATATTACTTTTATGGTTTATAGAAGTTGCAAGTATTTTGGAATATTTCCTAATAGACTTATGGAAAGGGGCGAATACCCTAATCCAACTAGGTTAATGTAATTGACTCCCTGTTATCTAAGGGGAGCTCGTGTGTTCTCCTCTCCTTTGTCCAAGAAAAAACCGAGCTTGGTTTGTAAAGCTTTGGTTGTGAGAGAGAAAGGTTATATATCTTTGTTCTTAAGATTATTGTGAATTGCCTCCTTGCCAGGCCCTAGGGACGTAGCCATTCTAGGTGAACTCTGGGTAAACAATTTCTTGTGTCCAATTCTTCTATCTTTTCCCCGTTCTTCTTATGTTTTCTATTATTCTGCAAACTCATACTTTCTAACTTACGTCGTCGAGTTTGTCGGAAAGTGTGTCAGCGAATTTGTGTATTTGATTCTAGTTTAAAGTCAAACTGTTCTTGCCATTGTGGTTTTCAACATTAGTAGATTCTAAATCTGGATGAGATCCCAGGAACGTAGGAAACAAACCCCGTTAACAAACTTTATGTATCATTTACATTCTGCTCAATATTTCTTGACTCATCCCCACTTACACTTTTCACTTGTTATTCCTCTTCACTTGTCGCAACGTTCTCGGTTACTCTATTCAGCTCCTCTTTCGCAGGTTACAATCTACAAATTTATTGTTACAATAATTATTCTTTTTGATAGTTTTGTCTTTTGTGAATTTCTGATCAACTGATATCATAATGAGGACACGGTTGATTACGTAATCCAACTCGTAATAGCATTACGGTTATAATCGCTCGGTTTAGTTTTATTACTCCCTCCGTTTCCGAAAAAATGATTTTCAAGAGTATTCACGCATATTAAGAATATAATAAATATTTACAATAGAATTTATTATTTATTTTATTATACATTTTCCAACAAATATCGACCAATAGTATTCAACCAATTCAAATATTTTCAATTAATGTTTTTTAAAAGTATACAACTTTTCAATATTAACTACTAAAACTACTTTAAAATTTTAGAAAATCTATCATTTTGGAACAAAAATAAATCTAGAAAATCCTACTTTTATGAACAGAGGGAATAATATCTACGATTGGTTGAATTGAGTTTGATGAGCTCCTTTATTGTGATAATCTAATCCTGCAAAATGTTTACAGGAGTATCTAGGATCCGCAGTCGATTTCCCACTAGGAAATATCTGAATACGAGAAAGAGACAATTGTAGGTACTGGTTTCAGTAAATGGAGAAGTTTGGTCTAATGCTTGTTTCTTTCTTCCTTTTGGGAAAATGTTTCTACTTTGATTGACCTGCAACTGATTAGGTTATTTGGTGATCTGTAAGGTAGTTTGATCTGGAAGGTAGTATTATTTAGCATATAAACTTGTAGGTTAAAATTGTTGTGTACAAATTAAAAGGGAGTGAGAAAGGGGCACATAACATACATGAGTCACCTACTTCTAATAATCCGATACCGTGAAAACATGCCTCTCAACTACAAAACTCAAATTATTAAAGTTTCATAATTTTAAAATAGTGTATTTTTCTTTGAATTAATTTAACATATAATTTCAAAAAAAAAAATGCCTCTCTCCAATAACTCTTCCGGCAATCTCGTCGTGGCTGTTGCTCTCCTCTTTGCCGGCGCTCTATATATCTGCTTCTCCTCACGTTTGATCTCTGATCCTGTCTCCGGCCTCCAACACAATTTTAACATTCTGGTAAGTTGTTTCGTATAATATACTGGAACCTAAAGTAAGTGTATATATAGGGTATAGTATATGTATTAATACTTCGGAAGTGGTGACAGAGAACGATAAAGTTTCCAGTGGACGACCTAGAGGTGGCGCTGGACAGTGCAGCAATAGGAAACAACAAGACGGTGATTATAACGATGGTGAACAAAGCGTACGTGGAGGAGGTTGTAGGAGGGAGGACGATGCTGGATCTGTTCCTGGAGAGTTTCTGGGAAGGAGAGGGTACCATGCCATTGCTGGACCATCTGATGGTGGTTGCAGCGGATCAGACGGCCTATGATCGCTGTCGTTTCAGGAGGCTCCATTGCTACAAGATGGAGACGGAGGGAATTGACTTGGAGGGAGAGAAAGTATATATGTCAGATGATTTCATTGAGATGATGTGGAGGAGAACTCGATTGCTCCTAGAAGTTCTCCGCCGTGGCTACCATCTCCTTTTCACGGTTAGTTAGTTGTCGGCTTTGGAACATAAAAATATAAAACACAACACACTTTAGGGTTTCAAAACCTTTGTTTCTGATATGATTATTGAGGGTTCTTAGGATGGAGTTCTCTTAACTTTAACTAAGAACGTTTCTTAAAACTCTCTTCAGTTAGACCTGGTTTCAAATTAGACCTGGTTTTAATTTTGTTCACACAAACTAGTTAAATGTTTAATGTCACCCTTATTTTACTATTTAAATTTCATAACATTTATTTTTTTTTAATTTAATTAACGATAAAATATTAATTTATGAGAAAAATTGCACTGAAACAATAGAACTACATTTATTTTACAAAGAAAAAGTTATTTTACAAAAACACTTAAAACACACAGAGAATGTTAATTTGTCAGGACACGGACGTGATGTGGCTAAGGAACCCCTTCTCTCGGCTAAGCAACAACGGGACCTTGGATATGCAGATAAGCGTGGACAGCGGCATAGGAGGACACTTGATAAACACTGGCTTCTACCACGTCCGTTCCAACAACAGGACCATCTCTCTTTTCCAGAAATGGTACGACATGAGACTCAACTCGACAGGCATGAAAGAACAAGACGTCCTCAAGAATCTCCTCGACTCGGGTTTATTCAACCAGCTTTGTCTCACCGTTGGCTTCCTCAACACCACACACTTCAGCGGTTTCTGCCAAGATAGCCCTGACATGGGTGCTGTCACCACCGTCCACGCCAACTGCTGCCGTCACATCTCTGCCAAAGTCTTTGATCTCACTCTTGTTCTTCACGACTGGAAACGCTACAAAGCCTCACATGTCAACACCATATGGAGCCCCCATGCTAAGTGCTGGGGTTCATGGAATGATACCCAATATACCCCCAAAACCTGAGCTTCTTGTCGTTTTATGGTGATGAGATTGCGTCTATATACGTACACACAACACAATTAAATTACTTACCGTTGTTTAGAAGAACGTTGTTTATCACCTAGCTATTGGTTATAACTACGGGTAGAAGTTCTATAAATTAATAATAGATAAATTAATAAATACCATAAATTAATATTTTTTCTGATTCGAAGTTGTGTCGATTCAAAATATGACACAAATCGATAAGATAATAAGATAATATTTTTTTTAGAAAATCTTATGTAAATAGATGATCTCAATAAAATTATAATTGATAATTTATATGTGTATAAACGGACCATTATGTTTTTTATTTTATATTCACAATAGAATTATCTTTATATTTTCTTAACATTTAATACATTTTGATGAAATTTAATAAAATTGTATGTAAACTACATTTAAACTATCTTAAACATATTTTATATACACCAAACAATATAATAAAAACAGTATGAATGTCAAATTTCAAAAATTAAATTAATTTATATATTTAAAAACTAAAAATCAAAAAAAAAAATTGTAAATTAATAACTCTATAAATTAATAAAATATTATAGTCCCAACATTATTAAATTTCATAGTTTTTACTGTATATATAATAATAACTTATAAAATCCACAACCAGGAGATATAAATACTGTCAAATGGACTATGCATACAAGTTTGGTCTTCGGTTGTTCCAAAAATCAAAAGAAATTGCCTTTTATTTTCAATTAGGGGGGTGTCCGCGCTTCACGCGGAATATTGTTTTTATTATTGTTAAGAACATGATTTTTTGGATAACGTAATTTTGTCGTTTTTATTTGTTAAGATCGTTATTTAGTGTTTTTAGTGTGTTATGTAGTAGTAGGTGATAGGTTAATATATTTTGTGTTTGTTTTTTTGAATAATGTGTTGCTATGTATATAGTACTGTTAGTAGTGAAATGAACCTCTAACATAAAATAATATTGAATTTCAATAACATTGTTGATTCTAAGATTAACGGTTTCAGCGTCAAAATTGTATTATATTTTTTCATAATTTTAAAAATTGTAACTTTTAAGATGTTTTTTGTCTTCTCTCCATATTTTGACCTTGAGCCATCACCGTCTATGTGTTTCGTTACCTGTCTGGTGTGCGGTGCTTCTCACCATCACCGGAAAAAGACTAACTTTTTTCTCTTGTTCTTCCTTGTCTTCTTCACCTGTGAGATTATATGGTATTTGTTGTAAATCGGGTTTATGAGCTTTCAGTTTTTCGGTTGATTCTCACGGCATTGTAGGTTGTTCCAGTCAATATTGACTGCTCCTCTTCTTCCTTAGATTTCAGCTGATGTTAGGAACTGCATCTCTTTGGTTGGGTCAGAGTTTAGTCGTCTTTGATGTTGTATTCCTCATCGTTGGCTTACCGTCAATAGTCTCTCCTCGTCTTGGTTTTCAAGATCTAGTTTTTGGTGTTCTGACCTCTATACTCTCTTTCATAGCTCGAGGACGGCTCCATAGTTTGTTGATATCATTTCGTCTCCCTTTCCCTCTCTATCCTCGCATCTCTTTACAACTTTCATCGCATCTCTGGTGGCTCTCTCTTTCACCATGTTTGCCACTCGAGGTTTGGATAATGTTTTCGTTCGTGTATGCTATGTGGGCTTGGAAGGTTATTTCTGGTCTCAAGTTTAGTCTCTGATTTCTCGGTGGTTGTCTTCCATTTTCCCTCTTTCAAGTTGTTTCTCTTATTTCCATTTTTCCCTTGGTATAGGTGTGCGGAGTTAGTCTCTTGGAGCTTTGGTCCCTTCTATCCAGAGCTTTGTGGTTTTTCACTTGCATGGCCGTCTTGTATATTCTTGTTTAGTTTGTGAGGTGTTTCTTACCTTTTAGCTACTGATTGTGATTCTGGTGCTTTAAGCATATATATTCCTGCTTCTTGGTGACTTTGGCCTTTCGATTATTATTCTCCCTCTGGCCCACTTTCTTGGTTATTTGCGTTTATGCTCTAGTTTTTTATTCTTAGTTTGATTATCTTATGATACTAATAGTGAAATAAATATATAATTTGTAAATAAAATAATAAAAATTAGTAAAAATAATAAAATGGTGAAAGTTATGCTATTTTTAGTTGTGAATAAATTAAATATTTAAAATATATTTATATTATTTTATTTATTTCTTGAATTTTAGGGACCAATAAGCGTGAAAAGGATAAGATAGTACACAATTAGAAATTGATGAAACAAATTACAATAGTCTAAAAGAAAAAGAATTTAAAATACAAAAAAAAACATGAGGACACATGTCAACAAACCCTCTTTCAACATGTTATAAGAAGGGGAAAAGCCAACTTTATATCTATAGGCAGTGTGTTTTGTGGTAATGTCGCCAAAAACTGTTTCAGATACATGCAGATCAATTCTACCTTGTAATTTTGTGTATCTCTGATCGCCATCTGAAGAAAACTTTCATAACAAATTCTATTATTTACTGATTTTGCTCTTTTTTTTCCTTGTCAACACCAAACAACCATCTAGTTTCTTACCACATGTAAGAGTAACCAAGTAAGAGCACCCTTCTCAGTGGGTTTCTTATTTTTAGTTTTTTAACCACCTTTTATTAATATTTCAGTATGATGTAAGTAAATCATTTAGTTTTAGTTTTGTTAATCAAAGAAAACCTGATACTAAACTTTAGATAGATTCACGTGATGGGGCAACTCAGAGCATCTCCAACGGGGAGATGTCTCCAAGTATCTAAAAAATTAAAATATTAAAAACCTAAACAGTAGGAGAGAAGTCAAGTTACGGTCCTCAAATAAGACGTGATTGATAAATGACGTGATTAGATTTGTTTAAATTCGGTTTGATTCAGTTTTATTTGTGGTCCAAATTAAGTTATGCTTTGGTTTACACAATTAAATTATAGTTTGGTTTAAATTCACGGTTTTGGCTTACACATTTAAATTATGGTTTGGTTTAAATTAAATCCGGTTTACATGGTTTGTCACGATTTTGCTGAACCAGTTCATTTTGGTTTGCTTTGGTTAAAACTATATAAGTCTGTCTTCAAAAAGAAAAGAAAATTGGTGAAGAAAAGTAAATAATCTGTTGAAGTTTGTTAATTAAATCTATTGAAAAGAAACAAATCGGCTGAAAAATATATAAGTCTATCAAGATTAAATAATTTGTGGGCAAATGAAAACAAATATATGTCTCGTGGTTACAAAAAAAAATATGTGTCTAAAGAACAAATAAATCTACCAAACCTTATTTCAATCTGCCAAATTTAGATTAATCTGCAGCTACAAAAAATAAATTTGTTGACTATTTAATAAATATGCCAAAATTAAAAAAAAAAAAATCTGTTGTAAAAAAACTGTCAAATGTGAAAATCAAATTAAGTCTATCTTTCAATAAATTTATGGCATATAGAAATAAATATATGGATGATAAATTTCCTTTATGTAAAAAATCTGTTAAATGATAGAATCGTAATTATTTATTTATTTATTTTAATTAAAAATTACAATTATGGTAGTTTTGTAACGTGTCTTCTTTTGCTTTTTTCCTTTCTTCTTCGGGTTAAAGGCAGTTTCTTTATTCTTCCTAAAATGGGCCTTCATTTGCATAACCCAAGTAAAGGTAGCGAGGAAAGTAATCTCCACTCCCTCAATACGCCGTCGAATCGAGACTCGCTGCAGCATACGGAGTGTTTCGATAACTTGGCCTCTACAATACAAAGAGGACAGAACATCAAGGGCAGGTAAGAAATCCGTGAGGAGTGTCCTGAGATTCAATTCATCTTCATCTCCGATTTCATCGTGGCCGAAGGTAGTTGCGTCAATTCGATTATCTAATATCCAGATTCTCATCTCAATTGAGCTCAATTCTCACAAATTCTTGTTTGATTTCAAAGTTAGGGTTCCTAGTTTGATTTTTGGGGATTCGAGTTTTCCGTCAAATCAATATCATTCTTTCCTCGTATCCAATCCATATACGTATCAAACTTGTCAATTTCTGACCCGATTCGATTGTATTAAGATGTTGCATGTCCCCCTTCTCGTTTTGATCTGACCAATTGAAAATGTGTTTATGTCTTTTGTTTCGGACCGAACCTCAATAGCCTCGAAACTATCCATACTAATTAATTGTTGTTGCAATTTTAGGAAAAAAAAATTTAAATATCTTTCCTTTTTCATTTGTTTGATCAGAGTTGATTGTGAATAACTTGCCTTTTCGGGTATTATGGCCACTGAGGCGTTTGTGAAACCTGTGGTGCCAAATGGTCATGACGGGTACGACGATGATGATGAAGATGAAATGCCTTTGGTTTTCAAGAGAAGCAGTAACAATAATAATACATCATCTTCCTCTAATCGTCCAAGGCCTAATAACAACGCTCAGAAAAGTTCTTCTATCGGTTCCACCAAGTCCCCACCACCATCGAGATCTCCTTTAACAAGCCCCAATAGATCGGCTTCTTCCGGAAGAAGTTCACTGATGAAACCGTCGTTACCGTCATCTTCTTCTGTTCAGCGTTCCACGGTGAAGTCGCCGCCAGTAGGGGATGGTAGATCCCTTGTTGCTAAGGAGAGGAACGGTTTGGGAAAAGCTCCACCTGTGTCCAAAAGTGACGATGAGGATTCTGAGGATGATAAGCCTTTGAGTGCCAGGCTTAAAGGGGATACCAAACAGGCGAGCTCTTCTGGGCGTGGTAGCTCGCAGCAGCCAGTACAAAGGAGCAGCGTGAGGCCTCAGGGAGTGAATGATAACAGTAGAAAGAAAGATTATGATGAGAGAGTTCAGACAAAGACCAACGTGGGTGGATCATCAAGTAGCAAGCCTGTTAATAATGATCAGAAGAGGCCTTTGGTTAACAATATCAATAGGAATGGTTTAAAGCCGAAGATCGAAGGGAATGGTTCTCAGGCACCTGCGAAAAGACCTCTTGAGAAGGGAAACTCTTCGAATCAGTCGTCCGTTAAAAGGCCTAAGCTATCAGAGCCAGCTAGACCTGTGAAAACTGAGCAAGGCTCGCGTAATGCAGCTACGGCGCCAGATAGCGAAGGAAATAATCTGGAGGCGCTGAGAGCTAACCAAGCAACTGATAAAGAAGATAACTCAGATGGTGATGATCATGTCCCTATTGCCTCGAGGATAAGGCAAGATTCCTCGAATAAGAAATCATCGTCCGTGAAGCCAAATGCTAGTATGATAGCTTCTTCGTCCAGGACAATAGCTAAGAAGCCCAACAAATGGGCGAAAGATTCTAAGTACTCGAAGTCGACAAGATCTTTACCTTCTGGAGATGGGCAAAAGAAATGGAAAACACTAGAGCACAATGGTGTTATTTTCCCACCTCCATATAAACGTCACGGGGTTAAGATATTGTATCAGGGGAAGCCAGTTGACTTGACTCCTGAACAAGAAGAGGTCCTTTTTTTGTTCTCTCTATCTCTGTTCAATTATAGATTCTTTGTTTGCTTACTTTCTGGATTAGTTCTATCTGCAGGTTGCCACTATGTTTGCAGTGATGAGAGAAACAGAATACTACAATAAACAAATGTTCAGAGACAACTTCTGGAATGATTGGCGGAAGATACTTGGGAAGAACCATGTGATTAAAAATCTAGATGATTGTGATTTCAGTCCCATATATGAATGGTATATGCAGGAGAAGGAGATAAAGAAACAAATGAGTGCAGAAGTAAATAACCACTTTCTCATAATAGAAACAGCTCAATTAGCATGCTATACCTATGTGCTGTTGTTGATAATATTGTAATGCTAATGATGTGCAGGAGAAAAGGATTTTGAAAGAGGAGAAGCTAGCGCAAGAAGAGAAATACATGTGGGCTGTTCTTGATGGCGTCAGAGAAAAGGTGGTTTTTCATTTTGTTGATAGGAATCTATTTTTAGCTTCTCAGGAATTTGCTGACCATAAATTTACAACAAATGCAGGTTGGAAATTTCAGAGTTGAACCCCCTGGCTTGTTTAGAGGCCGGGGAGAACATCCTAAGGTATGTTTGTTCTTACATCATCCTTGCACTATACGTGTTCTGTTGTTCGCATTTTTAGTAATTCTCTGTTCTGCATTATTACTTTCTAGATGGGGAAACTGAAAAAGCGGATTCGTCCTTGTGATATTACAATCAACATCGGTAAAGAGGCACCTGTTCCAGAATGTCCTATCCCTGGAGAAAGGTCTTTTTTTCTTTGTGTGTTTCCCCTTAAAAAGACACATCTGTTTTTTTTCCTGTAACGTGATTTTGTGAGTGTTGTTTCTTTTCAGATGGAAAGAAGTTAAGCATGACAATACTGTCACCTGGCTTGCTTTCTGGAATGATCCTATCAATCCAAAAGAGTTCAAGTATGTATTCTTGGCAGCTAGTAGTGCTCTAAAGGGACAGAGCGACAAGGAGAAGTATGAGAAAGCGAGGAAGCTTAAGGTAATGAGCTTTTGATTCCGCTAAAACTTTGGCGTAAACCATCATGCTTCTTTCTTCTAATCAGCAACCTATCGTTTTTTTTGCAGGACCGTATAGGGCATATTAGAGCAGCATACACCAAAGATTTTAGTAACAAGGATGTAACAAAGCGGCAAATAGCGGTTGCTACATATCTCATCGATAAGCTAGCCCTTAGGGCTGGAAATGAGAAGGTAATTTGACAAAGATACTTCTTCGATGAAAGGGTTCCTTTTCTATACTTCCAAGCAATTTTCTCACATTTCCTTTCTTGGTTCATATAGGACGATGATGAGGCAGATACTGTCGGTTGCTGTACATTGAAAGTAGGAAACGTGGATTGCATTCCTCCAAATAAGTTAAAGGTATATATTTATTGAATGTCTGGCTTAGGCGTTTTGGTTGCATATTATAGTCACTCATGGTATCTGCTTTGGCATTTTCAGTTTGACTTCCTCGGTAAAGACTCGATTCAGTATGTAAACACAGTTGAGGTTGAGCCTCCTGTTTATAAGGCAATTGGGCAGTTCCAAGCGGGTTAGTTTAACTACTAATTGGATATCAAATCTCATACTTGACCTTTGGAAAATTTGATAAATGACTTGAGGGTTTTTGGCTTCTATACAGGAAAATCAAAAACCGATGATCTCTTTGACGAGTTAGATACTTCAAAACTCAATGCTCATCTTAAGGAACTTATGCCTGCTCTCACAGCCAAAGTATTCCGTACATACAATGCATCCATCACATTGGATGATATGGTATGTTGTCAACCTCTTTGCACCCTTAAAAAATTGTATATGTTCGGCCAATCTTAGTAGTACTTATTAAATATATATATATATATATATTGATTTGCAACCAACTGTAGATTGTGAGAACACTAATTTGTCACTTGTTGTGACAGTTGAGTAAAGAAACGAGAGATGGAGATGTTCCTGAAAAAGTGGTGGTTTATCAACAAGCAAACAAGGAGGTAATGGCGATTATTAACCAATCTTCTCTGCTGTTGTTAGCATCTGAATTGTTTGGCTATATATCCTTAGGTCGCCATCATTTGTAACCATCAGCGTACAGTCTCTAAATCTCACGGAGCACAGGTGGAGAAGCTGGCTTTGAAAATAGAAGAACTAAGGGTAAGCAAATCCAACATCTTATGATCAAAACAGTTTCAACTTTCTCAGTCTCTTTGATCTTTGTATTTCTATGCAGGAGCAAATAAAAGAGCTGGATATCGATCTGGACAGAGCTAAGAAAGGAAGAACGCCGTTAATGGGCTCTGATGGAAAGAGAAAGAGGAATTTGACACCGGAAGCGTAATACTCTAAAACCTTTTTGTTGTTAACTTATATATCACGTAAACATACCTTTAAATAAAACTTCTACTTCTCTGTGAACAGTTTGGAGAAGAAGATAATGCAAACGAATGCCAAGATCGAGAAGATGGAAAGGGATATGCAGACCAAGGAAGATATGAAAACTGTAGCATTAGGCACGTCTAAGATCAATTACATGGATCCTAGGATCACTGTTGCATGGTGCAAAAGACATGATGTTCCCATTGAGAAGGTATATTCAAAAAAAGCTTCAACATGGTCACAGATTTGGCAACACATGGAATTCACTTTTGTGTTGTATTTGCAGATATTTAACAAGTCTCTTCTGGCTAAGTTTGCTTGGGCAATGGACGTTGATCCTGAGTTCAGATTCTGAGTAAAGCGTTCGTTGTGGCCAGTTTCACCTAACCATTCACCATACATTTACAGAGACATAGAGAGAGTTCGAGAAAGAGTAGAAGAAAGTAACCAAAACCTACAAAAGAGGTTTCTTCTCTCTTTATAGTAAAAACCAAAAAGACTTTTTTTGTCTGTGGGATGTTTTATAGAAAAACATTTTTTACTCAATAATGTGTATACTGAACAAAATGTTTGCATGACAACTGTTTATTGGTTAAATAACTTAAAGGTCAGTTATAAATACATATATATATCTTCAAATGGTTAAATGGCATGTTATTTTGTTCGGTAACCCATCCTGTATCAACGTGTTGCAATTTTGGATCCCAAACGGCGTCGTAAGAAACGAAAAGGGTGGTCCACACTCGATCTCTTTAGCTTTTCTTTGGGAGGAGAAAGTACACTCCACTGTTGATATTTTGTTTCTTCGTCCACACTAAAACCCTAAAAGAACCAACCATGTTTGTTTTTGTCTTTAGTCTCTCTGAAGCAAAATCAAGAATGGCGATTAGTCCGTTGGCCCAGCTTAACGAGCTACGAGTCTCTTCCTCGTTTGTTGCGACATCCCATTCGCTGCACAGTAGCAGAATCAATGGCGGCTTCTCAAAACGAAGGTCTAAGCCAACACGGTTGAGATGCTCCTTCTCTCCGATGGAGTCTGCGAGGATTAAGGTGGTTGGTGTGGGCGGTGGTGGTAACAATGCCGTCAATCGCATGATTTCCAGCGGCTTACAGGTCCACACACCATCTTCAATCTCAACTTCATGATTCAATATTGAAAGTTGCCATTTTGATTCCTCGCAGAGTGTTGATTTCTATGCGATAAACACGGACTCTCAAGCTCTGTTACAGTCTTCTGCGCAGAACCCTCTTCAAATTGGAGAGCTCCTAACTCGTGGCCTTGGTTAAGTCTCTCACCAAAGAAGTAAACTTTTCGTTTGTCACTCGAAAGCTATTAAACACGTCTCTCTGTTACTTGTGTTAATGCAGGGACTGGTGGGAACCCGCTTCTAGGAGAACAAGCTGCTGAGGAATCTAAAGACGCAATTGCTAATGCTCTTAAAGGATCTGACCTTGTTTTCATTACTGCTGGTATGGGTGGTGGCACTGGCTCTGGTGCTGCCCCTGTCGTTGCTCAGATCTCCAAAGACGCCGGTTACTTGACCGTTGGTGTTGTTACCTATCCCTTCAGCTTCGAAGGTCGTAAAAGATCTTTGCAGGTAACCATTTCTTGTTAAATTGGTTTGATGTCTAGAGACTCTTGTCTTGTTATGGTTTAATTTTTTTCTAAATAATTCTCTAGGCACTTGAAGCCATTGAGAAGCTGCAGATGAACGTGGATACCCTCATCGTGATACCAAATGATCGTCTCCTAGATATTGCTGATGAACAGACACCTCTTCAGGATGCGTTTCTCCTCGCGGATGATGTTTTGCGGCAAGGAGTTCAAGGAATCTCTGATATTATTACTGTGAGTCTGTGTATATGTGTAAAGCTTTAACATGTTTGTTTGATGAGAATACTCTTTTTGATTGTCATCCCTAAAAGAAAGATCTCATTGTTCTTTTTTCCAGATACCTGGACTGGTCAATGTAGATTTTGCGGATGTGAAGGCGGTTATGAAAGATTCCGGAACTGCGATGCTCGGGGTCGGTGTTTCTTCAAGCAAGAACCGAGCAGAAGAAGCAGCTGAGCAAGCCACTTTGGCTCCATTGATCGGATCATCCATTCAATCAGCTACTGGCGTCGTCTACAACATCACCGGTGGAAAAGACATTACTTTGCAGGAAGTGAACCGAGTATCTCAGGTGCCACAATCTTAAGCTTCAATTGTAAACGTTATTACAAATGCACAGTCTTGTCATGTTTTTGGGGTGGTTTTTCGTTTGGCAGGTGGTGACAAGTTTGGCAGACCCATCGGCCAACATCATATTTGGAGCTGTGGTGGATGATCGTTACACTGGAGAGATTCATGTAACGATAATAGCCACGGGGTTCTCACAGTCTTTCCAGAAGACACTTCTCAGTGACCCAAGAGCAGCTAAACTACTCGACAAAACGGGATCATCAGGTCAACAACAAGAGAACAAAGGCAGTCACCAGAGGCAGTCTCCTGCAACTATCAACACCAAATCATCTTCTCCCCGTAGATTGTTCTTCTAGTATCTTTTGTTTTTAAGCATATTCCTTTATCAAAAATGTAACGATCTTAAGGCTCAAATATCATCTACTTTTTGAGTTTTCTCCAAATTATCTCAAAAGAAGTAATTTGTTAAACCAATTTTCAGACATTATAGCTGGAGATGACTCTGGTCGCAGAAACAGTTTGGAACCCAGCTTAATGACCGTAACATCCTCACAAAGACAGCTTGTTAGTGGTTAGAGATGATTGATCAACAACACAAAGTTATTTAGACACTGGAACCGTAAGTAAATATTGCAGATCATTGCCATCATCTCATGGTTTATGCATACAGTCGGTATGTGGTGTTGCAAACCATGCGACTTAAATAGAGAGAGGTCTTCTTGTTCTGGTAAACAGATGCATAAAACTCTAGGGTTTAAACAGATTTGATGTTTCTAAGATTTAAAAGAAAAGACAAGACTCTAAGACTCAAATTCATTTCCAAACTACTAGTCTAGTTTTTGAGGTGGGATATAGTAAGGGCCCTCGCTTCTAACAGCTCCAATAAAGTGGGAGGAGTTAGCTAGCTCGAAACGTGTGACTAAGAAGCAGAGATTCTTCTGCATTTTTACAATCTAGTCACAGAGAAATAATAAGGTGCAGGTTTCTTGGCTGGAGCTCCTGTCTGTTCCTGCACCATAAAGTCATACTGTTTCAGACAAATCAATCCAGAACTTGGAGACGAAGTTGCATATGTCTCCTCAGGTTCTTCTTAAACTCATGAAACTCCTTGTTTAGATTCTCATCAAGCTCTAGAATTTCGGCTGCATTACCACATCAGGATCACATTCAAACAGCAGTAACATCAACACTCAAGCCAATCAAAAAATAAGATCACACGATTGAAGATTCTGGTGAGTATCTAATAATTAACCTATAACAGCAATTTGGTGCTGACCAAACAGTGAATATCTGACTATTGAACGTCCATTTGTTGTAACCTTCCAAAACTAGGTGATGTGTTCAAAATACATTACAAGGCTGCCGCCAACAGTATCTTCTGGATCAGAGATCACACATAAATGTTTTCAGATCACATTCGCAGGCCAAGTTCTTGATCTAGGCCAAATGCTTTTAAATTGGACTAACTCATTGGTCCATACATAACAAAAGTAACTAGGCTCAATTAGACTTGTATCTCCATAAATATCCCACACTTGCCAAGGATGTGTAGACCAATATAGCGAAATTCAGGGAAAACGGCCTTTCATACCTAACATATCATTATATGTTCAATTCATACTCGACTTATATATCAGTGCCAAAATATATATGAACTTATATAGTTGTGCCAAAACATACCCGACTTATAATTTTTTGGCAAAATCATACACCAGTCGTCACATCAGCTGCTATATCATCCAATTTTGTTCGCGTGACTGCTACGTCAGCTAATTTTGCTGACGAGGATGCCATATGTACAATTTTTTGTTTTGAAAAAACTAAATAGTGTTTTTATAAAAATAAATTTATAAAAAATGTAAAATTTTATAAATTTTTATTATTTAGTAAAATTAACAAAAATTAATTAATTAATTAAATTTTAATTTTATATAAGAGATAGATCATATCACAAACCGTCCTTATAATAATTATATATGTGTTGTAATGATTTAAATTCAATGCTAGTGTTGCAGTCTTGTTACTCTTTATTAATCATGGGTATGTTATCATAATTTATCCTATTAAAAGTGAAGTACAAATGGGAATTCACCCTCACTTATTCTCATTATTTACAACAGACTGCCACTGGTTTTAATTAAAGAGTTTTTACTTATTTATCCATCTACTATTTCACGCCAAACCTCGTTAACCAAGCCCATTTTATTTTTTTTTTCTACTTTTTAATGGGCTACGTTATGTAGATATACAGACTTGCATGGAAGAAAATTAGTTCTGGTTTAATGTTTTTAACGTATCCCATTAAAAAGTTCTTTATTTGTACTTCACATGTGCAATTTGACTCATAATCATACCACAGATCATATTTTCCGGTATTCTATCTAACCATCTTTAACCAGCTATAATATCTAACCATAAAATTTGACTCATAATCATATTTCACATAGGCACAAACTTATAACAACTGTTTTCTAAAGATATTTTTAAAAGGACATTGTAACAAGTAGTTTCTAAAAATATTCCTATACCGAACTTTGTTTATTACATAATATATTCCGATGAAAAACAAGTTGGTTTGGCAAATTCACATTAGAGTAGAAAGTATTCGGTTTTCTTATTTATTAAATAATTACATTATAGATCAATATTACTTGAGAACTTTTTTTTTACAAAAATAAGATCAAGGTTTTCGAATATCTTCCTTCCACATGTCATTAAAACAATATATCCGATGATATCAATTCAAAATCTTAACAAATCAACTAACTATCCTTTAAATCTTAAAATATCTTAAATGCTTAACATAACAATCCTCTACATTTAAGGTCTCACATTTATAATAATGAAAAGAAATACTTGCTAATCACGATAATATAGGTCCGATTGATTACAACCAATTTTAAATATCAAAATTTTAACCTCCCTAATTACGTGATTACATGATCAAAAGTGTAACCACAAAAATCTTTGAAAAAATATTTGAATATTAAGTATATTCCTTATCTTGAACGACTTGCTCATCAAGTTTTATAATAATTAGTTTAGATTTACCTATCATCAATATATCACCTATGTATCTATATATATCCTTCATTCTACATTCAATAACAACATTCATTTTTTGATCTAAACCAAAACACATAAAATGGCAAACAACGCAAGTCTCAAGCCTGTCAAAGACTTGAAACCATTTAAGACTAAATGGCGATCTCAAGTGAAAGTGCTACATTCATGGCTGCAAAACACTGGTTCTGGTGGGGAGACTCTTCAAATGGTTCTGACCGATGAACAAGTAAGTTTCAAAACGCAATCAATCATTACTTTAGAGTTCCTTAATATGCATAACTTACATTATGTTGTGATTCTTTTGTAGGGTGAGAAGATTAGTGCTACGTGCAAAAGAAATCACATTTTGAGTGTCCAGCGAAAACTACCCCTGGGAAAATGGTGTGTTCTCACAACGTTTTCCGTTTCGCAAGCATCAGGCCAATATCGGCCAACAAGCCATCCATACAAGATAATGATCAGTGACGAAACTGTGATAACAAATTCTGACCTAATTCAAGATAGCATCTTCCTGTCTCTTGCCAGATACGAAGACATCATTGATGGGAACTTTAAGACCAACTTCCTTATTGGTAATACCTTTATGTCAATGTTTCCGATATTTAGTTTCACTTTCTGGTTTTGAATGTTCTTTTGTATACTAATGTGTTTTTTCATCTTACAGATGTTATGGGAAAATTGTAAGGCTTGAACCAGTTCAAACCGTCCAAGTTAAAGGACAGGACCGGAAAAAAGTTCAATTTCGTTTGGTTGATGCAAAGTAAGTTTTTTTATATTTTTTTCCGGCTTGCGTACACGACTTTCTGATTTACTTGTGCTAATAGTGTGCTTTTTTAGTGGTAAGGACCTTGCATGTTGTTTATGGGGAAAATATGCAGAGCAATTGGAGGCTTATGTTGAATGTGAACAACCACTGATCTATTTGATCAGGTTCGCCAAAATCAGTTTTTACAGAGGTATGTTTTTAAATGCGTTTTCATATTATTGTATTCTTTTTATGTGCCAAATTCTATCTGGGTGTTAATAGGTGAGGTGAAAATCACAAATGCTTTTGATGCATCCATTGTTTATCTTGATCCAACTATGGAGGAAGCATTACAGTTCAAGGAGAAGTAAGTTTTGATAGACTTATTTTTTTTTTTGTTATATCTTGGTAATTTCCTTAGACAGTAAATATTTTCTACATATATGTATAGGCTGGGGGAAGATGAGCTTCCTCTTGCTGTTATTGAGAAGAAAAATGGTAAGAAAGAAATCATTTTACAGAAGATGACTGGAACAAGCTTGAGATCAAGATGATTTTGGAACTCTTTGTTTCAAATCACGTTATATTCATATAGAAGAGTTTTTATTTAGTAAAGTGCCACTAATCTTATTGTAATATAAATGTGATCATATATTCCTAGGTGGAGAACTGCAAAATCATTTGTTCAACTGAAGCTGTTGACACTGATTGGGCATGGTTCTACTTTGGGCATAAAGGTTGCAAACATCGTGCCATAAAACTTGCATCAAACCATGACGACAACCAACTTTGGCGTTGTGAGAAGCGCCAAGTTAAAATCACAGAAGTGATACCTGTGTAAGAGCATATTTTCAAGTCTTTAGTTCTTTATTCGATTTTTAAATATATTTTCACACCACTCTAAATTAATTTTGTGAACTTTAATAGGTTCAAGCTTCATTTGATTGTGAGGGATGACACAGAAACATGTAAGTTGATGTTGCTGAACACTGTTGCTAAGACCATTGTTGGACGTGAAGTTGTTGATCTGTGGGATGGCTCCTATGATGAGGTATGTTTGGTTTCTGCTCTTAAGCATTTGATTTAATATGTGCAAATCCTAATTTTACATGTTTACAGATTGAAGATCCAGAGCTCCTACCAGAACCTATCAGAGCTTAAGAAGGAAAATCTTTTTGTTTTGGCATTTCTGTGAACTCTGACAATGCGAGGGATGGGGCATGAACATTTAAAGTTCTTGAGGTCTGGTCTGGAGATCACATTCTTAAAGTGGAATCTCAATCCGAGCCAACCTCAATGACTGGCACATCATCTTCTACCCTGTCTTCTGGTGATTTGAGTTTGTTATCTAGATTATACATACATTGTAATAAATTAAAGTTTCGTATATTATAGTTTTGCTAACTGTATAGTGTTGTATATTAGGTGCTCATGCTGGAAGGAAACAGCCAGAATGATTTAGAATAATGCAAAACACCTTTTGCAAAACGCAGAGAGGAAGATGCTGATCTCTCAGCTTGGTTATGTACTTTAAAAAATTGATAAGTACATAACTCATTAGAAAAAACTCATTAGAAATGTGTATTCTAATGAGAAAAAACTCATTAGAAACAAGTACTTATTTGCTGACCTGGAATAGTATCAGTGACTAGGTAATTTTTTCTGAAAGAGTTGTCATCTACTTATTTTGTGATTTAAATATATATTCATCAGTAATTTTGTCAACTTCTTTTCGAATACAGGTTTCAGAGTTTTACAAACAAGACATGCATATTTTCTCTTTCTCGAGTCATCATCAAAACTAAGCATTCTTTCTACTTATTCTCGGGTTTTGCACAGTTTCAATTATTTTTTTATTATTCAATAATTATGATTTAGTTGGTGATAACACAATCATCTAAACAACATACAATTTATGAATCGTGAGATCAAGTTAAAAGAAAACAAATAACCATAACTATTGACCTAGCACAATAACAATATTATGTGTCCTACATTAATTAAATGTTATGATCATCCTATATGTTAACGTGTCTAAGAAAATAAGCTTCATCAGCAATTTACTAACCTTGTGGTGTTTGAACTGATTTGTTCTCCTTTTCTTTGCTCAGTTCGAGAATCAAAAACCTGATTTCTGTTACATGCACACCATATATTCTGTTCAAGTAAATAAAAAATTATCACCTTCTATGTATATTTTACTAATTGTTTTGAACAACTGCAATCTACTAAAGTTAACAAAACAATTTTCACCAATCTTAACCTTTTTATAATAACATTAAGCAATCTAACTCTTATTATCAATACAAGTTTCTATAATACATATTTCAATGTATAAGTTACTCACAGTGAATTTCAAATATGATGAAAAGAGTACTTATCTTCTTTTTTATCATGTCGGCTTCTTCCCCCTTTTTTTTTTATGGATCTGCTCTTATCTCTCTCCGAACTCGATTAAAACTGAACGATGATCAACCCATCACCACTGACGCATGAGGCGCTTCTTCAATTTATGTATCCATGTTTACTTTTTCTTCTTCTATGTATTGATTTCATAGACAATCAAGCAAACAGTTAACCTGTTCTAAACAAAAAACGTTTTGCTAATATCAAACAGAGTATACAAGAAGATGTTAAACAGAAAATACAGAGTAATTGGTACCTTGCTTGTGTCTATTAATCCGTTCATTACATCTTCTAAATCCAGATGATAATCGAAAATCGTCTGAAGTGATCCCTGGAATTCGCCGAATACCTCATCCGACCCTAGACTCTTCTTTCAATTCTCGAGGTATGTTTTTTTTCATCGCATAACAGTTTTTTTTCCTGCGTAAAGTTGTTAATAATGTTTTTTGGGCCTTTGTTAATTTTCCAGGGGAATTTGGGCTAAGAAATCTATTTTATGTTTACAGATTTATCACCAGCATTTACAAAGCCCATTTATAAATAATATAAATTGCTTTCAATATATAAATTATTTACTCTATATTATTAAAAAGAGCATATTTTTAAAAACTATAATTCAAATTTTCTAATATACATAAAATCTGTCCAACTATATTTCATCTATAACTAAATATGGTTAATAATTAATATGAACTTATTCACTTCTGCATATTTAACAAAATAATCCATGCAAGTGGATGAGTGAAAAAAACATATCAAATATTTTTTTTATTGAATATAAAATTAACAAAAAAACACTTAGAAACTATATGATTAACAAACATTATTCCAACAATTTAGATATAAATAACTAATCTAATTCATCATTAAAACAGTTTAGATCACCATATAATATATATAATATCTCGATTACATAAATTATAACAAATATCATAAAATATCAAACCGAAACGAACACCCGCGCAGGCGCGCGGGTCAAGATCTAGTTTTTCTTAAATGTAAACACAACTATGATTAATCAAGAGTAACACGACTCCAACACTAGTATTTAATTTGAATAATTACAACAAATATATAACTCTTATAAGGACGGTTTATGATATGATCGAAATATTTACGAACATCTCTCTTATATAAGATTAAAATTTAATTAATTAATTAATTTTTGTTAATTTTAATAAATAATAAAAATTTATAAAAATTTTCATTTTCTATAAATTTACTTTTATAAAAACACTATTTAATTTTTTCAAAAAAAAAAATTGTACACATGACATCCTCGTCAGCAACGTAGCATTCACGCGAACAAAATTGGATGATGTGGCAGCTGATGTGGCGACTAGTGTATGATTTCGCCAAAACATTATAAGTCGGGTATGTTTTGGCACGGCCATATAAGTTCAGGTATGTTTTGGCACTGCTATATAAGTCAGGTATATATTGAACATATCGTGATATGTTGGGTATGAAATAACCGTTTTTCCGCGAAATTCACCCGAGTGCAGATTTCAAGCTTGTGACGGAAGAAATGGATGAAACTACTAATGGTTTAATAAGTTAATTCGGTTGACAAACAATCATATTTTAAAGTTAAAGTAAAATATAGAATAGCTGTTAAAATGAAAAAAAAAATGTAAAAAAAGTTAAACGTAAAATACAATCAGAAATGAAGTAGATTGCTTCGCTTGTGTTGGACTGTGACGAGGGAGATAGTTTTTAAGCTTTTGTGAAGTTGTTACATGTATAAAAGCTGTAAAGAATTTTTTAAGCTTTTGTGAAGTTGTTACATGTATAAAAGCTATAAAGAAATTTTATGCTGTCTACAGTTAATAGGTCACCCATAACGCTCCAGCCGTAGACTTCATTACATGCGATGATCGGTTAGTTAATATTCTGGAGGCTCGGAAATCATGTTTGTTGACTCTACAATCTCGACAAGTCATCCATCATTCCACTGTTGGAGTAAGTGAAGTTCGATGAGATACATAGCTAAATCAATTCTCTTAATCTTATTAACATATACCAGAAATCAGAATTTAATCAGAATTTTATATTCTGATTGAAAAATATAAAATTTATACTAGATAATTAAAAAAGAAAACTAGATCAGAAAATTAAGAATATGCATGGGCGTCCGGATCCGGGTCTTTCGGTTCTAAACATTTAGACCCAATAGGTACTTGTATCTTTTCGGTTCGGATCAGTGTCGGTTCTTCTCAGATCCGGATCGGTTCGGATCTATAATTAAAATGACTATAAAATACCTGTAATTTTTGGGTCTATATCGGGTTCGGGTATTTAGGATCTGAAAATGACATGACATATCCAAACTCTATCAAATTTAGTTGATATTTGTCACATACAAAATTTTACAAAAGAACTTAAATCAAACTATTAATAATTAAAAGAAAACATTTTTAAATTCTAGATTTTACATTTTAAAGCTTCATATTACTTAAAAATGTTACAAAATAATAACAAATATTGTTAACAAAAGATATTTCAACTAAATCATAAAATAATATATCTAAAATAGAACACAAAAAACATAGTTTTGGATATATATGTTTTTAATTCGGATACAAATCGGTTCTTATCGGATCCGATCTAACCGGTTCGGATTTTTTCGGATTTGGGTCTATTCGGATTGGTTCCTTTCGGTTCTGGTTCTTTTGGGTTAAAGAAATATGGATCCAAAAAGTACTTGTAAATTTTTCGGTTCGGTTTTAGATTTTTTCGGGTCGCTTCCGGTTCAGATTTTCAAGTTCGGGTTAAAATGCCCGGTCCTAAATGACATTCATAAATAACTATTTAAATTTCTGTGAGATAACCAATAATGGTGTATAGGTCAAAGTCCAAGTAAATAAAGCTAAAGTGTAAAGAGTGTTGAGAATCGAAGAAAGACTCTCTGCTTTTTGGACCTAAAAAGACTTCCTATTTATTTTAAAAATTGACTTTGAATGCCCCAGTTTTCGTAAAGTTTGGTGAGCATTTAATTTTCAGTTACGAGCAAACGATTTACTAAAATAAAAGAGATCGTTAGGCGCAAGAAGATAAGCCATTCACAATCTGTGGTCGATGTCATCGGGAAAGCAACATATTCTTTTGTGTCTGTTAAATGTGAAATAATAGAATAACCTTCAAAATATCTCAATACTAATGAAACAATTTAACCAGCAGCTCCAACCTACGGTGGGTTGTTAGAGGAGTTCTCAAAATTAAGAAAAAAAAAGATAAAATGATAAAAACTTGAAAGAGAAAGTGCAAAAGTTCTCAAATCAGGATTTTAAGGACCGATTGAAACAAAAGGAACATGTGTCACTTTGTTAATTTTTCGACAGATTCTAAAATAAATATAATTATATAATTAAAATAGTAATATATATATTTTTCTTTTAGAACTCGGCATACTTTGTACTGTTAGCTCTAAAGCATGATTAACTCGGGGTTCTTATGACGTGGTTTTTACCGGAAGTTAAGAAACAGTTTCTTAACTTTCGATAAAAACTTCATTCTAAAAACCCCGAGTTAATCATGGTTTTAGCCGTTTGTAATGATCACTGATGATGTTAGTTCTAAAAGCCTCATGGGAGAAAAAAAAAGCACTGATATGATTTATTGAAGTGCATTGATATAAGTTGAATTTCAAGTCAATTGGTAAATCTTAACTAATCTCCTCCTAACTAACCGTTAGTCTTTTTGTTTTCTTCTAATGAGAAAGAGCCCATTACAACTATTTCAATATATTGTCCACTAAAATCACTAATCACAAGCCAACATAGTCTATTATATAGATTGATTCTCTTTAGCATTATTATCAGTACTAATCATCAAACCTTGATGTCAAATAAAGCATTTAAAGTTTTCGGACCGTTTTAATAATTAATTTTTTGGTTTGTTGAATTGGATACTTATTTGCTACAAAATAGGTCGTTAAGAAGAAAGCTAATAGATAGTTTAAACTTAATAAATTGCACAGGCTCGGTTTGGAAGCTAAATAATATATATATATATATATATATATA
The DNA here is from genome assembly GCF_020379485.1 of Brassica napus. Classification (NCBI taxonomy): domain Eukaryota; kingdom Viridiplantae; phylum Streptophyta; class Magnoliopsida; order Brassicales; family Brassicaceae; genus Brassica; species Brassica napus. Next base: position 45,031,464 of record NC_063452.1, read on the forward strand.
TATATGTGCACTTAAAGATTAAAGTAATTCAAGAGCACATCTTGAGGCATAGTGCTACGTGAAATAGCGAAGATCACGGTAACCCTTATGTTAAAAGACTCGAAAACTATTAAGAAAACAGACTTCCTGGTCTTCTGGTTATTAATCTAAATTGCTTTCCACTTTAGGGACATAATAAATTTCATATTTATATGATCCCCAAAGTGTAGTTATATCACATGTACAGAGTTTAACATTCTTTAGATTATATTTGTGTTTTTCCTCTATTATGTTAGCGCCTTAGCGGTGAAATATGAAGATCTAATTTATCACTTAAGTTTCTAAAAGTTAGGTCAACTCTTGTCTAAAATTATAGAAGAAAAGAATATGGATAAACTTTAGCAAAAAAAAAAAAAGAATAAAAAGGAATATGGAGAAGCAAGATAGCACCAATCTAATAGCTTCAGTTATTCCGGATCCAGCCATGAATCCTACATAATTGAATTTCGGAATTCGAATCTAACTGACATCCTAATGTATATTCAATTAAAATATAAGAAATTGTGCCATAGATACAAACAAACAGTATTAGTATTCCAGTTAGTGGTTGTGGATGAATTAGGTATACGCGAGAAACCATGATTATATCTGAGAATTATTAAATCATAACGATAATTAGCGGTTGATTATCGTTATATACAGTTGATTTCTAAATTAATTTTTAATCATACAGTTTCCTTCATGTCTCTGATCAATGTCTCATTTTCTTTGATAAAAGTATTAATTTAAAGGTAACCCTAATTAAACAGAACATTTTATCAAAAGTTTGGTGTAATACATATACTACTTTTTGTAAAGTATATAATACTAGTACACCTTTGGCACTTAATGATTAAAGGTATCTACCTATATCGACATTTGAATATCATAGGTAATTATGACAATTAGTCACTATGAATATTAATTTTATATCGGTTGTGGAAATTATTCATGTAGGAATATTAAAATCGTAACCAACTTGTATAATTGTGACACTCTCGTTACTTGAAAGTTTGTAGTCATTGGTAAATCCAAATCCAAATTAAATATACATCAAATATCATTAGTCAATAATCTCTCCCATTTCTTATTAGACCCTTTTCTAGCTCATTTTATAATTATTCAAATGTACTAAAAAGGAAAGATGAGTTTGTTACGTACAAACCATTTGTTATCTTGAGATAAGAATAGATAAAACAAGTATATATATATAGCTAGAAAGAAGAAAGAGAGAACAGGTAAAACATCAAAAGTAAATGGAAAAGAATATTTTAAATTGACTGTGGATTTGGTGAAACATCAAAAATGACAGCATATCCAAATGAAACAGGATGTTCAACGATACTACATGTGAAGAATATATAATTTTTAGTAGTAATAATAGCAAAAAAGGCTCTATAGAAAAAGTTAAAGAAAGGTGAGAAAATTCCAGAGGACTGGTCTTGAGATTTTGGAGATTGGATGTCAATTAGTAAAAATTTCAATCAAAACTTTTTGTTAAATAAATTTGAAGACTTATGTCTACGTAAAAATTTTCAAATTTTTTTGAATATCTACGCAAATGTTTCACTTTGCTTTTTCTAAGACCGGACCTAGAGAATCTTTTGTTTTTCGCTCTCTTTAATTTTTTTCTTCCCGTCACCATTTTTTTCCTGTTTCTAATAGTCGTGGTGGTTTCACCGAGATTTTTTACCATTTCAAAGCTTCCTTGTCCATCCTTCTTTTCATGTTGATTTTTCAAATTTTCCACTTTCTCTTTCTTCATCGTCTATGGTTTCTCATTGGATAACGGCCATATACGATAAATTAAAATAGTTAAGGGTGTGTATTCAGATTCTTGGAGCGATAGCGATGTCGATGTTTTGGATGGTCGTTTTCCTTCAGGTGGCGCTGCCTAAAGGTAGATTTAAGTTTTGGCGTGTGTTAGATTTGGGTTAGATCCGCTAGGTAGATTACACCATAGTTGTATAGCATCACTGCCTATATACTCACATGGTTTGTTTGCTCCTTCCTGTTGTCTTCCTTAGTCTCCTCTGTTGTTTCCTCTCTTAGAACTTCTTCATCTAGATCCTTCGGTCTGAGAAGAAAAGGCAACCTTGAAGACATTGTCAGATATTTCTCTTCATTCTGTTTTGTTCAGCATATCATGGTGTTTTTCGATTCATATATGTCTCTCCTAGTGCTTATAGATGTTTTAGGGTTTTGGCGATGTTGCTCTTTCGCAACTGCTATACTATTTCATTTGCACCAAAAGAAGACTCTTTCTTCTTCGTCGAAGTATAATTGGAACATCCAATTCCCACACTCTTCTTAGTTCTAGAAGGAAGGTGTCTAGCACCGATTCATGATATTCCAATGTTTCGGAAGCCGGATTCTATTACTAGTGCTCTGCTTACCTGAAGGGATTGGATTTGAGTCATTGAACTTCCTCTTGCTTCTGCCAGTATCCCTCTGATGTTTCAACATTGACCTTCACCTCTCGGATTTGGATTCACAGAGAAGTGTTATGTTGTCTTCTAGAGATTTAACGTTTGAAGTGAACTTCACCAGATTATGGTTGGAGGAGGAACTTATCAAGCCTCCTTCGCATATCTTCATTTTGGAATTGTCTGTTATCATTAGAATAATCATCGATTTTTTGTTACAAGTCTCCGGTGACATTCAAAGTTTCGGTCTATTAAAATTAAATTGTTATCTAAGAAATGAAATTTCACTAAGCTTTAATCTAATTCCTGCTTTGATTAAACATTTCAGTCTGTGAAAGTCTTTTTTAACTCTTTGTGGTTTTTCAAGATTTCTGTTTTTGCTAGCTATCCTAGATGCATAAGATATTGATATCTTCAATGTCAGATTGCATGTCATGTATTATCATCAATATAATGAAATTTACACACTTATCAATATATATATATATATATATATATATATATATATACATATGTATATATAAATAACTTTCAAGCAAACATATCGTAAAAGTTAATTAAGTTAGGAATGATTCAAATTTTTAAGTAACCCTAACAAGTTTCAACCTCTAAAGTTCTCAGAATTACCCGACGAAACAATGCACAGATTAGAATAGAGTAAGAGCATGATTAACCCGGAGTTCTTATGATGATGTTCTTAGAGTCTTTATTTTTTTTAGTTAAAAGTTAAGAAACAGTTTTTTAACTTCCGCTAAAAACTTCACTCTAAAAACCCCGGGTTAATCACGGTCTAAGAGCAGTAGGACTTCCTTTTCACGACTCTTGTGGCATGCTAGTGAAAATTTGGTTGTTGGCTTTACATAAGGTATATTGGACCCACTCGTATCTTTACTTCTTCTTTTTTTCTTACCTTTTTCTCATTATTCTTCTTTCTTTTTTATGCAACATTCTTGTTATTATCTAACATCATATTACCTACGAGTTGCATGCAATAGCTATCCATATTTGTCTACTAACAGACGCCTTAACCAAGTGATATTTCCAATTTTTAAAAAGACACATTAGTTATCTTGAATTAAGTGACTAACGAAAAGTGTTACAAAAAAAAAAAAAAAAAAAAAGTGACTAACGAATACCCTTCAAAGTTCAAATATTCATGAACCACAAAGTGTATTACATTATTCTTATTTTTCTTTCTGTTGCCAAAATAATATTACTCTAAATTAGGACATGGCAACCGGGATGGACAATAATTTTTTTTTTAAAAGAAAAGGTTATGGACAATAATCTGTAATGCTTTTATTCGATCGGGCTCGTTTTGGCTGTCTTGACTTGTTCGATGTTGAGAAGATTGAATACAAATACATGTAGCTATTTTTTCATATTTTATGTATGGCTAATTTTTGTTAATTTTCTAAAATAATAGATACTTATCCTCCTCCTTCAAACTAGAAACTTAATATAAAAAAAATTGCTATAAAGAATAACAAATTTTATGAGAATGCAAATTAAACCCAAATCTAGTATTTCCAATACAATATGCAACAACATGCAGATTAAAAATAAATAAATATTTTAGTACAAGAACGCTAACTAAATTTAAACCTCAGAGCATCTCCAACAGAAATATTTAAATCAGTAATAAACTTTTAAAATAAATAAATAAAGTAGAAAAAATAGTAAAGAAAGTGTAGTGAAATTCTCAAATGAGAACTTATAGAAAACTCATTAGAACCTCTAATGTCATATGTCCCCTTATTGTTCACTTATTGATCATCTAAATCTGTTTAGGAAATTAAATTAAATTATAAAAAAAAATTGTATTAAATAATAATATATTAATTTGTTTAGGTACTTGTTTTGAGATCTTGCTCTCAAAGACCACAAATCTAAAACCTGTAAAAATTTGGGATGAGAACTCAAAATTCTTAATAAGAGCAGCATCTGGTTTTAGGTAATTTTTATTATTTTTATTAAGAGTCGTATAGTCTATTTGTTTCTATCTTTTTTTAGTACTACAATGTAACATTGCGTATGGGTATATGCCAACATTATGTTTGGTTGAAAATAAGAAAATAATAGCATCTAGTTTTAGGATAGGGATGATGAAAATGTAGAGAAATGGATAGAGTTTAAAAAACCGGCAACATGATGAATAAAACTACTCTCTTTTCTTATATTGCTTCACTCTCTCTGTTCCATTGGATTCCATGAATTTTCGGCGTCAATCTCGTGCCTTACCCACTCTTATTTCCTACATACGCTACTTTTACATTTACTCTGCATATACCCAACAAATTAATCAATTTATTATATTACGGAATAAACCAACTAATGGAGATTTAAACCTTAAAATAAACAAAAGGTTTTAAGCAATGGAGATTTAAACTAGCCATTTTGTGTTCAGATGAACATGCCATGTAAAATTAAGATAAGCGTTCTTAATTATAAGATTACGGATAGATCATACATCACCTGAACTTATACGTTCGATTGGTTTAATTACCTAATTCTACATTACATTGCATATATATACTCGACCATATGAACATATAGCAGCCTGGTGTCAATAAAAAGAACGGAAGTTATAATGACATCGTCTAATTAACCATATTTTGGGATAGCTGATAACTTGATAGAGATCATTAGCCGGCAATCGTTAGGACTTGGTAACAATACTCTTTTATATTAGGACCAATACTTGGGATATGAATAATACGATAGTGGATAAAAAAGCAATGGATGAATAATGTTTGAAACATGCATGAATCTAACTACGATCGTATCATAGCTTGAATACTCCTAGTGTCGCCTCGGGTGGTATCAAATGGAAACACATTCATTTTCCTTTTGATTTTTCTCATCATGGATATTTAATGCCAGCCAATAAGTTATTACTCTTAAGACTCATTAATTTACCCTAACCTTATGCCCCACTTACTAATATTAAAAACAATAGATTCTTGTTATACCATAGTTGTTATTACATCATCCATCATATCTATTCATTACAAAATCAAAATCTTACCATATCACAGTACTCTTAACTAGCATTCACTGACCTAGTTATCCGCTAGAGATGATTCTTCAAATCAACCAACAACAAGTTGAATTTTTTTCATTTAAAAAAAAGACAACAATTACCTATATTCTAATATATATCACAATCAATAGAAACATATTAACTACTATAACAACCACAAAATAGAGCTAAAATAACACTTATATACTTTCAAAAAAAAATATTACCACGAAATGAACACATTTTTCAAATCACAAATTACTAGTATTTTATGACCGAATATTTTGCTTCTATGTTTTCTACCTGTAGAAAGTAAAATTTATACATCAGGATGAATAAAAATGTATACTTATGTAGATGTGTGCGAAGTACAAGTGCTATTTTTTATACACAGAGAACACTAAATAACAGTTGTCATAATACTTAACAGAAATGTCATTTTTAAATATTTTCATTCAAATCACAACCGCAAAAACACTTGACAAAAATATCACATCAAAGATTCATACAATTATACGTGTGTGGCATATAACTGTATATATTTTCTACTCTCTACTCCGATGAACCCTACAAGAAATGTGGTTGACAAAAATAATAACCTGCAGTACACAAAATGACAAACCATGTATATCCCATATATCATGTGGCACAAGTACACCACATAATTATATTTTGTTGTTTGGGAAACAAACATAATGATGCGTTGTTTTTCATGAATAATCATTATATACACAATATGTACGCAGAGGCACATTTAATTATATGTTTCTCCATTCAACTAATTTATATACATATATCATTTCCTCTCTTTGTCCTCTTTTTCTATAAATATGTGTCGTCCCTTCAAGCTTGTCTCATTCTCAAAAACAAAGTACAGAGAAAGAGAGAGAAAGAGAGAGAGACGAGATAAGAAGATAGAAATAAAAAGAAGAGAGTAAGAGAATGGGTTCCAAGGGAGACAACGTTGCTGTATGTAACATGAAGCTCGAGAGACTTCTCAGCATGAAAGGTGGCAAAGGACAAGACAGCTATGCAAATAACTCTCAAGCTCAGGTCTCTACATCTTTATTAATAGTTAATTTCATTAAGAAAACTTCTAATAACTCGATTATATTTTTATCTCGAGTAATAAAATTGGAAATTTATCAAGAAATTATGTTTTAAGCAAGGGAGTGCTCAAAGATTAGCTAAATCTATTAAATTTCTTTAAAGCTTAGTTCGAGTTCAACTCAGTTTAGTGCAAATAAGAAATCAAGTCGATTTTGATTTATCTTTTGTTTGTAAATGTTTGAATCGGATTGGAAACCTTTGATTTACGTTAAATTAATTATTTAAGCTGTATATAATCATACACAATGCGTATAATTTTAACACAGATATAGGACATTGTCGACGTGCATGGAAGTGTACATATTTTACCAAGTCACGAGAAAAAGATATCGATAGTTTAAATATAAAAATCCTGAAAAGTAAAAAAATTTACCAAATATATGCAGGCGATGCATGCACGGTCCATGCTTCACCTCTTAGAAGAAACACTTGACAACGTTCACCTAAACTCCTCGGCCAACCCTTCACCGTTCACGGCGGTTGATCTCGGTTGCTCCTCCGGCGCAAATACCATACACATCATCGATTTCATCGTCAAACACATCTCTAAGCGTTTTGATACCGCCGGGATTGATCCACCGGAGTTCACTGCTTTCTTCTCCGACCTCCCAAACAACGACTTCAACACTCTTTTTCAGCTGCTTCCACCACTTGTCTCTAACTCTTGCATGGAGGAGTGCCTTGCGGCCGACGGAAATCGCTCCTACTTCGTCGCTGGTGTTCCCGGATCGTTTTACCGGAGACTTTTCCCGGCGAGAACAATTGATATTTTCCACTCTGCCTTTTCTTTGCATTGGCTCTCTCAGGTATGCTCACGTTATTTACAATTCGCATGGTTCGGCTCGTATCGTATAATCTTTTAACGGTTCTATATTTTCTAATTTCTTTTCTGTTCTAACCTTTAATTATTTTATAAATGTTTGAAATATGGTTAGATTTTGATCAGACGCTTAGCTAACAGTGGTTGTTAACTTGTGATTTTGTTTACTTTTGGATTAATTAATTTTAACCAGAAAATCTTTTTTTAAATCTGATTAAATTGAGAAATGGGCAATTTGGTAGGTGCCGGAGAGCGTCACGGATAGGAGATCGGCGGCATACAATAGAGGAAGGGTGTTCATACACGGCGCCGGAGAGAAGATAGCCACGGCGTACAAACGCCAATTTCAGGCGGACTTGGCGGAGTTTTTGAGGGCAAGAGCGGCGGAGGTTAAGAGAGGTGGAGCCATGTTCCTCGTTTGTCTCGGTCGTACCTCTGTAGATCCCACCGATCAAGGTGGTGCCGGTCTACTCTTCGGTACTCATTTTCAGGACGCTTGGGACGACCTTGTCAGCGAGGTACGACCTTTAAAAGTTGAACTATTTTTGTTTGGCAAAGTGAAAGTTTAACTCTTTCCCCCCCCATATTACTTAGTTAATCTCACAATTCTAAATTATTAGAGCACCCTCAACGCAAATACCCAACTTGAGTTTTCTATTTTTTTTTTGTGCTGATTTAAAAAGAAAAAAAAATTAAAAATGAACCAATCGAGGGCCGCCACGTGTCAGTGGGGTCCGCGAAACAGTGCAAAAGACATCCCTTATTTCGCGACAGGATATAACGGTCTCTCCCTTTTTGGTGGGGCCCACACCACATTTTCCTCTAAAAATCCACCTTGCATCCCGCGTTAATCATGGCCTTAGCCTTGAGCTCTTAGAGCTATAGTATAAGTTGAATTATTTTTGTTTGGCAAAGTAAAAGTACAACTGGTTAACGTTTTTGATGTATAAATTGCAGTATGTATTATCTTAATCAATAATATGAATATCAATATAATAATATTTATTATAAATTTAATAAAATAGGTTAGAACATTTAAAATTATTAAACTAAAATAAATAAAATATACTAACTAAAATAAATTAAATTACAATCAAAGAAAAATACTTATTTATATATTCTAACAAAAATACCTATATATTTACATATAATTTTATGTTGTAAATTTTTAGTTACCAAATAGAATTAGAAACTAAAATTATAGGAATAGTTTTGTTTAAATAATTCAAATGGAAATGATAGCTTATAAACATTTTTGACAAACTTATAAATATATATATACATTTTTGAACATGCTTTTATCAACCAACACAAACTAAACGTGCACATGGATGTATTAAAAAAAATTGTTAGAAAATGTAAAGTAACCGTAGGCAACTAATAAAAAACAAGAAAAGGCTAACTCAATTTCTAATACATGCAATTTTGCTTGATGTTGAGTTAATACTTGATTTATCAATTTTACTAAAAGAGTAACTTGATGACAAAAAAAAAAGTAACTTAAAATGGTAAATCATGTACAACACATTATAACTCAAACATTAACACAAAAATATATAATTAGTTCATCATTGGTAACATTTTTTAGTTGAACTTCTAATTCAAATCTAATCAAACGCAACTCATGTCACCGATCAAAGCCTATATATCTGCACCTAACCATACTGTTTTAAACACCCTGGCGTAAAATCAACAAACCTAGTATACTAGTTTCGTATACGTAATCAAATATTATCCACGTACACATTTCTTGAAATTCAGTTTTTTGACACGATAATATATTTAAAGAATTGTCAAACATAGAAATCTAGTTTTGTATATATGGTGGAATTTTATCATTGAACAAGTTTCTTGAAGTTGTGTTAACTTTGCTCGAAAAAAATAAGTTAACAAAACTGAACTTTTGCGTAAAAACGATATACTAACGAAACAGAAGCAGATGATGGTGGTTCCTTTTAGGACCACGTTAGTACACTCTGACCACTCGTTTTAAACTTAAGAATCATTCGTACCCGTCCGATTCTCCTCTCACCGACCCCAGATGGATCTTAACCATCTATTGCGACGTTCATTCTATGCAGTTGCCAAAATATCGACATCGTGACCTTGTCGAGGCAAACAGGCCATATTATTGGACAACACGTACAGTGGAAAAAGACATACAAAAAGATTCAACAAGAATTGTTATGTTGCTTTCTAACATAATTATTATCACCCCGTTAAATCAATATAGTCACTACCAAAAAGTAAAGTTTACATGTGTTGAGTCATTATAAACATATATTCACACCTAAAAGTTAGTGTACCCCTTTATAATTATTCACATATTTTTATGATGAATAGCAGTACCGTATATACCAAAAAGTAAAGTTTACATGTGTTGAGTCATTATAAACATTTTCATGTTTGAAAATTGATTTTAATATATGTTATAATCGTGTTAAACATATAACTATAAAATGAAATCATTAATCTATTAGTACTATTATACGTTTTGTTATTTATTTTATCAAAACTCTATTGAGTTAAAATATTTTTGCTATACCATTACTCGGCTAGCTAGGCGGCTATTTCATTATCCCACTACTTATCCAGATACACCAATTAGCCTCTTTTTGTGTTCAACTGAACCGTCATATGTATTTCCATTGACATTAATTAGTTTAACTGGCTAAGCGTCCTGATCTAATCAATGATTTTCAGTTCCAGTATTTTAACGTAACAAAAAAAGAGAGAATTGACGTAGATGTTTTACAAAAATCATTGATGTTTAGGGTTTGGTAGCGGCAGAGAAGCGCGACGGATTCAATATTCCGGTGTACGCTCCAAGCCTGCAAGATTTCAAGGAAGTAGTTGAAGCGGACGGCTCCTTCACCATTGAGAAGCTTGTAGTTTACAAAGGAGGGAGTCCACTTGTGGTGAGCGAGCCGGACGATGCATCTGAGGTCGGTCGTGCTTTTGCTAGTAGTTGTCGGAGTGTGGCTGGAGTACTAGTTGAAGCTCACATCGGGGAAGAGCTAAGCAACGAGTTGTTCTCAAGAGTTGAACGTCGAGCCACTAGCCATGCCAAGGATGTCTTGGTGAACTTGCAGTTCTTTCATATCGTCGCTTCTTTATCTTTTACCTAGAACCAGAATAAAATGAAAAAGATAAAATTAAAGAAACGTGTTCGCGTGCTTTTATTAACTCCATTTTTTCCTCTTAGGGCGTGTTATTGTGTTATGTTTTTCTTGGCTTATCTGTCATATGGCTGTTTGATCATGTAATCGAAAATAGTTAGATAAAGTTTTCTTTCTTTAAATCTTTATGAAAAGGAAGTCTTTGTTTCATTCTGTGTCGGGTTCCTAACCAAATCAGCTAAACCAAACGGATATCATAACAATAAAAATCGAAATTTAGACAAAATTTGATCCACTATAATAATCTCTATATGTCTAATAGTTGTATCTTACCATTACATTCTAATATTTATGGTTAGCAACAAATTTCTATGTATTTTCAGACATAAAAATATCGAACGACTTATAAGAAAAATGCATATATATTACCAACGTTAACATATATAAAACATAGTATTTAATTACAAAGAACTAGTTCATAATTAATTCTACGAGTGTTGTTCCCCTTAGACTACAAAGAACCAAGATCATCATCATCATCAGTAGTAGTACGATCTGTACTCACTCATCTCGGTATAATTCCTGACGCAATAATAAAACAAGCTCCCATCAAAACACCTCCTTACCGCTTCTTTTGATAAGAATCCTTCTTTGTCACTGGCTAACGCATACAATACTCCCCATTCCACCTTGCTTGCTAGCCTACACACACCAATATATACACTTCTTCATCAGAATCCATGGATTGGTTAATAGTCAAGGAATTATAACCACATTTGATCAATTTAATAATTATATACCAGCCGAAAAAGTCAAAGGCATCCCGGTTTCCTTCAGTCATGTCCCATAGTTCCCCAATACTCAATCTGTCTGGCACTGTTCTCGCGTATTTGCTAAACATCAACTCAAGATTCGCTGGTATATACCTTCCACAATCGCGCACAGACACACAAATTTAAAGCAAACGTTAATTGGCATATCACGTTAATACGTTATATAGGTTGCAGTTATGTTGTTACTTTACCTTCCTTCATTGTCATATGTTTTAGAATCACTTCCATGCTTTGCCTTGTGAATGGTGTTTATATATATAGGGAAGAATGGATACGGTATCCACCCCTATAATAATGGTAAAAAAACATACCCATCATAAACGGATTGGTAGTGTTAAATTAAATCAAACCTGTATAATGTAGACCTTACCGGGAGAGTAGCATAGCTAAGAGCTATGTGGATACCAGCAGCCAAGATAAGCGACGCAAGTAAATTGAAACGGAGTAACCGGAATCCTGGTGGATATCAAATCGTGTATATGTATACACAAACCAGAAAATGTCATAAATCTTTATAGAAGCCATGCAAAAAAAATTCCAGTTGCACACAGTGGCGGAGCCACTTTGGTTAGAGGGGGGTCAGTTGACCCCAATGAAATCTACAAAATTGTAAATTTAAGCTTGTTCTTAATGTTATTCTTGTGGTGAGATGGTCAAAATCTATCTTTTTGACCCCCATGTCTTGTGTTCAAGTCTCATACATGTCACTTTTTCCTCTTATAAATTAATTTTGACCCCTATAAAATCTACACCTAGCTCCGCCACTGTTGCACACGTTAAAAGGTCTCATACGTAGATTGAAGTAATATGTTTACCATAGAAGGTTTCGGAGGGATAAATGATGCCATTATCATCCAAATCGAAGAAAGCGACATGTTGCTGAAGAACACTAAGGCCATTATGCCTATGCTCCGCTGTTCCTAGCGGGTGCTCCATATCTGGTGCTTGAAGTGCTCTCGGCAAATCTAGTTCATCAAAATTTATAATTAGTGTACCGTAGAATTGAAGCGCGCATTATAAATACCGACGAGTGCTTGATAATTATGTATAGATTGAGGGGTTGGGGGTTATAAGGAGAAGTACAAGGTTTAGGAAATGTGTCATCCAAGTCACCACGAACGCGCCGGTGATAAGTCACGGGAGCGCAAGGAGCCACCGTCTTCATCGCGTCCCTCTCCATCATCTCCATCGTCGTCATTGCTCTCTCTCTCTCTCTCTCTTTTTCTCTCTCTCTACAGTGATAAGAGAAATGAGAATTAGGAGGAAGAGGAGACCGAAACATTTCGATGTTCCGTGGCGGACATGCACGCGCCACAATGCCACCGTTTGCCATCTCTTAATCCTAATATCACCTTTCACTGAGTGAAGGACACATCACACATGTTATGAAACATGTGACATACAAACCAAACCAAACTGAACCTTAACAATATTCTTGCATTAAAAGGCTGAATGGAAATCAAACCGAAATAAATCAATATTTTCAGTAAACTAATTGAACATATACGAAATATATCGTGGAAGAACTATGGTCTATTAGTCAAAGCTTTTTTTTTTCAAAACACCGGTAAATCACCGATTACGTTATCCTATCATCTCTAATTCTATTATATATGATTACCAATTACGTGTTATATTGATAAACAATTTCATGGATAATGATTCCACAATAAAACTCTTTCTTCCAAACACTTAGATTGCGACATTCTCAATGGGAATGTTCCCTCCATAATAGACTACCATAACAAACGACTCTACTTACATTACTCTGGAACATTTGATAAGATTTACATCTTATAATCAGCAAAAAATTACATTGTTTAGGATTCAAACTCATACTTTAGATGTAAAATCTTTTAAACTTTAACCATTAAAATATGGCGCTTTCACATATTAGTCAAAGTTTAAAAAGACTTTAAATTAAATTAAGAGTTTAATTTATAAAAAAAAAAAGCAATTTCTTACGTATTATAAGATGTAAATTTTATTAAATATTCTAAAAATTGTTCGTTGTGATCGTATATTGCGGAATATCCATCAAAAATGTCATATAGGCAAAATTGTATGTCAATTTAAGTGTTATGAAGAAATCTATATCGTGAAATCATTATCCGTAACCTATTCATTATCATCGCATATGTTGCATTATATGTAATAAAATAAAAATTATATAAATGATATGATTGATTTGATCGTGTTAAAAAACATTTAACAAATATTATATCAAATAAAAATTACATAACCCAGCATCGCTAAAAGCCTGAAATGAGCAAATTCAAAGTAAACCGAATTAACGAAACTTTAAATCAAAATTACAAAATGACGAGTTGAAATATAGTTCGGCAATTTCTTTTACTGAACCAGAACCAAGTCAAACCAAATTACTTTCGGTTTAGTTAGGATACACTTTTCATATATAACTCACAAAACAAATGAATGCTTGGGACGTTTTTATAAGGCTGTTGGACAAGTTCATGCTTCAGGTTCTTATGGACTTTATATCGTAAGGCCCATCCATCCATACAAATCTCTGATTCTTAACCACAGTAACTGGTTTTTTTCGTAACACTAAGTCAAGAACCAACCAATTGCATTTTCATTACCTTTTTCTCTCTCAGTCCCGATTCCCGAAGCAGAGTCGTGCGTTGTCCGTCTCGACGCCGGTAAGGCCTCTGGCCACCGGCGTCGGGTCCTCCTCTCCATCGTTTGCTCTGCTCTGTTTTGTTATTGTCTTTTCGTCACTTTCAGTTACTGGTTTTTTGTCCTCGCCGTCTCCTACGGCTCTGCTCCTTGGAATCCTCTCGAAGCTCTGTTCACCAGATCTTCTCACCTCCTTGTACCAGCGGAGTCCATGCTTGGGTCTCAGCCTGAGTCTCCTCTGTTCATCGCCGACATCGTACATTCGTCTTCAACCATCAGCGCCGCTCTTTTCTGTGGAAGCAAAACTACCAGATCTACTCCTCCCGAGTGTTGGCTCGCCAGATCTGAAGGCTTTTGTGTATCTGAAGCGCTTCCACTATTCCTCGCCACCTTCATCTACGACGAGATTCTTCGGTTCTGTATAGCAAATCTGTCACCAACCCTTGTCATCTGTCTTGCTGGTCTTGGTACTGCCGTGTATCCCGTCTCTGAGACATCACTGGCTCACCAAAGATTCTGTGGAGATAATCCTTGCAGAGAATATTTATTGACATCTCCGACAATGTCAAGGTTCTCCCAAGTTTCCATCGTCAAACCCAGTACCCTTTCAACAACAAAGATCCAGCACCCACAACACATCATCTCCTCCGCGCTCCGTCCAGTCACATTGAGTCTCACCGGACTCAGGAGGTTGGCAGCTACAGCTCGCTCCGGCGAATCGAGAGACGGCGCACGTGAGTCATCACACGACAAAACCCTAATTGTCTTTGTGAGTATTTTGGGCATGGGCTTTGGTTTTTGGTGTGGGCCTAAGTTTTACAGATTTAAAAATTCTATTTGGGTAATGGGTCTCATAACCATGTTGGCTTGGTCTCATAACCATGTTGGCTTCGCTCCCTGCATTTTCTCTGAACGTTATTGAGTCTGCTGATTGTTGGTTGAGGTCTCTTCCGGTTACTACTAGCGGCCTCCGACACGGTAATGTCGAGGGGGGTGGTTCTGACTCGATTATACCATCCGCTACATCACTAGACTCCATCTTGCCAAGCGTCTCCCTCCGACAATTACCTCCGACAAAGTCAACCATTCTGTTCGGTTCAATGCCAAATCCACCGATGGTTTCGGAGAATAAAATTGGTTAAACAACGTCCACATCTTGCTTATCGATTGTGTTGCTCTCCGGATCAGCTGAGATTTACATAGTCTCTCGAGTCAATATAGTCAGTTCTAGAGCTGTTCTCATACGTTTGAAGAGTTTATTCTTAATGCGACTTTTCGTGGCGCTAAACCTTGAGTTTTCATCACTCAGGTTTCTCTCCAACAATTCAACGCTCGTTAGAGCTATCTCCGGCAACCTCCAGTCAAAAGAAATCATCGGCATCGTTAGCGACATCCGATCGATCTCCTCTGGTTTTGCATATGTTTCTTTCTCGTATTTCTTAGCAAAAGTGGTTTTTCAAGTTCATCTATCAGTGTAATGACTTTGGGTTTGGGTCATTTTTGGGCTCAAATCTCTTTCTTAGTTTCTAATTAAAATTTCTGTGACAAAAAAAATAAAAAATAAAAAAATAAACCACAGTAACTGATTAAGAAGCTTGTTGAAGGAAGTGGAGGGGGAGGGTGGTAAGTTGCTGAGTTTTGATAGTACGAAGGACTCGATGGGAAGCTGCTCTCGCAAAGATGACAGAGGATGATCTTGAGATGAGTAATATTGTGGTGTCGAGGGACTTGGTTACAAGTTTGGTGGAGGTTATGGAAGGTAGAATCATCATTGGAGTTGTACAATGGATTAGGCTCTATTCCATGTTTCCATCATTTTCACCGGAATCCTATAAACAACGGCAATGCCCACAGAGACAAGATTAACAAGCAGGTGTTGTCATCTATAAACACCGACAAGTCGTAGAACAGAGCAGATTAACAAGCCATAGCCATCTGACTATCCATGTCTGCCAATAAGTCAAGATGATACCAACTATCAAAAACAACACTAACAACACACACACAAACAGATACACATATTCTAGTACATCATTCTACTCTCAAATGTCTTTTTTGTTTGTTGGTCTTCTTCTCTCAAGTGTTTTGTTTCATACAACCCTCTCTCCCTAAACAGACAAGAGTGAAAACTACAGATGTTTGCCTTTCATATATTCAGGGTGAAGCTGAAACATGACCTGCAGCACCAGAAACCGGAGATGAAGCAGCAGCTTCCTCTTTCGAAATGGCAACGTAGTTTGTAGGAGCAGCCGGCCTGTCTATCGTCTCCCTTCTCCCTCCTTTTGCAATTGACCTGCTTCCAATCTGGCTTGCATTCAAAGATAAACGCCGGTTTGGTGCTCCGTTGTTGTTAGCTCGTGCCCCCACCGGTTTCTTAGCACTGACTGGTCTTGCAGGGCTTGGCCTGGTGCTGAAGGCAGTGTCTTGCTCTACGTGTGGCTGTTCTTGAACCTTCTTTTGTTCCTGTTCATTAAGACAAAAGGAATAGTTTAAAGAATGAATGACATGTTGGCTTAATAGTAGAAATGATAAACTTACCCTCAGCCTCCGTTTCTCATCTTCTCGTTCTTGCCTAAGCATACCGTACTCATCTAACATAGCTAACAGAGGAACGCCATCGTATGCAAAGGACATGCTGTGTTCCTCTTCCCATGCTCGGGTCTTGGCTACCAATGTGTCAACCATGGCTTTTTGCACAAACAAGAAACATCCAATAAGATACGAAAAAAAAAGAGAAACTTGCTTGCAAAAGTCTTCTACACCTACCAGGAATCTTGCTGACCAGAATCCGAGCTTTCTCAGCTCTCTTGAGATTCAAATGCGCGCCTCTGCTTGCACTGTACCTGTTCTGATCCTGTTCTCACAAACCAGAACCATGCAAAAACAGCTCAAGATCCAATCAAAAGTTAATGTGTTTTCAACTTTTGATGATTTGGGGCAGGGATTTTTAACCAAACCGAAATTTCGGTTAATTCGGTGAGGAGTTCGGTTCAATTCAGGTTTATAAAAAAACTTCGGTTTTAGGTTCGGTAATCGGTTAGTTCGGTTTAAAAAAAATTGTTAACTTCGAGCTGAACTAACCTAGGAACCCAAGTAATCGGACTAGCCTAAATTACCCAAAAATTCAAACCAAACTAACCGAATTAACCAATATTTTGAACTAAATGAACTTAACTAACTGAAATTGCCGAGTTTACCCAAATTTCTAACCTAAATATAATCGAAACCAAAAACTTCGGTAAGTTCTGGTAAAAATTTTAAAAACCGAATTATGCGAATACCGAACCGAAATTTTTTACAGTTCAATTCGGCGAGATTTTAGTCAAACCGAACTACCCGAACCCGCAGACCATTGATGTATCATAGTGTGCATTACCCGGTTGTAGTCCTCTAGCCAACTCTCTTCCTCACAAGCAGACATCCATTTCTCAACTCGGTCCAATATATCCTTCCTACTAAACGCTTCTTCTTTAGCCTTAGCTATCTGACTATCCATGTCCGCCAATAACTCAGTAGGCTCAACGTTTCCAGAGTCAATCAGCGACATGATCCTCTCGCGAGCAGATTCAGGGTTTGTTTCCACGTGAGCGCGAGCGTATATCTCCTCAAGCTCAGACTGTTTCTTGAAAGCAATCTCCTTCATACGGCTGGCTTTCAGCTGGTCAAGCCTGTCCACTTCCACCTCGGCCTGCTTGATCAGATCACGTGCAAGAGCACCTGGCGTAGTCACCTCATCGACTGAAGCTGAAATGTTACAAGTAACGTGATTGAAAAGATCCCTTTCCTCGTCAGGAGTGTCCATCAGGTTCCATAGATCAATCAGCTGAGTAGCTAGCTCTTGAAGCTGACAACAGGGAAAAAACAAATATTCATTAATGGATCTCGTCATCAATGATACTCATTTAAGAATTACTTCCTAAATAATACTCTACTAGAAATAAACATGAAAGTTTATTTTGTTTATTCTGCTAGAAAAAAAAATACGGTGGGAAGTATTCTAATTCAAATATTTATGCATATTCTAAAGAAGGAAAATGATCAAAACATGAATTTCTAGATATAAGAGTATTTTTTTATTTTTATAACAACAAAAATGTTTTCTTTAGGCAGGCAAGTAACTAGTAATACAAGCCGCTAGTAACGAAATTTTTTTTCATAATCGGTACTTGGATTACACTTGCAAATATCTAAATAATACTCCTTATACAACAACGAGTACTTGAAAAATCAAGTCTGGAACAGGGCGAGTAGCGAGTAATATTTGTGAAAGTGTTTTACCATTTGAAGTCTTTGCTTCTTATCATCTTTGAGAGTCAGAACGGTTTTAGCCAACGTAGAAAGCGTCTCATTGCTAATGCTCTTGGACTGGGCACCGGTTTCTTCATCTAAACTCGGATGAACTTCTCTGACAGTGGTTAAGAAGTCCAAACCAAGAACAGCGCATAGATCGTGAACAGTGCTCACAAACTCGAGCACCTTCTGCAACCTATCACTCTTCTCTTTCTGAAGCTCTTGGAGTTGGCTATGGAAATCGTCTAGCTTCTTAAGGGAAAGATCAGACTCGTCGACTATAGGAACCTCGCTGCTCAAACCACCAGCGATCTCTCCACAAATCTTCTGGATTTGTGATTGTACATCAGAGAACTCTCTGACTCTCTCCTCTTTCTGTTGCCAGAGTTGTTCAAGAGCCGGTGCTATAGCAGCAAGCTGTTCTTTAATCGTTCCAGAAGACTTATCCGGCTGAAACAGAAGAAACAAAACAAATCAAGATAGATCCAGTTGTAAAACTTTGGGGAAAGAGAATATTATGACTTACAATGCCATTATTAACAAAGGTTTTATCTCCAAGGGAGGTGGTGAGGCTGGAGAGTTCAGCGTTAGCATCCGACAAGGTTTGGAGAAGCTCGGCTCGCGATTTGGCAGCCTGCTCGACTTTTTTCTTGTAAACGCCAAGACACTCTTGCTCTATCTGGAGAAGGAGTTTGTCTCGTTCCTCGTCGCTCTCACCAACTTCATCCCATATTTCCTATAAAAAAAAAAAAAGGATTTATAATAAAGTTCGCCCTTGGCAGCTTATTAGATGGGGATGGTTGCGACATTTTACCTGCAACTTTTGGAGTAAGGTACCACAAGTGATCTCTCCAAGAAGAGGACTTTCAGCATCTGTGACCACCATTGTCGCGATATCAGAAGGCTTCCCTGAAGAAAAGATTAAAGCAAGAACCAGTTAGATCTTACTTCAACATCAGAATGCAGTGAAATCGGATTAAGAAACAGATGCTATGAGCAAATACAACAAATACTATTTTTCGTAATCACTCTAATCAAAGATTAACTTCCACAGACCAAACAATAAAAATAAAATAAAAAAGAATCCTTTGGGTGGGGAAACAAAAAACTTGAACTTGTGAAGCTCAAAAACAATCCGATCAACTAGAAGAAAAGAACAAGCAGATCTCACTGCGTTAGGGAAAAAAAAAAAACACGAACTTTAAGGGAATCAAACAGCATTTGGTGATAAAACCAAAGCAATCAGAAACGAACATAAAACTGATCAAATCTAAACAGTTGTAGTTACCGAGATTGACAGTGAATTTGTAAGGGTTTTAATAGGGTTTCTCTCTCTCTCTCTTTCTACACAACACTCTTCTTCGTGTAGATCTGAAGCTCTGTGGCGATAATATATAAAACTCACTGTTCGAGAGTGAGAGGAAATGTTTTTTACATATGAAGGTGAAAAAAATGAAAAAATTATGTATGGATGGAGAGAGGTGGAAGAGACGGGGAGGTGGTGTGGGACCCATAATTTCTGTACGTCAAAGAGTAAAACAAAACATTTAACCCCTACTTTTTCTGCTTTATTACCAAAACATGACACACTATTTACTCACAGGTTTTGCGTCTTCTACTCTTCCATGACTTTGTTCTTTGCTGGGACTTCGGATATTCGGTTCGGGTTCGGATAAGATCCGATCGGGTCCAGGTTTTTCGGATAAATGAATTTTATACCCAATGAGTACTTAGTAAATTTCGGTTCGGGTTTCGGATCGGGTACTACCGGTTTTGGGTCGGTTCCGGGTACCCGTTTCTTATGTGAATTATATAAATATTTACAAAATAAAATAATTATATACCAGTTTTTTATTTATTTATTTTATTTTTTTAAAAAAAATTAATAGAAATCGTATATATATTAGTAATATGTATTAAATACAACGAAGTTGAACTAGTTTAGTGGTATTGCAGTTGTTGCTTTGCCTATCCAACCCGGGTTCAACCCTCGAAAGATACAAATCTATGTTTTTTAAGCATAGAATTCGGGTTAAACGGGTACCCGTTCGGTTTCGGGCAAAAACCGGAACCGAACCGATACCCATGGATAATTAACACTAATACCCATCGGATAAATTGCCTAGAACCGAAACCGAACCGAACCGGTCCATTTCGGGTCGGTTCCGGTTCGGGTATTCGGTTATGGATAAAAATCCCAGGCCTACCTTTTTCTTACAACTAGATTCTCTGAAATAAATAAAAGGCTTCAATAATTGTAACGTTTTCCACACAAAAAAAAAAAAAACAGTTTTGAAAAATTTAATAGAGATTACTTGATAATTACTTATAAGTAAAAATCAACAAACCATAATTATTTGGGGATGAATGAAGGAGTCCGTGAACGGTGAAAGCAATCTACAGTCAAAAGTAGTTACTGGGAACTTGTCTGATTTCAAATGGTCATAAGCCGAGGTACATACAGTGCTATAGTCGAACATACAGACAGACGTCAACCACATGTTATATTACATTATAGGTTCACTCCAAAGAATTCAAAGTTGCTAAAAGTCCGTCAACCACATGTTATATCGTGTCATTAAATAAAGCTTCACCATGCTAATATGTATAGGTAATAGGCTAATAGCTCTACAAAACAACTACCACCAACATTGTTTACCAATTACTACGTTTTGGGGACCATAGGTCACATATATGGTCCATTTTTATTCTTGTTTAAAAATTACTTTATCCACAACTATAAATATTTATAAGGCTGTAAATATATTCGGTTTCAAATTTTCAATCAATCTATGACTCTTGACAGAGATAATTATTTCTCGAAGCTCTTTAAAGTTCAACAGAACTATAAAATGTATAGTTTGAAAAATCAAAGCAAATAACGTAGACAGCCATGAAAATGTTATAAAAAAAACTTGTATTTTATTGTATGGCAAGAATTTAGATAAAGGCAAAATTTTATACCCGTAGAAATTTTAACACTGATATAGGAAGAGAGAGTTTCTTATTATAGAAAGAGAGAAAGAGATTGAGGCGTGTTTTACAATGAACGAAAACGTTCGTATATATAGAAATAAATTTACTGTGCAAATAGTGCAGCGGACCCCACATCTTTTTATATTTTCAACGAAACACAGCTGCACCTTATTTTTGACTTTCGTAACACTCCCCCTTGGGGGCCGGTGTCACTATCCGCTCTCGCTTAACGTCTTTGTTGCCTCGTTAAAAACTTTTTTTGTAAAACCCAATGGAAAAAACCATAGTAAGGTAAAAAGAGTACAACCACGTAAGCTCCCCCTCGAATAAGCGGTCATAGATCCTTCTGATGACGCATTCCAATGTTATGGATGTGTTTTCTGAATACTGAGGTAGGGAGTGATTTTGTGAAGAGGTCGGCTGCATTGTCGCATGATCGAACATATCTTACTTCAATCTCTTTATTCTTTTCGAGCTCTTGAGTGTATGAGAAGAACTTCGGAGGTATATGTTTGGTTCTATCACTTTTGATATATCCTTCCTTCGTTTGAGCAACACATGCCGAGTTATCTTCATATAGAATAGTTGGCTCCGTATTTTCGTCAATCCCACTGCTTGAACAGATGTGTCAGCTTATTGATCTTAGCCATACACATTCTCTACTTGCTTCATGGAGTGCAATGATCTCAGCGTGATTTGAAGAAGTAGCAACAAGTGTCTGCTTCTGAGAACGCCAAGATATGGCGGTGCCTCCAATTGTAAAAACATATCCTGTCTGGGATCGAACTTTGTGTGGATCTGACAATTAACCTGCATCTGCAAAACCAATCATTTGACCTTTTGAACTTTTAGGATAAAACAAGCCTAAATCAGTTGTTCCTTGAAGGTAACGAAAGACATGTTTAATTTCATTCCAATGTCTTCGTGTAGGAGAAGAACTAAATCTCGCTAAAGATTAATGGTAAAAGATATGTCAGGTCGAGAACAATTTGCAAGATACATAAGAGCTCCAATTGCACTTAAGTATGGAGTTTCAGGACCAAGTATTTCTTCATTTTCCTCAGATGGTCGAAACGGATCATTTTCAACATTAAGTGATCTAACGACCATCGGGGTGCTAAGAGGAGTAGCTTTATCCATGTTAAAGTGTTTCAATACTCATTTGGTATATGTAGACTGGTGTATAAATATACCCTTTTGAGAATGCTCAATTTGTAATCCTAGACAATATTTTGTCTGTCCGAGATCTTTCATCTCAAATTCTCCTTTCAGATAGTTTGATGTCTTTTGGATTTCGTTTTGAGTTCCAATAATATTAAGATCATCAACGTACACCGCGATTATCACAAATCCGGATGTTGTTTTCTTTATGAAAACACAAGGGCATATAGGATCATTCGTGTATCCTTCTTTTGTTAAGTGTTCGCTGAGACGATTATACCACATTCGTCCAGATTGTTTTAACCCATATAATGATCTTTGCAATTTTATTGCACATAACTCTTTAGGTTTGGAACTTAGCGTTTCTGGCATTTTAAATCCATCAGGGATTCTCATATAGATATCAGTATCTAATGATCCATATAAATATGCCGTAACGACATCCATGAGACGCATTTCTAAATTTTCATTGGCCGCTAGGCTCATCAGGAATCTAAATGTGATTGCGTCCATGACAGGAGAATAAGTTTCCTCATAATCAATTCCTGGCCTTTGAGAGAAACCTTGGGCTATGAGACGAGCTTTGTGTCTTGTAATCTCGTTTTTCTCATTTCTTTTTCGGACAAACACCCATTTGTACCCAATAGGTTTTACATCTTTGGGTGTGAGCACAATAGGTCCGAATACATTTCGTTTGTTAAGTGAATCTAGTTCGACTTGAATTGCATCTTTCCATTTTATCCAGTCATGTCTCTTTTGACATTCATATACAGACTTTGGTTCTGGATCTTCGTTTTCTTCATTTATTTCCTTTGCTAAAAGGTATGAGAAAATGTCATCAATATCATCCATCTCATTTCGTTTCCATATCTTTCCATTATGGATGTAATTGATAGAAATCTCATGATTTCCTTCAGATTCAAGATGCTTTATATTGTCGTTAGATTCACAATTTTCTTCGTCCAAAATATTTTCTGTTATTTTGGGAGTATCATGCTTTTAACATTCCTTACGTTTTCTAGGAAGTTTATCCTTTGAACCAATAGGTCTACCGCGCTTTAAACGTGTTCCTGATTCACGTGTATCAACTGCCGTTCCACCATTTTGTGGTATTTCAATACGAGCAGGAGTATTTGCAGCGGGTATATGTGATTTAGTTACCATTTTGGTATCAGCAAATGCATCAGGTAACTGATTTGCTATATTTTGTAAATGCATGATACGTCGAACTTCTAGTTCTGACTGTTTTGTAGGAGGATCAAGGTGTAATAACGATGGTACACTCCATTTGATCTCTTCCTACTTGTTTATTGTCTCCCCCTAGAGTTGGGAATTCTTTCTCATTGAAATGACAATCGGCAAATCGTGCCGTAAACACATCACCAGTTTGTGGTTCTAGGTATCTTATTATTGATGGAGAATCATAGCCAATATATATTCCCAACCGTCTTTGCGGTCCCATCTTTGTACGTTGCGGTGGTGCTATTGGAATATAAACCGCACAACCAAAGATTTTTAGATAGAGATATTTGGTTCTTTTCCAAATGCTAACTGTAATGGGGAATATCTATGATATGCACTTGGTCTTATCCGAATTAATGCTTCTGCATGCAAAATAGCATGTCCCCATACAGAGGTTGGGAGTTTTGATCTCATGATCAATGGCCTTGCAATTAGTTGCAGCCGTTTAATTAATGATTCTGCCAAACCATTTTGTGTATGAACATGAGCAACAAAATGCTCTACTTCAATCCCTGATACCATACAATAATCATTAAAAGTTTGGGATGTGAATTCACCAGCGTTATCTAATCTAACTCTTTTAATTGGATAATCTGAGAACTGTGCTCTTAATTTGATTATCTGAGTTAGAAATCTCGCAAATGCCATATTTCGAGATGATAACAAACAAACATGTGACCATCTACTCGATGCATCGATTAATACCATAAAGTAGTAGAATGGTCCACACGGTGGATGTATTGGTCCACAAATATCACCTTGGATTCTTTCCAAAAACTTTGGTGATTCTTTGTCAATTTTGGTTGGTGATGGTCTTATGATTAATTTCCCAAGTCACATGTCATTTTATTACTTTGGTATATATCTTGGGTTTTTATTGAATGACCATGTGAGCTTTCAATGATTTTTCGCATCATTGTAACATCTTCTGGATGGTGATGGTCGCTTTCAATTTTGGTTGGTGATGGTCGCATCACATGTCATTTTATTACTTTGGTATATATCTTGGGTTTTTATTGAATGACCATGTGAGCTTTCAATGATTTTTCGCATCATTGTAGTGCCTGGGTGACCAAGACGATCATGCCATAATGTAACATCTTCTGGATTTCTTTTGATCACAAGATGTGATTCGATAGCATCAATATAAGTGTGATGCAATCCAAAAGGAAGTTCTGGAATTTTTTTCAGTACAAGGCCTTTGCCTGATTTTTCAGAAGTTATATACAAATACTTCTTTCCATTCTCAGTTGCAGACTGAGTGTTATACCCTTGACGGTATATATCTTTGAAACTCAACAAATTTCTCTTAGAATTTGGAGAATATAAGGCATTATCTATGGAAAACTTTGTTCCATTAGGCAACATAAAGTTTGCCTTGCCAATTCCTTCGATCAGGTCTGTATGACCTGATAGTGTGTTTACAGTCATTTTTACTGACTTTAAAGTAGAGAAATATATCTTATCCTTCAGTATAGTGTGCGTTGTGCCACTATCTGGTATGCAAACTTCTCTACCAATTTGTTTAGTTGTTGTTCCATTTGCTTTCTTATCCATTTCGAATCGCAGAGTGATCGTGCTGATAACGTGTTATAAAAAGAACTTATATTTTATTGTATCGCAGGAATTTAGATAAGGGCAAAATTTTATACCCGTAAAAATTTTAAAACTGATATAGGAAGAGAGAGTTTCTTATTATAGAGAGAGAGAAGAGATTGAGGCGTGTTTTACAATGAACAAAAACGTTCGTATATATAGAAAGAAATTTAATGTGCAAATAGTGCAGCGGACCCCACATCTTTTTATATTTTCAACGAAACACGGCTGTACCTTATTTTTGACTTTCGTAACAGAAAATACATTTTAAAAATGGAATTTTTTTGTAGGATTGTCAAAAGTGTAAAAACTGTGTTTTCTTTCTTTTCAAATTAGCAGTAATTTTTTATTATTATTGGAGAAATTCTATTAATATCTAAGGTTTGATAGGCAAGAACTGTGGTTTGATTTTTTAGTTGTAGAGTTATATTTGTGATTTTTTTTTTGCTTAGGACTCCAGATTTTAATTGTTAAAAGTCTTTTGATTAAGATATTTATTTCTAGAGAGCAATTATAATAAATTAATAACATGAGTTTAAAGAGGAGCTGTGAATTTTTTTAATGGATGTAAACTTGTAAAAATATATTTCCTCCGTTTTATTTTAATTGTCGTTTTAGAATTATGCACACAGATTAAAAACATTAAATTTTGTATATTTACTAAATAAAAACATTATTACCAATATATCCAACCACATTTCAACCAATAAAAAATTAGAATGAAATATAAAGTCAATAGATTTTGCATTGAAATTATAAAACGAACATTTATTTGAAATGAAAATTTTATTCTATAACAAAAACTAAACTGAAACAGATAGATAAATTAAGATTGGTGTAGATTTAAAATTGTAGGTGTGGCTATAGAGAATATCTATAGCCTCTGTTCGAAAACGCGGGCGCCTAGGTACCCGACTAATCGCTGTTTGGACAACTTCCTAGGCGGTTTTAACATAATCGGCCAACAAAATCGTTAGCCAATTAGTCGGCCCGTTAAAATGATTACTCGGTCCATTTACTGATTTGTCGGTCTTCAAACCGATTAATCGGCCCAATTTAATAGGCTTAAATGGTAAACTGTGAAAGTATTATATTAGGCCTCATAGAAAATCTGAAGCCCATATACCTTGAGTTTGCATTGCATGTATATTATATATATAGAGTTCAGACTTTGCCCCTCTTTTCTCCGGTAAGCGATGTGGGACTTTGTCCAAGGATATCGAACCCAGGTTGATCAGCGCAATAGAAAATGTTTCAGCCACTAGGAGACAACAAATACTTGTGTATGTTATTACCCATATGTCTCTATATATACATATAGTCCCCGATTAATTTGTGTTTCAATTATATGATATTCATTTTTGCTAACAATTAACTTTTGTTAAAACCAATAAATATAAATTTCAATAATAACATACGAAAAAACTATTATATTCTAATATATTTATATTATATATTTAATTCAAACATTTTAATAAAATAAAATAATAATTAAATTTAATCCCCGTGTATACCCTGATTAATCTCCAATTTTTTTTGCAACTTGCTACGCCCGAGGTTGACGTCCGATTAGCGCCTAGTGTGGTTATGAACAGGGGCGATAGCCAATCATACCTCTAATAGTTTGTAGCTAGTACTATGATTAGTGAAATTGTATTTACTTATCATTTTTGAGTTTGAACATGGATCAGAGAGGTAGTTTCGTAAACTCAGCCAAGACAAGCGCTAAGGATGAGGTCAGAGGGAACGTAATTAGTCAAGCGTCAATATAAAACCAAACTAGAAAAGAAAAGGAGTTATGTGACAAAGAAAACAAGTCATAGTCAATGTTAGTTGGCAAATTCATTGTGAAATCGACATATATACTTGTATGTTATCTAGGACATATATGTATACATTGATAAAACACAGATTTTAAAATCAAAAAGTGAACAAAAATTACAAAAAAAAAACTGGTGCCCTTAGAAATCATTTTTGCTGCAACTAATGTATTAATATCACACAAAATTGTCAAACATAGAAAAAAAATTCATGTTCTGACAAAATAATCATAATTTTAAGAAGTGATTAAAATTTACAAAATAAAAAGCAATGTTATCATTATAAATAATTAATTGCAGTTATATATCTTACAAACATCAAAAATAGTTAAAAACAAAAAAATTAGTGCCGAAAAAATGAAAGAATGACAGAAAAATGCGATGAGAAAGCGGAAAAAAGTTTGCTGCCATATTAAAATGTATCAAATTATCATTAATGTTAATGTTCAATTGTACAATCCTCATGTATTTATACCCCTATTATGTACACGTATACACTTTATATACAAGCGGTATTATACACTATATGCTATGTATCCAATATAATTCCAAAAAAAATGCTCAGATCTTTCACACATTCCCCATCGTACTCTTGTTTATGTTTCTTGAACTCTGTGATAGAGTTATCCACCTCTTTAACTAGTTCATCTGTTGAGAACTGCATTCAAGTTTTTTTGGACAATGTTTTGTTACTAATTTACCGTTTAGTTCCTCTTTCGGAGACAAGACTATTAAGCATGTAAAAGTACCTCTAAGTTTTCGCATTTGAAGATATCTCCAACAGCCAAATTATGCTTTATTATGTTGGTATTGCTCACTCTCTAAGTTTCTAGAAACTCATTTACTGCTTTTTGACTTGAAGAGAAGCCAATTGTTCTTCTGTGAGCTTCATGTTTCCCTACTGCAACATGTCATTGAGCATTACGCATCTTAGTGACAATAAAAGAGAATAAGAGAAATAGAGTTAAATGCTTGCCTGAATCTAGAAGCCTAGCTCCATAAAATTGTCTTCCTTGTTCCTCGAATAAAGATTGAGGAATCTCTACTTCAACCATCTGAAAACAAAAAAGCAGCAAACGACAATGTTTTCAATCAAACTAATGAACAATGTTACTACTTTAAAATGCTTGATGGTGCAACCAGGGAACACTTTTGTGACAACCCATTCCGCTCACTCGGAATCCGGCTCACAGCCCTGCAGTGCACCGACCCTAACCCTTCACCGTGGGATGAAACACCTCCACATCCACCGATAGGTTATTGGTGCGCTTGGCGTTATTCGAACCCAAGACTTCACCCTTTAACAACACTCCTACAGGTCAATTGGTGACAACTCATCATGTAGGAGTGTTGTTAAAAGGTAAGGTCTTGGGTTCGAGTAACGTCAAACGCACCAATAACCTATCGGTAGATGTGGAGGCGTTTCCTCTTTTTGTGTGACAACACATCCCGCTCACTCGGAATCCCGGCCATACATGTAGGTTATTGATGTGCTTAGCGTTACTCGAACCTAAAACCTCACCATTTAACAACACTCAAACATGATGAGTTGTCACCATTTAACAACACTCCAATATGATGAGTTAACTCATCATGTTGGAGTGTTGTTAAAGGGTGAGGTTTTGGGTTCGAGTAACGTCAAGCGCATCAATAACCTACATGTATGGCCGGGAGGGACGCACATGAGAGGGTTAGGGTTGGTTCCCTGCAGAGCTGTGAGCCAGATTCCGAGTGAGCGGGATGGGTTGTCACAACTTTATCAACAAGTGAATCGTCTGAGTTTATAAATCTCTTTAGAATTGTTCCTTATAGTCAACCTGAAACAAAAAAAGACATGGTTTAGCACATCTAATGTTATCATGTCTTGTATATCCAGAAGAACTCACAGTGAACTGAGCACGTTGGCACTAAGGTTTCTTGTTTCAATGACTCAGAAAACACAAGCGAGAATGACTATGATTCTCTTCCCTGCTCGGATTCCTAAGATTGAACCAAGGAATCCATGAAGCAATATGTTCCCTTCTTCCGTGTCAAAATGAAAACCTGGACAAATTACCATGCACTCAGCATGTATTTGCAAAACGGGAAGGGTGATTTCAATGGAGTAAAAGGTATGACATATAACAAGTTCTAAAACTTTGCTTTCAGCATTTGGCATCGCTTGACCCGTTGACCCTTCATCTATGGTTGTAGCAGATATATCAATGATTGCAAGATCTCCCACCTGCACGGTTTTATGATAGAATAAGTGAGATTTTCTAACAACAATACAAGGAAATGGGAAGTTATGCAAAGAGTTACATGTAGACCTCATGCAGTTACAATCTTCAATGCACCAAAGGACTTATATTTCTGTCTTAGCTGTCTTTCACAAGGTTTTTAGGGTCTATCTCATTGTCTAACTCTACAACGATCTTCATATATATATTATACCCATTCTCAGGATTCCATCTTTATACCAACTCATAACTGAGAGGAACAAGAGAGAAAAATCAGAAAACATGTAAAGTTTAGTTAGCATACATGCAGCAATATTCATAGCTAGCTCCTACACCGTTGTTTCAAGATTCTTGCATATGTGAAGTATATTAAACCTAAGAGTCTTGAGCTGATAATAAGCGTTCTCCATATCTGGAAAGCTGCTTACTATCTTTATAGAGTCTTTTGATGCCTTTCCAGTCAACTATACAAATCCAATATCTGATAAGAAAAAACGTTCCAACATCAAAGGAGACAACACAAAATCAAACTAAAGAATACAAAAATATAGAAATGTTACAAACTCCATGGCGCGAGGAAGTGTTCTCTTGAAGATAAATTCAACAGTAGCTCTCAAAACGTATTGCCTCCCAACGAAACCAACAATGATATTCTCTGGAACTCTTTTTCCGGGGACGGAACCCAGAAACCTAGTTTAATCATAATCAAGTAAAACAACGAAGCATGTCATTACATTAAACATATTTTAGTTTTAGTTGAAATGAATTTTCAGCTTTGACATTTTCATGAACTACTCAGTTATAGGACTCTTTGGTAACAATCTTCATAGACAATTGCTGGAACTTCCACACTCAGTTTCACCTGCAATTGAAGGTTACATCCAATCTCAATGCCACACACATATTCCGACCACCGCCAATTTTCTTGGAAGAGGAACAAGATAGCTCCAATAGTTTAATTGGTTTATTCAGCCTCCCATCGAACCGTAACACACAGAGAAACTACTACGAGAGAGGAAAAAAAATTGGATTGGAAGAGACGAGGAAAAAAAATATGTCGGGTTAAACATTTTTGCTCTTTCTCTCTTGCTCTTGAAGGAGAGAACTAAGCGTTTTTAAGCGCCACTTCTTTGAAGGAGACGATGAAACACTGCGTTTTACATATCCTTAAAAGAGATGCTCGCTGTAAACGCTGCGTTTTACAAATCCTATCCCTATAAACGCGGCGTTTTCATATCCTTATAAGAGGTTTTGCCACAAACGCTGCATTTTATAGACGGAGTAAAATAAGCAAGCAGCAGATACATTAATTAAAGTAACTAATAGTTTTGTCGGGGCAGTGACAGCGAGAGAGAGAGAGAGAGAGAGAGAGAGAGAGAGAGAGTTTGGTTGGGGAGAGATGGAAGGCGTAGGGTCGAGATTGAGCCGAACGTCATCGAGATATAGTGGTCCGGCTGCGACGGCGGTGTTCAGCGGCCGTGTAAGGAAGTGGAAGAAGAAGTGGGTACGTGTCTCCACGTCACCAGTCGGCGTTTTCCGAGCATCTAAATCCAACGGTCGTAGCAACAACAACAGCAGCAGCAATTCCCCACACCATCTGCTTCTCCATAAGTGGACTCCACTTTCCTCCGAAGCTAACGGTTCCGGTGAGACGGAGGAGACGCCTAAACGAAGATTCAGATACGCTCCTGTAAGTTTTTTACATGGAAAAATCTTTGTAGGGTTTTTTTGGTAGGGAATTGAGATTGGTGCTGAATGATTCCTTTTGCAAGATTGCGATGTTTGAGCATAGGGAGAGAGTGGGTGCTAAGGGTTCTGAGGTTGAAGCGGAAGAGACTGACGAATTCGACAATGATTCTCCATTGCCTAAAGCCGTTGGGCTGGACATGAACTTAACTGACTCAGACCAAACTAAGGTAAAGCTTCATACTGGTTTCGTATGATTGCAATCAAGTGTTGTTGAGTTTTGTTCATACTTGTTTCTTCCTCTGTAGGAGGCAAAAACTCGTCACTTGAAACTGGGACTGTGTCTTAATTCTGAAGGGACTGAAGAATGAAGAGAGAAATCATGCTAAACTGAGGCTACCTACCATGTCTCATAGTTTAACTCTTATAGTATCTTTCTGGATCTGTATCTTGTTGTAGTAGTGTATCTCTAGTTAGAAGAAGCTATATGTGTATCTTACATGAATGATCAAAGAGCCTGGCTCCATCAGTATCAAAATCATATCATCCAATGTTCCATTGTTATAGCCAATGTTTTTAAACCCGACCCGGACACTGAACCGGACGATTTACCGGGTCGCTGGGTCACTGGGTCAACCGCGGATTAATAAATGAATTAATTTTATTATATAATAATATATCAGCTATGTAAATAAAAATATAAAAACTAAAGTTTAATATTTTCTAAATGTTTTTATAAACATAAATAATAGTTTGGATATGTATATTTTTATGTTTAATAACATTCAGAAAATACTTAACTTTAATTTCTATATTTTTATTTTCATTTGATATACAAAATATCAAAAAATAGTTTAGACTATTTATAATTTTGTCTAACAAGGTAAGAGTTATGACATCTAAAAAAATCAAGACATAAAATTTATAAATATTTAAATGTTTAATGTGAATAATAAATTAAATTTTAAATACAAAATAAGCCAAAAATAAAAAATCATTATAATAAATTATCAATAACAGAAATAAATAAACACCAAATCACATCAACTAGTTTTGGTTCTTTCTACCATCGTTCACTTTATTTTCTTCAAGTGACATAGTGAAATCTTCATTAAAATCTAAAAATCACAAATATAAAACTGAAAAGGAAAAACCTAACTTTTTTTTGTCAGTATATAACATCTTAATTAGAAATTTAGAATATAAAACATAATCTAAAAACATAATTAAAAATTAAAAAAAAAAGTAAAAATTATTTATTGGTTCAATCAGTGGTTCAACCGGTATCGGGTTCCGGGTTCTACTGGGTTTTTGCGGGTTTTTGCGGGTTTCTAAATATTGGGTTTTTCACAAAACCCAAAGCGGATTTTTTTCTGGATTGCCGGGTTTACCGGTTCAACCACGGATCCGGGTCGGGTTTCAAAACAGTGGTTATAACTTAATGAGAATTTTGTGAAATAAAAGTTACAGAACCAGGGCTTCCCTGGAAGTGCAGCAACGTCAAGCTACTTTATGAGATCTTGTTCATCCAATGAATATGCGAGTGTGTGAGAGAGAGCTATCGAGTGCAAAAGAAAACAACAACATGAAGGTGTAAAGGTTCAAACAAAGCTCAGCTCTTTCGTCGCCGTTTGAGTTTCTCAAGCTTCGGCCTCTTTCTCTTGGTTCACCGCAGAGCAAGTAACACCGACCTCAGCTGGTCTTATAACTCGATCAAACAACGAGTATCCAGACTGCAAATATATAATAAAACAAAAACCGTTACCAAAAAGGTTACAAATTATACAAGAGAATCCATAATATTTGTGTGGATTTGCGAAAGATAGCATTTACTTAGATTTATCAGAGCAAATCCTCTTATAGCAAGTTTAGAGGTACCTTTAGGACATGAGCAATAGTGCCTTCAGGCTTGGAAGCATCTGGGACTTGGAACACTGCGTTATGTCTGTTTGGATCAAACCGTTCATTTAATGGATCTTCTTTCACCAACCCAGATTTCTTAAATACCTGCAAGTTTTTACAGATTCTCAGAACCAGTCCTTCATCTCATCTTTGTCTAACCTCAATGAAGGAACATTTATAACGAATGCATTTTTTTTTTAAATTACCTCAGCTAATTGTTTCTCAGTCATCTCCACTCCTTCTAAAAGGGTTTTCAAGAGTGGAGTAGCACCAGCCGAATCTTTGGAAGTGTCAAGCTTGGAAAAACTCTCCTTGACAACCGAAGAAGCTCTCCCGAGATTATCCGCCACATCCAGAAGACTTGTAGCAAATTTCTGCAGCAGAACACAATCTCAACAAATGCATTCTGGGTTTAGATAGAGAGTAAGACAAGTAAGGATTGGTGTAAAAAGTAAAACCTGTATGGCGAACTTTTTGTCGTTCTCAGCATTACGTTTAGTCCTGGCCATTAGATTCTCCATCTCAGCATAAGTTCGAAGAACTTTATCTTGCATTTCCTTCACCTCTTCCTGCTGAACATTGACGAGATCTTCCTTCTCAACCACAAGCTTCACCAAATCATCCCTTGACAAACCCTCAAAATCATCTAGAAACACCAGATAACGCAATTCGTTTAGTAAACCTATCAAACCTCCTTGTGCAGAATTAGTCACTTCTTTTGCCTCACCTGTAGTAGCTTTCATAGGCTCCACATCCTCAGAAGCTTCGCTGGTCACATTTTCCTTGGATTCAGCTGAGGAAGAGGAGAAAAAGGCGAACCTTTGAAAGACATTGAGATCTGGAGATGAATGGTTGAGGTGCGACACAGGAGCTGCAACAAGCTGCATGCGAATAATAGTAAAGGATCCAAATTTGAGGAGATTCACAATATGCATCTAAATAAGCTCAAGCAATAAAAGCATATATACATACAACACCAACTCTGTAATAAACAAGTAAAATTTGGAAACGAAGGAGTTGAGATTCGTTTGAACAATAATTGCGATAAGAAACTTCCTAATAATAGGTTGAAGATCTACAACGATTGAGAGATAAACCAATTCGCACCCCTAAAAGAGAGTATTCAATCAATTCAAAGCATATACTCTTTTGGTTCAGACAGCTAACAACTAAAACCGTGAACGCTGTGATAAACAAGTCAACGACAGGATATTAACCAAAATCGGAACCTTATTGGGAGTTCCGTGTACGAAGGAGTGAAATTGGCTGGAAAGAATCGGAAGAATCTGATTCCTTTGAGGAGAAGACAAGGAGGAGAGAGACGAGCGTAAGCTCGAGGTACGAGACACTCTTGATAAAACCCTAGTTAACAACATCACGGAGGAGGAGGAAGAAGCGCAATTGAATTTCAGAATCGAACTACAGGTTTATGTATTTATGTAGAAATCGTAGATGAAAGGAGAAATTAATAATAGGGACAAAACGTTCTTGGGGAAGAAGTAAATTGGTGTCTGAGGTTTTATTTTAATTTACGATACTACCCCTACCGATTCTTTTGGACTTTGGAAAATGCAAAATTCTCTTTTTTGGTTCATTACGTATAACCCACCCTCTCCCAAGAATAAAAATGTGGTCAGTGCCGCTCTAACATGCTCTAAAAGCAAACTTTTAACTTGTTTTTTACATTTTTTTTTCTAATAATCATATATAAATATATTGTTATGAAAATAACTTTCAATTTTATAGTATCGAAAAATTTAAATAAGAACGAAATTTTACACCCGCAGAAAGGAGATAACACTGATATATGATAAATATACAAAAGAGAGAGTTTATTATAAAAAAGGAGAAGATAGATGAGGTGCGAGTTACAAATGATCGAAATAGATCATTTATATAGAAGTAAAAAGTAAAAGTTACTATGCATGCACAGTGACGGTGAGCTCCACATGATTTATATTCACGTAACTTTTGTCAAATTTGGTGCGTATAATGTTGACGTTATATTTCCTCACGTTTGTAACACTCCTCCTTGGAGACCAGTGTCACTATTTCTTCTTGCTTAACGTCTTTGTTGCCTCGTTAAAAACTTTTCTAGGAAAATCCAATGGGAAAAACCGTAATTAGGTAAAAAAAGTACAACCACGTAAGCTCTCCCTCGAATTAGCAGTCATAAATCCTTTTGATGACGCATTCCAATGTTATGGACATGTTTTCTAAATACTAAGGTATGAAGTGATTTTGTGAAGAGGTCGGCTGCATTTTCGCATGATCGGACATATCTTACTTCAATCTATTTCTTCTTCTCGATCTCTTGAGTGTATGAAAAGAACTTCGGATGTATATGTTTCGTTCTATCACTTTTGATATATCCTTCCTTCGTTTGAGCAACACATGCTGCATTATCTTCATATAGAATAGTTGGCTCTGTATTTTCGTCAATCCCACTGCTTGAACAGATGTGTCGGCTTATTGATCTTAGCCAAACACATTCTCTACTTGCTTCATGGAATGCGATGATTTCAGCATGATTTGAAGGGGTGGCTACGAGCGTTTGTTTCTGAGAACGCCAAGATATAGCAATGCCTCCGATCGTGAAAACGTATCCTGCTTGCGATCAGGCTTTGTGTGGATCTGAAAGATATCCTGCATCTGCAAAACCAACATATTGACCTTTTGAACTTTTAGGATAAAACAAGCATAAATCAATGGTCCCTTGCAGGTAACGAAAAACATGTTTAATCTCATTCCAATTTCTTCGAGTTGGAGATGAGCTGAATCTTGCCAAAAGATTTACAGCAAATGATATATCAGGTCATGTACAATTTGCAAGGTACACCAGCGCTCCAATTGCACTTAGATATGTTACCTCCGGACCAAGTATCTCTTCTTTCTCCTCAGATAGTCGAAATGAATCACTTTCAATATTAAGTGACCTAACGACCATCGGGGTGCTAAGAGGAGTTGATTTATCCATGTTAAATCGTTTCAACACTCTTTTAGTGTATGTGGATTGATGCACAAATATACCATTTTGTGAATGCTCTATTTGTAGGCCAAGACAATATTGTGTATGTCCAAGATCTTTCATCTCAAATTCTTCTTTGAGATAGTCTGATGCCTTTTGTATTTCTTTTTGAGTTCTGATAATGTTAAGATCATCAACATATACCGCGATTATTACAAATCCGGATACTGTTTTCTTGATGAAAACACATGGGCATATAGGATCATTCACATATCCTTCTTTTGTTAAATGATCACTGAGACGATTATACCACATACGTCCAGATTGCTTTAACCCATATAATGATTTTTGCAATTTTATTGCACATAACTCTTTTGGTTTCAAACTTAATGCTTCTGGCATTTTAAATCCATCAAGAACTTTCACATAAATATCAGTATCTCATGATCCATATAGATAAGCTGTAACAACATCCATGAGACGCATCTCTAGATTTTTATCAGCTGTTAGACTCATCAGGAATCTAAACGTGATTGCATCTATAACTGAAGAGTACGTTTCTTCATAATTGATTCCAGGTCTTTGAGAAAAATCTTAAGCCACTAGACGAGCTTTGTATCTCGTAACCTCATTTTTCTCATTTCGCTTTCGAACGAAAACTCATTTGTACCCAACTGGTCTCACATCTGCAGGTGTGAGTACAATAGATCCAAATACTTCTCGTTTATTAAGCGAATCAAGTTCGGCTTGTAATGCATCTTTCCAATGTTTCCAATCATGTCTATTTTGACATTCATAGACAGATTTTGGTTCTGGATCTTCGATTTCTTCATTTATTTCACTTGACACAATATATGAGAAAGCATCATCAACATCATCCTGTTCATTTCTATTCCATATCTTCTTATTGTGGATGTAGTTGATAGAAATCTCATGATTCCTTTCTGACTCATGATGCTCTACTTTGTCAGTGTTCTCATCATTTGTTTCTTCCAAAATGCTTTCTGCTATTTTGGGTGTGTCTTTTATCTCGGCATCCTTTTGTTTTCTAGGATTTTTATTCTTAGAACCAGCAGGTCTGCCACGCTTCAGGCGTGTTTTAGACTCACGTGTATCATCTGCTTGTCCTTCCTCAATTGATATTTTGATACAATCAGGAGCATTTGCAGCTGGTATATGGGATTTAGTTACCGTCTTGGCATCTGCAAATGCATCAGGTAACTGATTAGCTATACTTTGTAAATGCATAATTGGCCAAACTTCTAGTTCTGACTCTTTAGTAGGAGGATCAAGATATAGTAACGAAGGTACATTCCATTTGATATCATTTTCTACATTTTTGTTTTCTCCCCTAGAACTGGGAATACTTTCTCATCAAAATGACAATCGGCGAAACGTGCCGTAAAGACATCACCAGTCTGTGGTTCTAGATATCGTATAATTGATGGAGAATCACAACCAACATATATTTCCAATTTTGTTTGTGGTCCCATCTTTGTACGTTGTGGCGGTGCTATAGGCACATATACCGTACAACCAAAGATTCAAAAGTGGAAAATGTTTGGTTCTCGACCAAACGCTAACTGTAGTGGGGAATACTTATGGTATGCACTCGGTCTGATCCGAATGAGTGCTTCTGCATGCAAAATAGCATGTCCCCATACAGAGGTTGGAAGTTTTGATCTCATGATCAATGGTCTTGCAATCAATTGCAAACGCTTAATTAAAGATTCAACCAAACTATTTTGCATATGAACATGGGCAACAGAATGTTCAACTTTAATTCTCGTTACCATACAATAGTCATTGAATGCTTGGGATGTTAATTCACTAGCGTTGTCTAGTCTAACTCTTTTAATAGTATAATCAGGAAACTGTGCTCGCAGTTTGATTATCTGAGTTAGAAATCTCGCAAATGCCACATTTCGAGATGATAATAGACAAACGTGTGACCATTTACTAGATGCGTCAATTAATACCATAAAATAGTGGAATGGTCCACAAGGTGGGTATATAGGTCCACATACATCGCCTTGAATTCTTTCAAGTAACTTTGGTGATTCTTTATCGATTTTGGTTGGCGATGGCCTTACGATCAATTTTCCTAGCGAACATGCAACACATGTCATTTTATTCCCTTGAGAAATCTCATGGATTTTCAGTGAATGATCATGTGAACTTTCTATGGTTTTACGCATCATTGTAGTGCCTGGGTGGCAGAGGCGATTATGCCATAATGTGAACTCTTCTGGGTTTCGTTTTACTACAAGATTTGATCCGATCTCATCGATATAAGTATGATGTAGTCCCAAAGGAAGTTCTGGAAACTTTTCCAATATGTGTTTTCTGCCACATTTCTCAGAAATTACATACATGTATTTCTTTCTATCCTTAGTTGCAGACTGAATATCATATCCGTGAAGATATATGTCTTTAAAACTCAACAAATTCCTTTTAGAACTCGGGGAATATATAGCATTATTTATGGAAAATTTTGTTTCATTCGGCAACGTAAAGTTTGCTTTACCAGTTCCTTCAATCACGTCTGCAGGACCTGATATTGTATTGGCGACAATTCTTGTCGGTTTTATATTAGAGAAATATCTCTCTTTTGTCTCAGAATAATGTGCGTTGTTCCACTATCTGGTATACATATTTCACGAATCCGTTTCTAGGATTTTGTTCCATGAGCATTATGATCCATTTCTTTAATTGTCATAAACATTAATAAAAAAGTGAAACATGAAATTTTTCATTTAATAATCATATTGAAAAACACAATAATTATACATTAAGTCGAGGTTAAAAACATAATTATTCAATTAAGACAGGAAATGTAATAATTATACATAACAATACTGAAAACTATTTAATAGTCTTATTATAAGCATTTTGGTTCTCTTCAGGAGTAATCAAGCTCATTTGCGAAGTCGGAGGCATCGAGGTACGATGTCCCTTCAAAGTTTTCAGTGAGGTTCACTTCTTTAGCTTTGCCTTTCGTGAACTCTTAATATACCTTACAGAGATGTGGAGGAGTACGACAGGTACAGGACCAATGTCCTTTACAGCCACATCTGTAACACACTGTCTCACGCTTCTGGGTGATATCCTCTTGAGTTTCTTTACCCTTAGAAACTTGTTCGGATCTAACCCACTTGTTAGATCCCCTCCATTTGGGATTGTAAGTTTTCCCACGTTTGCTGTAGAAACGGCGACCACGATCTCGGTTGGTTTGGTTTCTCCTTTCCGATTTGTCTACTGCCGTAGCATTCACTTCAGGAAATGCTTTGGCTCCCTTAGGTCGGGAATTGTGGTTTTTGATCAGGAGCTCATTGTTCTTTTCACCCAACATGAGCGCAACCATCAATTCAGAAAATCTCGTGTACCCGCATTTTCTGTAAATTTCGGGCAGGAAGTGAACCTGTTTGTGGAAAGTGTTGTACGTTTTATTCATCATTTCTGCCTCAAAGACAAGGTCACCACAATATTTAAGGAGTGAAACTATCCTCAGGACAGCGGAATTATATTCCTCAACCTTTTGAAAATCTTGGAACCTCAGGTTTTTTCACTCTTCTAGAGCGTGAGGGAGGTTGACTTCTCTCTAGTTATCGAACCTTTCTTTTAAAGCTTGCCACAGTTCAGCTGGGTCTTCTATGCTCGCATAGTCATGAGTGACGTTCTCATCGAGGTGTTTCTTCAGGAAAATTATCGCTTCAGCCTTATGCTCAGGCGGTAATTTGTTACCGATTACATCACCAGATATGGTTTCACGTTTGTGACCCATCCGACGTAGTTTTCGCCAGTTATTTTGAGAGCCGGAAATTGAAGATGTTCAATTCTTGCCATTTGTATTTCTAAAACACAAAATATAAAATTTTATTAGAATTTTGTAATTTTAAAATAAACCATATTCATATTAATAGTATAGGCAATTACAAGGAGAAACAACACATAGAAAAGTAAACCGACATTAAGCGTAAATTCTTCACGAGTAAATTCTCCAATAAAAAGGCCGTACATAGAGGGAAAATTTAGAATTGCACATAAAACCAAAAATATGCGAATCATCTTTCTTGCAATGAAAACCCGGAATGGAGCGATTTGAAAATATTTGAGAGAAGATGAAATATTTTGGATGAAGTAAGTGAGTGAAGAATGAGTATATTTACAGATGAAAATATTGTTCATTGCCGTTTGAGAAAGGTAAAATTTTTGAAATTTTTTCTTTGTGACCGTTGGGATTAAATCGTATGAACGAAAATCAATCTAAAAATATTGTAATAATCAGTCAACCAAATTTCGTAAATTTCATAATATTTTATATAGGTGACCAAACATTTATATAATAACTATAATATAATAAACAAATAAATATCAATCGTATTATGGTGATAGAAAAGTTATAACATTAAATAAATTATGCGGCGGCACAGCCAAGCCGGTTATTATAGTGTATTTAACAATCAAAGTTTATTAACGAGGCGACATACCGTCCGCATTAACATAGGTAAATGATAATAAATTAAAACAGCCATTATAAATAATAAATAGTAATATAGGCGGTATAGCGACCATTATAGTACGGTATATATGATACATATAAATTTTACCGAATCGCAGAGTGATCGTGCTGATAACGTGTTATGAAATAACTTACAATTTTACAGTATCGAGAAATTTAAATAAGAGCAAAATTCTATACCCGCCGAAAGGAGATAACATTGATATATGATAAACAATGATCGGCCCGCCCTACGGGCAGGGAAGTTAATAATAAAAATTGTTTTATATAAATTTATATTAATTTTATGAAGCATTTAAAATCACGGTGGATTGAAAACTATATTATAAAAAACAATAATGAATAGAATTCTGAGATCACATTGTTAGGGCATCATTAGTGGTAAAATAGCAAGTAGAGTACCTCACTAATATTTTTATTATTATTTTTTGTACATAATTTAGTTATTAATAATTTTAAAAATTAAAATAAAAAAACCTGTAAAATGATATCACATGTATTCACCGATTCTTTAGAAATGTATGAAAGCTCCTCCCACAGGTACCATTCTTGCTCTTTTTTTTATCCTTTATCTTTCCTCTTTTTCAGCTTTTAATATTTTTAAATTTGTTATAGACGAATGAATTTCAACCGGTGTGAGTGTCCTTATTTTTAATAAACATTTTTGGTTTGGAATTAAAATGAAAATATCTTTCATTATTCTATTTTTTCAGAGAATACAAAATTAGCAAAAAAAATTTAGAATAATATGATAATATATATATATATATATATCTTCTTATTATTCTTAGTTCAATTTAACATAATAAAAGAAAATATTAACTTTAAATAGATAATAGGTGAAATTTTATGTTTACCACATTCATGGTACCATTATTGATCTTTACCATCACTAAAGGGGCATTTTTAAAAATATATTTTCAATAAGTGGTAAAAGACTCTTATATCCTTGTTCTTGATATATATATAACAAATAATTATTTAAATAAAAAACATATTTTTTTATGTTTTCGAATTATACTTTTAAAATATTCAAACTTTTTTATAATTGTTTTTTTTTAATTATTTTGGTTTATTTTATTTTATTTTTTAATTCTACAGATATAAGATATGTTCGATTATTTATAAAGTTTGATTCAATTCTCATTCAGATATTTTGTTTTTTGGTT
Organism: Brassica napus; assembly: GCF_020379485.1. Classification (NCBI taxonomy): domain Eukaryota; kingdom Viridiplantae; phylum Streptophyta; class Magnoliopsida; order Brassicales; family Brassicaceae; genus Brassica; species Brassica napus. The sequence goes on from NC_063452.1 coordinate 45,073,003, forward strand.
CAGTTTGGACAACAAAGTGGGGAACCAGCTAATATCAAAAAAAAAATCGGGTCTCTTTCGTTTACGGGGGCTTTTCAAATTATTTTGGTTAATTTGAGTAAATTTTATTGATAAATTTTTTTTTTCGAGGAAAAAATCAGGTGATTTAAGTTTTTTGGATAAATTATCAGGTAGTTTATATAATTTTAAATAATTTAGGGAAATGGTATTCATATAATTCATTTTGGATAGTTCAGTTTATAAATAATAAGTTTATGATATTTGTTACTGTAAAACTAAGTTTATTTAATATTTTAGATTCGTAAATTATATTTCAAATTGAGATACTTATTGATTTTGGTTCGGTTCTCGTTTGTTTTTGATATTTTAGTTTCAGAAAAATATAGAATACATTATATATAGAAATATAAATGATTTATGAAATTTGATTTAGTTTCGATTTTTTTTTTTATTTGGTAAGGTTCGATTCTTCAGTTACGGGTAAACACATGGCTAATTTCATGTGTGCAGAGCTTTGTAGTACTGGTTAACGGCACATCGATTTTAATGTTTGCTCTCAAACCACTCGTCATTCTATTTATTTATAAATTAAAATTGGGATACAATTATTGACCATATATTAACTTAGAAAAATAAATTGGCGGATGAATCAAATCTATTTTTCATTTGCTAGTTGACTATAGTAAGAATAATATTATTGTATAGACCCAAATCAAAGTTTAGAATCATAAATAATAGAGCCTAAAGAGACCGACAAATAATTTATGTGGTAAAGTAGTTTACGATGACGTGAATTTTTTTTGTTATCTATCTACATATAATTGACTACGGCTGCTGGTTCAGGGGTGGACTTTGTGGGTTATCGGACTTGAAAAATTAGAGTTGTATAGGACCCAAAATTTATAAGTCTGAAGCCCAAATAATGTTGTGATAGACACTTGTCGCCTCTGCAGCGAACGACTTTCCACGTGGCAAAGCAGGAGAGACACCAACATATTTATATATATATATATACAAAAGAGAGAGTTTATTATAAAGAGGGAGAAAGAGATGAGGTGCGAGTTACAAATGATCGAAATCGATGGTTTATATAGAAGTAAAAAGTAAGTTACGCATACAGTGACGGTGGGCTCTCCATGATTTACATTCACGTAACTTTTGTCAAATTTGGTGCGTATAATGTTGACGTTATATTTCCTCACTTTTGTAACATATATATAATATAAAATATCACATTAATTTTAAATATTAATAATAAATTTATAACATTAATTAATAATATTACTAACATTTTCACCATAATCAATCATAATTTAATAAAATCAATTGCTAATACAAAATCTCACATTTTAAAAAGATAAAATTTTACTTAAATTTTATATAATTTTTACTTATATTTTTATTAATTTTTACTTCTATTTTTATATTATTTTATTAAAGTTATATGTAAACATAATTGGAAAATTGACACAAATACCACATTCATAGTACTATTTTTCATGTCTACACTAATCACTTTTACCCTCACTTTTAATGAAGAGTATAAGACATTTATACCCCTAGGGTTAACTAATCTAGACTTAGGGTTTAGAGTTGAGGGGTGGGGTATGGTTTTTGGAATATGAAATTTAGGATTCTAATAAATATATAAATAAATACTTAAAAAATATAAAAAAAACTTTTAAAAATAGTTTAAAACATAATTTTGGATTTTCAAAAAGAAAATTCAAAAAAAAATTCAAAAAAAAATTTTATAAAAAAGGTTCAAATTTGAAAAAGTGTAATTCGAAAATATTAAAAAATATATATTTTTTTAATTTTTTATTTATTTAAATAATGATTTATTATATATATAGAGAATAAGGGTATAAGAGTCTTTTGCCACTTAATGAAGAAAATATTTTTGAAAATATCCCTTTAATAGTGGTAAAGATGAAAAGTGGTAGCATGAAACTGGTAAATATGAAATTTTCCCAACATAATTTATATTTATTTAATAATAATAATAATAATATTCGTACTACATTAATGTTGTTTATATAATTTTATTAATAAATATGTTACATGGATAATGAGAAACAATTAAACAAATTAAAGAAGCATTAATTGCATTGGTCTGTGAGAGTAATGGATTTTATCACCAGTTAATAATTCTGAATAAGTCATTTTTATCTAAAAAACTTTGTATAGTTATTAATACTAATAAAAATTTCAAAAAATACTTTAATTTGGATGCCCTAATCGCTGGCTTGGGTGGCTTCCCCTTTGGGTCGGCCATGAATGTTGTGCATAGGTCACTGCTTAGGTCATTTACGAACTCGAAACCGGAACCATTAATGTGTATTTGATGGTTTAAGTAACTGGTTTTTTGGGCTATCAATCTTTACTGCCTAACATCCATATACCATGACCGAGGCAAAAATCTATAGCAACATAAAGTGATCCGGAATTAGTCAAGGATTGAAGGAAACAATATGATTGGTGATTCTAATGATTTTATAAAGGGATCTGCAATGTTCAATGCATCTGCTTATCTCCACTCTAGGTTTGTTGTATTCTCTGTTCTAACTTTCTTCTTATGTGTATATATTATTTTTATGCCAAGGATATTTTGAGTCTGAGTAATGATGATTTTCTTATAGGCATGCGGTTTATTCAGATATTTCAGTTCGGGTATTTTTGGTTTTGGTTGATTTGGTTTGGTCACAATCACACAAACGTAAACTGGAAAAATTTTGGTTTGGTTCGGTTTCGGTTAATTTTGATTTTAAATTTTCTTTCCAAAAATAACTGTTTTTTTGTTTTCGGTTGGAATTCGGTATATTTTTTTAAAAAATTGAATATTTTGGTTAAATTCAAGTTTTCGGTTATTTACAAAATAAAAATAAAAAGTTAAAACCGAACCAAACCAAAAACCAAAAATTTTGGTTCAATCCCGTTCGGCTGGTTCGGTTAGGACATAATCCGCTCGGCTAATTTATTATTAGTGCTCAAAATAAAGAGGAGTACGGCTTCTCCTTTTTGTTTTTTTTCTCCTAAAAACTGAAACTTTAACAAAAGGAAATGAGCACCCTCGTGCTTGTTTTCTCAAAATGAGTTTCAATTAACAGTGTCACATTTTTGAGTTTATTCAAATTTTGCTCATCATATTTCTTAGTTCAATTTTTCTGTACTAAAAAATAGAGAGATTACTTCTCATTATCTTTGGTTCTCATAACTTGGCTATTCAGTTTCATGAGAGTATGATTCAGTAGTGGTTGCAAAGTTATCAATGATGTTCATAAAATTAGTATCAATTAAGAGTCCAACTGAAAAGATGACAGAGAGTAGGAAGCGATGTACCAAGATCTTATCAAGCTCTCCGTGAGAATTTGAGAGAGTCGACTAAGACAAAGGGTAAGAATTCTCCTTTTAGTACTTGTAAAATCTCTTAAAATTCAATTAGATGCAACTTCAAAGATGATTCATACAATTACTAAATCTATTTATATAACGAATGAAGTACTTTAAAACTCTAATCCTAGATTGTGAAAGATTTCATGGGTCAATTTTTGAAATAACCAAGTTTCAATAATCTGTTAAGAATATAGCATCTATATTCAGAAAAATAGATTTTACAATATTTGTTCTCTTTTCTTCATGTTTTATCCTCTATCTATACAAGTTGTCGGGAAACAAAAAAAATATACATAAGAGTGAGGTGTACAAAACGACAATTGTGGTAAGAAGGAAGCGACGGTGATAAAACCAGAAGAAATGGCAACGGCGGTGGCGACAATCTGGAAGAAGCGATGGTCATGGTATTACCGGCAATTATAAATATAGAGGAAGCATGCTCTGTATAGCAGGGTCTCTTGTTACTATGGTGGTAGTGGTCATGATAGGTCAATGATGGATTGTAAGTAAGATAGAAATAATAAGTATGCCAGACATAATATGTTTGGAAGAAGAAGTTTAAAACATATATAAAAAACAGATCAGACTAAATAATATATTAAATATTTATATTCTATGTTAACCAAATAGAATAAAACACAACAAATATTTCATTTTAATTTGAGAGATCCATCTTTTCTAAAGGTGAAGAATAGGAAGGGTAAATATTATTTGCGGGTGATTTGGTAAAGTTATCACTTAAATTGATTGGAGGAGGTGGAGAACCACAATTGGAATTAGAGTTGGAAAAAAATACTATACTGTAACTATAAAATAGAATAGTATGCTACATAAGCAACATTATTCAGCTTCTTCAACTTTGACTCTCATCTTCACTTTTACTCGTTTGAATCATCATATAGTTAATCAATAAGCATACTCACATGTTTCACTTCGATCTTTATCTCTACCGACTTGATCACTATCATTTAAGAAAACCATTATATATTTCCGGTGATAATAAGGAATTATAGAGGTGGTTGGTGAAGAGGTGTGGTTGAGATAGATGGAGCGAGAATGGTTATGGAAGAACCAGCGATGGTGACTGATGATGAAAAAACAATTGTTTGTTTTTATCAACCGGTTACTAAGGGATAACATAGTATATATTATAAAAATATTAGAGGTGATTTTTTTGGTTAGATTCTTAATTATACTTTATTTTGTAGTTATCCAGCCCAATTTTCTTTTTATAAAAATCCTAACAAAATATAAATAATAAATAATAAAACAACTTGATGCATACAAACATGAGTGATTAAGATCTCGCATCAAAACATTTGATGAAGCCAATAAGCATGAGTGTTTTGGTTTTTGCATCAAGGCGTTGGATGAAGCTCAACAAGCATAAGATGATCATGAGTTGTTAGATGCCAATCAATATTTTCATCGTCGCTTCAATTTGTTGGATGTTACATCAAGTGTGCTACAACCAAAGAAGTCATCAATCATACACTTCGAACCTCAGATAAAATGCAAACACTAACCCGAATCCAAGTTAGATATGAAAAGTTTGTGGAAACTTTTAAAATTGTATGTATATATTTATTTTAAATGGAAAATAAGCTACAAGTTTATGTCAAACATGTCAATGTCCAAAATAACTTTATGTAACAATTGAAATTATATGTATTCCTATATAGAACTTTTGTTTTATAGTCTACGAACTGTCAAAACCAAAATTAAAAATAACAATAACTTGAAAATTAAAAATTTGTATTAAATCATGAAATAAATATTTTTGTTCAACTCTTTAGATGCTAAAAAATTTCGTAGTCAAAAATTGTGCAGTGAAATCAAAAGTTTGTTTTTATTTGAATTCAATTTATTTTGAATCACTTCATTTTTAGTTGATTAACATGTAATTCTTCTTTTAAAAAAAAATATTAACTATCTGCGTCGTCTCAATCAATACCATGGTAAAATTTGCCAGCGCCATCTACATGATGGTACTTTCCTTCGCAAAGAAGTGTACCGTCACTATGCAGATAGTGGAGAAAACACTGCTTATTTATATCTAGTTCACTATTATAATAGTAAAGTTGATATGAACATGGAGGAAGAGGAATAGTAACTACTTTTTAGAGTAACAATAACTATCTTTTATTTTTTGTTTTAAAAACTGTGGTTGTATTTTTTAATAATTGTTTTAAGACATAATTCAATGTCTCTAATTTAGAATCAAAGAATACTATTAGAGCACGATTATCGGCGTCTCTTATGTGAGTATTTAGGTATAATTCTGATTAAAAATAAAAGGAAAAAATGATTTAACTTAAGCGACGTCTCCTAATTAAGCGTCACAAGAGACGGTTCTTCTTGGACACGCGTCACTTGATGGGGAAAGGGAGGAAAAACCGAGGGCTGGGCATCGACTCCCCATGATGCGGAATCGAAACGGAAAGCTTCTCATGGCAATGGTTCATGTATCTCCCGTACGCAGACGACGGCGAGTTCGGCGGGGAAGGCGAGAACGGAGATTTCAGAGATCGATCGCTGCTTGAAGACGACGGCGATCCCTGTCTATGAGGAGATAGAACGGCTCGGATCTTGGCTCTGGAGACGCGATCGTACCTTTATCAAATTGTACAATGGAGATTCCCTGGTAGGGAAGAAGTACGAATGCTTGTCTCTATTGATCTATTCTACTGAGCTCCCTTTATCTCATAATGTAAATGTTCTACATGTTTTGATACTCTCTTTCAGGGTGAGAATCTAGTTGTGGCTGTTGATGACGATGGGTTGTTCACTGAGAGAATTACCCATTTCAGTGTCGGTATGTCAAAGATGCAGACAAGGATATAATTGAAGCCGTGAAGGTAATTATTGATGCCTAACTTCTAACAGGCCTGGATGATTTTTCAAGTGTCTGAGGATCTATGTGCATTTTGGACCATTGGATTGTTAATTCTAGGCGGCTTCTTATTGTCAAATAATATTTCTTGTTATCTCAGGCCAAAGGCAGGCTTGTTAAACCGGGGAGCTTTGTTCACTCATATCCATTTTGCTGGCGATCAGACACTCCTCTCATATATAGAGCCGTTCCCAGTTGGTATGCTTCTTGCTTAATATGAGCTTGAGCTAAGGTTTTAGTTGTTGCATCATTCAGTGCTAGTTCCAGTGAGGCACTTTATCTTGATTTCCATGTTTTCATTTCCATACTGTATTTATTTTAGTAAGTAGTGAACATCAGATTTGTATGGCACGTAGAATTAGCAAAGATCATATGGAGCTTGTTGTTTCATTCTTTTGCGTTGTTAGGAGGCTGAAGTTTGTTTGTGTTTGTCCTATTAGGTTTGTGCAAGTGGAGCTGTTGAAGGAGCAGTTGCTAGAAAACAATAAACAGACACACTGGATACCTGATTATGTGAAGGTCACTGAAGAAAGATCAATGATCTATATATATATTACAAGTATAGCAGTTTTAGAGAATGACGTGAATACATTTTTCATGATACCTTCTTCTTGATTGACCTGCAACTCATTTGTATCTTTGGCTCTCAATTTGTTCTTCTTGTCACATCTTAAAGAAGAATCATCTCATGGAGTAACATGTTCATCTCATTAAACAATGTTTAAGTTTTGTTTTTAAGAACCCCTAAATAAGAGACTCCCATTGGAGCACAAAAATGTTGGTGTCTTTTAATTTGGTCTCTTAAGCAACATTTAATACTTTAAAATTATTAAAAGACCTAAAATAGGTATTTGGGTTAATGATGATCTTAGTTTACAACTATATTTTGACATTGTGAAGTATATGTAATCATTGCTTCTTGAGACGGATTTCTAGGTCGTTAAAAAAAAAAATTCACAAAAAAGAAAAAAAATTAACCATTGCCAAACTAGACAAACTCTTTAAAAGACGGACCCCTTAAAAGATAGTCACAAATTTTCTTTGGTTGCTTACGTGTTAGTTCCAAAATGTTTATGCATGTTACTTATCAATCCATACATCCTTTAAGGAAACTAAGCTAAATGTTGCACATAAGTTTTTACCCCAAATTTTTCATTCAAATTTCAATTATAAACATTTGAATAAAATTATTTGAAGATAAAGGTAAAGAATGAAAGCTTAAGCAAAGCAAAAAAAAAAAAAAAAGTGGCAATATTAACAAATTTGATTAAAAAGTCCCTTATTTATGAATATAAATTTAGTTTTTTGTATAAATAAATAATTTATTGGTAGTAAAATTTTGCATTTGAAAAAAAATCATAATTTCTTGCTTTATTTTGGATGTATAGCTAACTAAAACCAAACGAGAGAGAATTCTATTTTCTTCGTCTTAACAAACATTCATCTTTGAGAGGGATGAAGATCTAAGCTTTTTGTTTGTTTTATAATTCGATTGATTGATCGATTCTTTTTGTTCGCTTTGGCGATTTCCTATTCGCGTAGTGTTAAGTTTCAACAAAATCATAGATGATTATCAGTCTTATCTTCCTCTAATAAGTTGAGCATGAATAAAATTATGGATGAGTCCTTCCCCTTCTGTGGTATTATGTTGATATCCTTTGATTGGGAGGTTTGATTTCCCTCTTTGTTAGACAAGCTTAGCTCTTGATTCAGTTGTCGGTGTAGAAAACGAGGCGAGTTGCCGCTTCTAATAAGATTTGCTCTTTGATTATATAGTCTTTAGTCGTACTCTCACATACTTACGATATTGTGGCTTCTAATAATTATGGAGATCTATGTTTAAGGATGCATAGGATGTAACTAAAGAAAATAACAAAATACGAGTGCCATCTCAGTAAAAGCAAACCTCGACTTTTAAAATTCATACTTTGAACACGCAAATAAAAGTAGCACCATCAAAAAAAAAAGAAAAAAAATGATAATACTCAGTGACGGAATCACATAGTGCGGAACTCTCTCTCTCTCTCTCTCCCTCACACCCTACTCGAAGGTGTCATCATCGTCATCAGGGAGTGGCTGACTTGCTGCCGCTGCAAGCTCCGCCTCATGCCTACAAATAGATTAAATCTTTTAGGATGAAATCAGATTAAAAAGGGTTTTTATTAGAAAAGCTTACTGTTGCTGAGCAGCCATGTCAATCTGGACTTCTGGGGGAGCAAGGGCAGGTGATTCCACAAAGTGAAGGTTAGGGTCACTGAAACGAGGAAAATCAAACTTTATCAATCTAGGTAGTTTAACACTCACGAAATTACAATCAAGGGTTACAACTCTGTTCTTACCCGGCGAGTTTTCTAGCAAGGTACAAGAATGGCTTCTCGAAATTGTAGTTGCTCTTGGCAGAGATCTCGTAGTACTGGAGATTCTTCTTCCTGTGGAACGTCACCTGCTTGGCCTTCACTTGCCTGTTCTTCACATCAACTTTGTTCCCACAAAGAACAATCGGGATGTTTTCACAGACCCTGAAAGTGAAGACATCAAGTTTCCGTCCAGTAATTTGGTAACATACAACAACAAAGTCTAGCTTCAGTGTGCTCATACCTGCAAAGATCACGGTGCCATGTTGGGACATTCTTGTATGTCAGACGTGCTGTGACATCAAACATGATGACGGCACACTGCCCATGGATGCTGCAAAAGAAAAAAACACAAAACGTTTGTGTTAACGAAACTATTTGCAAGTTGCAGCAATAGTAGCTCTACAATAACCTTTCAGGTTGCAAACTAAATAAGTAGTATCTTATTCAGCTTCACAACACAAGTACGCTACCAACACAAGAACTTAATAAAGAATCCACTAGAATATTTTACACGGAAATCAACCAGGTATAAAGACAGAAGAGAAGACTTACTAGTAACCATCCCTAAGACCACCAAACTTCTCTTGTCCAGCAGTATCCCAGCAGTAAAAGCGGATCTTGCCACAGTTAGTGAAGAAGTCTAGAGGGTGAACCTCAACACCAATAGTGGCTGCAACGCAAAAAAAAAACAAGAAAACATCAGAATCAATTTGTTTTCATACATAGATAGGAGTCTGGAAGTACTTACGTTCATACTTCTTCTCAAACTCTCCAGTAAGATGCCTCTTCACGAACGTAGTTTTCCCTGTGCACAACAAGGTTAGCAATATAGCCACGACCATCTCTAAGATACGAACTATCTCGAGTTTCTAGTAGTCGAAATTGAGAGACTCAGCAAATCGCGAGCTAGGGCGTTACCTGTGCCTCCATCACCAACGATGACGAGCTTGAAGCTAGGGTAATCGACGGTTTGCTGGTTTGGTACAGCCTGAGAATACGATTATTAAAAATCAGCAGCAAGATCGAGGGGAATATGATCGATCTGTGGAGAAAGCGCGAGGCGAGACGGAGAGAAACATACCATCGATGATCAAACTGAAACGGCGGAGATCGAGATCGAGAAGCGAAGCGACTCGAAGAGTATACGAGGAACAAGGCGGCGAAAGAGTTATATCGAGAGAGAGAGAGAGAGAGGGTTTTAAACAGACTTGCGGCCGCTTAAGATTGACGCAAGTGCTCCTACCCAGTAATCCACAACTGGATCCAGATCCAGATCCAGATCCGGATCCAGGCCCAAAAGTACGAGGCACTGGCCCCTCCTCATTTATATTTGTTGAGCTGCTCCGAGATGGGTCCGGGTGATGATGGTTCTATGTCTCGTGAGAACCAACCCGATCTATATAATTTAATGTTAAGTTAATGAAAAATCTGGTTAGCATTAATTTGCTTCTTCTACACGGTAATAAATATTTATCATTCGTTAAATTTGAGATTACGTAAAATTCACATACTGCTATCATTTATCGATTAAGATAAAAAAAAAAAAAATTTGTTCGATTTCTTCTTTTATTATTAGTTTGATCATCAACTACTGTGTTTGTTTGTGAACGTATATAAACTCGTCTTCTCCGCACGACATATATCACTTAATGTGTTTGTCTGAGAAATTCATCCTAAAGTTCCAAATAGTCGCTCTGAAATGGTTTAGCTAGACTATTTCTAACTTTTTCTATATATTTCAAAAATAAAACTCTAAATATAGGAGTTAGTTTCACTACAATGTATTTCTATTTACAAATGGAAGAATACATCATACTGAAACTCATTTCCATATCTTAAAAAAAAATCATTTCCATATTTAAAATTTTTATTTTTGAAAAAAAATATAAAGATAAATTGAAGACCTTATTCTTACGCGTTCACATCTATGTCGATTATAAAGATAAATCATCGTTCTCTTGCACATTACAAATTGCAACATGCATGAAAGGTTATCAGTTTGATCAAAATACAAGTCCCTTCTTAAAATATTTTACCAAAAGTCACATGAGAGATATAGTCTTTGGATAGAAGCTCAAATTATTCTCTAGTTACTTGTTATTTTCAATCTTGGTCTGCTCTCTTAGTGGACGCTTCTTAACCCGACCAACTCGGCAACTCGCCCTCCATTCTGACTTTCTGAGATATATTGTCTTATAAACACTCATCTACATCGTTCAGAGAGAAACATGTTTTCCAAGCAGCATGCTACCCCGTCCCCTGAAATCTTCAAAGCAATTGACAGACTGGTCGATATACATTTTGGCCCGAAGGCATCAAAGAAAGTTATGTCATCTAATGCGTCTGGCTTCAGTGATCCAATGGTCAGTCTAGTGTTAGTTATCTTGTCTTTTTGTTTTTGGCCTAGTAAACAAGTCCCAAAATCAAGCTATTAAAGTTTTGTAAAAACTCAACTGTTTTATGATTTTTTTTTTTGGGCAAACCATTTCATTAGATTATAGACTCTCAAACTCCATCACAGGAGGAAAGAAGATTATAGACTCTCAAACTCCATCACAGGAGGAAAGATTAGAAGATAAAGAGGCAATACATGCCAAAGGATTTACCAAACAAACTGATTAAGCAAAAGATAACATGAAAATACAATTCAACAAAAGATACCACATGGGATCCAATATCAAATAGCATTCCTTGAACTTCATTCTGAATTCCTTCAAAAATATGAAGGAGAAAGAGTTCTCGACTGCTTGACCTGAAGCCACACATAATGCCCACTATCTTCACTGCAAGTAGTGCAGCCATAAGGGGTACAGAATCTGCAATATGAGCAGAGGAGCTTAACAGCCGGAAGGATGATACTTGCAATACCGGCATGTCTTGGAAGATATAATCACTCAACAAAAAAGATTTAGGATTGAGCACAATCTTCGTTACAGAGGACACAGTGAATCACTTGTCCAAAGAAATCAAATTCACTGGAAACATCAAGTTAACAAGCACACTTTCTTCAATCTGCCACAAAGAAAAAAGAATTAACCTCATGTCGATATATAATATTACAATTCAGCAAAAACAACTGTTTTAAGCAATATATAATATAAACATCAACTATTTTATGATTATGATATTACAATTCAGCAAAACCAAAATATTGTCAAGAAGTTTACTTATTTTGTGTTTGAACCTCTGCATAGGCTATTTACATTAAAAAAATCAAATCTACACTCAAGATGATTGATCTTACAATGTATTTCTTACATATATTATCATTTCTTTATAGCATCAAATATTATATTAAATAATGTTGGTAATAGTTTGAATAATACGATACGTATTTTCCTTGCGTAGAGGTCGCTATAACCGTAAGATGAACGATAGACATCGTCGACCCAACCAACACATATTGTCGAATTCCAAAATCCGGAGTTAAAAGGATTAGTTTAATGGTTTATTCTTCTTTTAATCGTACAACACGCCACTGGATGAGTTTTATTACATTCATACTTCAATCATAAACCTCTGCGAAGTTTTTTGTGTAACTGTTGATTACACGAGGTTTAAATTAAGGAAACAATACTGAGACCAGTTTATATGATACGACGAAACCAACCAAATATACAATAATGAAAACAAATCTACGCAATAAATAATCATATACTCGAATGACAAAACAATGTATTAAATAGATAACGAGAAAATGCTATTAATTAATCCGCCGGATCCTCCTCCTCCAATCCCATTTCAGTGCCCTGTTGGAAACTCGCATTTCCCGTACTCTACGAACACAAAAAAAAAAGAAGGAAAACAATAAGTTAATTTAATTTATATCTCCATTATACGTCACATTTTAGTTGTACTTATATATAAGTAAGAATCTAATAGTAGAAAGTTTTATCAAAAGTTGCATATGTTGTTGAACCACCCTAACCTCCATTATTATTATCAAACCATCGTCCAACTATCTTATCATTTCTCTCACGAATTTTTAGAAAGATCTATAAAACTTTCGATAATAGCATACTACTATATACGTAAAATACTAATTAATTAAAATGATAAGAGAAGATGATAGAGTACGTACTAGGAGGTTGCGAGACCACGTACGCTGCACCACCAAAATCACACGTGCCAACACCACGCGCGTTCTTCTGATAGTAACTGTTGAACGCATAAGAAGCGTGTGCCTCTAACGATTCCGGATCATAACACGTGGCACCCTTTTGAATCGGACGGCAATCAGCGCCTCCTTCGCCGCAAGCGTAGTCGAGACCTTCCTGAAGCTTCTCCTTCGTCGTCTTCCCGTTCGCCACGCACCACGTCTGTCCTCCCACGTGCGACGACGGCGTCTTCACCGGAACTTTATCTTTGCCATCGTTGACCGGAGTTGACTTAGCGGAGAACGGAAGGTCGTACACTTTGTTCTCGTTAGGGTAAAACAACCCGTAGTTTCTCTCCGACGTGGGCCCCGTTTTCTGGTTCTCGTTGAACAGAGCGAACAGATAGACGTTAAGTGGCTCCTTCGGTTTTAACGGCGTTCCGTTTCCCGTTAACACTCTCTTAACTAACCCGCCGTTATACGCCGCCGCGTTGGCCGAACCGGCGCCGATCTCGTTTTCGTCCCCGGCGGAAGGCCAGCCCGTCTCCGTCACCACGAGCTTGACGTCGTTGAATCCCACGGCGGCCATGGCGGCGAAAACGGCGTCGATTTGCGCGTCTAAGAGATTGCTATACTTCAAACCGTTACCGGAATCTACATTGCCGGCGTTCTCCTTAAACAGAGCGTAATCCAACGAGATCTTATCGGCGTTAGCCGCGTAGGCGAAGAACGGGTAAGCATTCACCATGATATGCGACGACGTTTTGCGAAGCAGATCCAACATAGGTTTAATCACCGGTTCGATTAAATCCGGTTTAAACGAACCGGATGACGGTGGATACGAATTCGCCAACGCGCTCAAGGCTATTGGCGACGATACCTTAATCGATTCATCGAGATTAAACTTAACGAGCGAGCTCTGAATATTCTTCATAGCTTGAACTAGATACGTCGTCGTGTTCCTGGGGTCGACGAACACTTCGTTCCCGACGGCAATCGCTTCGATATCAGTTGCCGGCGTGTATTTCTTCACGTTTTCCTGAACCCAGTTGTCCGTGTAGCTCTGATCAGCGGAGGCGGCGGCGAGATTCTCATTGGGGAGAGAGACGACGACTTTGATGCCGGAGTTTGCGAGCGCGGTTAGTACGGATTTGTCAGTGTCATAAAGCTTGACGCGATTGATTCCTTGAGATTTTAGAAGCTCAACGACTTTCTCCGGCGCCGGGAGATTGTCCGCTATGCGGCCGTAGTTTACTCCGATCATTCCAGAATCTATTAAGAAACAAACAAATGAAGATAATCAGACTCTAACACGTGAAACTAGACAGACACAATTGTAAAGAGAGAGATGATGAAGCTTAACCTGCATGCGTGAAGGAAATGGCTGAGAGCGTTAGGAGAGATAGAACAAAGAGAGCCATTGTTGCGCAGAGGTTGAGAAATGTTTAGAGCTAAATGTGTTGTTTATATAGTGAACGAGGAGAGGGAGGTGGAGGGAGTGGGTAGGACCCACGCAAGATATTGGAGATGACTTTTTTTTTTTTTTTTTTTTTTTCCGCTGGAATTTATTAAAGATAACTTAGTCCAACAAGATTAAGCCCAACAAACTATACAAGCAAAGGGTCAAACAAAGACTAAACTAGGGCCAAAAGAACAACAAGCCAAACGAAAAGTCCAAAACAGACCGGCCACAACATTTTGCTAGCTATGGGCCTAAAGCCCATAGGAGAAACCCGTTAAAGAAGAAAGCACACGTCGCCCACCAGATGTCCGATCGCCCTGCGATCAATGAACACGTGTCTAAGGCACGAACACATCCTTCCACCGGAACCAGAGAGAATAATGGCGAAGCTCCGCCGACGGGGAAACGACCATGAAAAACCATCAGAATGGTCATAACAAAGGTTTGAATCGAGAGATCTATATGGCGGATCTATGAATCGACGAAAACATCAACCGCCTACAATCGATCCTACAACTCCGACTATCATGCATGACATCTTTAAAGATAAAGATAAGCATGAAGATGCAAAAACCAAAAACCATTGGGAAAGAGAATCATCGGAGCTTCAGAAGTAGAGACAATGAGACAGAGAAGAACAGAGCCGTAGATCAAACGGAGCCGGGAAAGACCCGGACTTTAGCCGGCGATAGCGATGCTTGAAGGAACCATCACCTCCCGGAAACAAAAGCCGGCCGTCCATCGCCGGAGAAGAAGGCGAGAACGTCGGAGTCAGAGCCGGTCGGATGAAACCGAAACCGGAAAACAAAAACCGACGGTCTCTCTCACTCTCAAAACAAGATCTAACTTCTCTGAAAGATTTTTTTGAAGATAAGAGAAGAAAATTGTTCGAGAGAGAAGAGAGACTTTTTTTCCGACTAGATGACTTTTATTTGTAACTGTTAAACTTTTTTTTCCAACTAGTTTACTGGATGACGTGTGAAAGTAATTATTTATTTTATTAAAAGTTTGACTGTTTTAATCATAGTGATTGGATGCTGTACCGTATATGTTGTCAGATGGTGGGTACGTGCGAAAACAAGTATTCAATTTGAGATTGATTTGTTAATTTTACTGCAGCTGTTGCCTTTTGGGTGATTCTTTTTTTTCTTGGACAAACCTTTTTGGTGATTCTTCCAAACATAGATCACATAGTCTGACGACTCGCAACAACAAAAAGATCATATATTTTTTTTCACATATTCTATATATTTATAAGAAAGTAAAATTTGAATTCAATATGCAGCGTTTATGAAAAACCAACCATTAGAGCATGATAACGAGGTTTCTTAGGGTGGAGTTCTTATCGGTATATAAGAAATCATCTCTTAACTTTTAACTAAAAAAGTTAAGAACCGGCTTTTGAACCAGCTCTTATTCAAGAGTCGGTTCTTAGCATTTTTTAGTTAAAAGTTAATAAACAGTTTTTTATATTCCGCTAAAAATTTCACTCTAAAAATCTTCGTTAATCATGCTCTTACGAGTTTACAAATAACAACTGTTGAGCTACAAGCCTCTACAACCCAGTAAATATGTTCACTACAGGCACATTAACCACACCTTTGCGATGTCAAAAAAACACACCTTTATTTGATGGTATTATTAAATTGTTGGAAAACAGCTTACATATCCGTTAAAAGTGAGTATTATATCAATAATCGCTGATGTGATGCATTAACTTATTGCTATAATAACAAGAATTCAATCGATGTCAAAAAAAAAAAAACAAGGATTGCTATAATAATTTTATTTTAAGAACAAGAATTCAGTCAAAAATTAACATTGCTATAATAATTTTATTTAAAAATTCGTCTATTGCTGGAGTATCAATATGTACAATCGTGTTAAAGAACATTTAGTCTCGTCGATGTGAACGTTATAGCTCTGATTTCCAACTTCTCTTTTTCCTACGTCGAATCAAATAGAGGGAGTTCCCAAATATTCAGTCGTTTTGCTCCTTTGGATGTGTTCTACCAATAATTGGATAGATATATTTTCAGCGATGAGGAGGGATAGTATTAAAATTTAAATGATCGAAGAACTTAATACGTAGAAATTTGTTTATTTACAAGTTCGATTTAGCTCGTAATATTAGATTTAAGCAACTTGGATGGATAATGAACGCGTTTAGATTTGTCATATAGGTTAGCTAATCAGACACCTCAAATAATTTCGAATAGTATAATAATGAATCAAGCTAACTTGTCCATATATATTTGATGTCCGTCCAAGGGGGAAACCAATATGATACTTCATACTTGTAGAGTTTAGTTGGACTATACAAGTTGAACACTACTAGTAGCAAAATTTTGATGAAATCTACGACTAAAACTTGTAATTACTACGTGAAATTTGCATTTGAAATTGTAAAGTTGCATCTTAAGTTGTGAAATAATTTTTTTTTGTTTGTTTAACCTTTGAGATATCCCGGACTCATAGAGAAACTCATACTAATCTCCAAAAAATGATACGGTTTACGGATGGACTCTCACTCCGGATATTCAAATTGACCGTAAGATAGGTCTATATCCGCGTGACCATAAGGTCAAGTGCAGTCGGTGCATAAGCAGTTTTATGCACCTGTTTTTTTTAATTAAAAAAAACTATACAACCACATTCAATTTTAATTTCACCTGTAATATATATGCTAATCATGATCTAAGAACATCTATCTTTTTCGTTTTATTTCTTAGTAATGTAACATAAGTAGTTCCTGCTATATAGAATTAATTTGAAAATTTGAAAGATCGTAATTCAATGATTTTTTGATTTAAGACAGATTCAACTTTATGGGCATCTATATGCTCAAACAGATACTAGGATAGCGATGACAAATTCAAAAGTAGTTTCATCTTAGGTGTTTTTTTGAACAGTCTCAAACCATATATCTTCGATGTTTAAGACCTAAATAATGAAAACAACATCAGACATCCTATGTGAATAGTATTTTTATGATTATATGTTTTTGACGACATCGCACTATATGTTTCCCCCAGGCTCGAAGTCGGTAAGCTTGTTTACACGGAATCGAGAAAATGAAACAAAATGTCCATTATATGCAAGAGAGGAGTCACATTCATATTGACTTCTCTCTAAGTATTATGGCCCTAATAAAATATGAACTTTGTCTTATAGTCTAATACTAATACAAATATGCATTTATATACTCATATTTTCTTATCAACCAAGGAAAAGAATTCAATGTGTTAGGTCACTTGAATGATGTCTGTCCACCAAGTTGAGTTTTAGATAGGAACGTTAGCTGCTTGTCCTTGATGTTTACGGTAGGATAACAAAATGCTAGTATTATATAAATAAAATATACTCCCTCCGGATATGAATGTAAGATGTTCTATATTTTTATGTTGTATACAAATGTATGATGTTTTGAGATATAATTAATGCATTTATTTTTAAAATTTAAACATAAATTAAAAAGTAAAATTATGAGTGGTAAAACTTTATTGATATAATCAAAAAGTAACAACTAAAATATTGTATTTATTGTTTCTTAATATGTGTGTAAAACCTTAAACATCTTGTATTTAAATCTAGAAGGAGTACTATTTGTCAATTATAATGTCTGGCCACACATAACATTGACTAAATAACCATTCACACACTACGACGTAACTGCTTCAAATGAATTGAATAGCTCAAAAGCATGCGTGCATTTGGGTATCATGTAATAATAACTAGAGCATGATCCCAGGTGAGGATATTTTATAAAGACTTTTTCTTGGATAGTTTCACCAACCAATAGAAAGTTGTCATTTTAGATCTAGTATCTTTTAATTAAGGAAAGAAAATAATTTGCCAAATTATATTATGCTATTAAAATAAAAAATAAAAAATTAAATAAATAAAAATAACAATAGTTCTAAAAAATATTATTTAAAAAAAAATATTTATTTTTAAGATTTAGAGTTTAGTGTTTAAGATTTATAATTTAGAATTTATCCAAATGTTTAGTGTTTTTCCAAGGGTTTAGGGTTTACCTAAGGGTTTAGGGTTTACCCAAGGGTTTAGGGTTTACCCAAGGGTTTAGGGTTTACCCAAGGGTTTAAGGTTTTCCCAAGGGTTTAGGGTTTAGGATTAGAGTTTAGGGTTTAGTGTTTTGTTGACAACATGTTTAGTGTTTTTCCAAGGGTTTAGGGGTTTACCCAATGATTTAGGGTTTACCCAAGAATTTAGGGTTTAGGATTTGAGTTTAGGGTTTAGTATTAGAGTTTAGGGTTTAGTGTTTTGTTGACAACATTTTTTTTTTTGAATTCGTTTTTTATATATTATTTTTATTTATTTTTAAATTTTATTTTGAAAAAATAATATAATTTGCCAAGTTATTTGGTTTCCATAATTAAAAGATACTAGATTTAAAATGATAATAATCTATTGGTTGGTGAACCTTTAGGTTCACCCTAGGGGGTGAACCCAAGAATAACTCTTTTATAAATGCATAATTTTGACATACGTAAATATTTTAAATATATGATTTATATTTTAATGTTATAAGTAATGTACTATAATTTTTATTGTTTAGTTGTTATTTGATATTATTAATATATAAAGATTTGTTTTATACTTTTACTTTTTTTATTAATTGTTATTACATATAATATATTTTTAAATTTGGTACACTAAATTCATAATCCGAAATCATCAAAAAGATAAAACCCATCAAAATATATATTTTTAATTTCTACAGTAATCATCAAAAAGATAAAACCCATCAAAATATATATTTTTAATTACTATAGAATAGATATTTGTATAGGATCATTTATATTTTCTTGTTGTGTTTAAAAATATACTTTGGCATTTATAATTTTAGTGTATATATCACGATTTCATAAGTAAATATACTGTTATGTTTAAATAATTTAGGCTTATTATTTTAGTAAATTTTATACATGGTTTACGAATTTAAATACCTTTTAATGGTGACTGATATTTTAAATGAAATTCATTTTTAAAATAAAATAAGTTAATTTATTAATTTAAGATAACTTTCTATTTAATTCATATATTAGTTCCATTTTAATATAATATAGACTATAATTAGAAAATTTATGAAAATATCATACAATTTTTTAATAATATAATCTTAATTAAAATTGATCTGAACAAAATTATACTACTAATTACAAAATTAATTAATGCATTATTAAATAAAAATATTTAAATTTTAGTAGGATTTTATTAGATTTTTGTCAACGAATTTGTTATAATTAAAAATAAAATTAAAACAGTTTTATAGGTGAAGTTGTTCTATGTGTTGATTATATAAGATGTAAATTTTAATGATGCCAAAATGTTGACTAGAAATAAATGAAATATGATTTTCTAGGGAAAAATCCATTTTTTTTAGAAACCCACACATGAATATAAGTTGTGACTTCTATTTTAACAGAATCGATTCATATAGTTCTTCAGTTTTAATAATACAGATTATAATTAGAAAGTTTATGAAAATAGCATACAATTTTTTTTTGTAATAAAATCTTCATTAACATTGATTTGAATAATTTTATACTACTAACTACGAAATTAAATAATTCATTATTAAATAAAAATATTTACATTATTAGTAGGATTTTTTAGATTTTTGTCAACAAATTTTTTATAGTTAAAAATAAAATTAAAACAGTTTTATAGGTAAAATTGTTATATGTCTTGATTATATAAGATGTGATATTTAATAATGAAAAAATGTTAATTATAAATAAATGAAATATAATTTTTTAGAAAATATCTATTTTTTTTTTTAAATCACACATGAATAGAAGTTGTGACTTCTATCTTAACATAATAGATTTTACGTGAAAATTGCTGTAATTTTTTTTTCTGCCATAAATTTTTAATAGGAAAATAGTTCAGGATATATCACGACCTTAAATATCAGAAACTTAATTAAGGTTTAAAAGGGTGTCTTACGAGTCTACTAGCAGTCCCTAAATTATTTACAACCTTAAAAGTACAAAAAATATTGAGAAAACAACCATTAAACCCTCAACTTTCAAATTTTTTTAAAAAATCTCTAACTCATGTTTATGAGCTTAAAAAAACTCATGTTTGATCCAAACAATTCCTCAATTTTTCGATATTAGCTGTTTTAACTTTCATTTTTTGTTGATTCAGCTACTCGAAAAATCAACTGTTAAACTCGAGCAACGGCCGTTATATACGACGCCATTTTAAAAATTATTTTGTTTTAAAAAAAAATCGAGTTCACCTTCCTCACTCAGAAACCTAATCCCCAATTCAATTTCATCTTCTCTAAATCGATTACAAAGGCAATCTACGATTAAGACGATCAGTGGTAGTTTCTCCAGCGACAGGTAATGATTCTCATCATTTTGATAAAGTCGAATTATCACTCTCAATTACTTATCAGGTTTTAGGTGACGAAAGCTCAGTCTTGATTTCTTCTTGAGCTTTACGTTTTAGTTTAACAGTGGACTATTTGAGTTTTTAAATGGTCAAGTAAACAAAAATGAGAGTTAAAGCATCCAATATTTAAAACTTGCGGAATTCTTTTGGATCAAACACGACTTAGAAGTTTTTTTGCTTTAATTTGTGCAAGTTTATGATTTTAATGGCTGTTTTCTCAAAAACTATTAATACTAAAACTCAAAAATTACACATTTTTAAAAAAATGTTAAATAAATTTAAATGTATAAAATTTTCATTTAAAATGATTTCAATAAATTCAAAACACATCTTAACTTAACCAATCATGTTCAAAGATTTACAAACAACCCAAAAACATCCCAATGACAATAAGACCTTACAATAAATTCAAAACTCTCTTTAGGTTTTCTCTTCTGTGTTGAAACTCATATAGAGATTTTTTACACCTATTTATGAAAGCTTGGTGAGAAATAGGGTTTCTTTGTGAAGAAGATAACTTTCTTATTAGGGTTTTCAACTTAGGTTCATCGATTACAATAGAGTACATTATATAGGAAAAGCACGTACTCATGTAGAGACAAAGGAGAGCACAGCTCAGCTTGTGACAGCACACAATCCCAAGGTTTCAAAACGGTTTGATAGCTGTATTTCCTTAGCTGTATGTCCCGTACGAAGACTACCTTTAGGCGTCACATGATCTGTGCTTTTGTTACCGTTGAAGAGTGATGTAGATGACTGGGCCTTTGTCTCCAAAGCTTGTGTTGTGGGCTTTGGGTTTACACACCCCCTCAAACTTGGAGCAGGAGGCTTACTGATCCCAAGTTTGTTGCGCAAGGCAAAGAAAGGTTGTTGCGGAAGCGACTTGGTGAAGATATCAGCCAGTTGAAGAACCGCAGGGACCTGAATGACGACGAGAGCACCCAGAGCAACCCTCTCGCGTACATAATGAAAGTCTGTGTCAAAATGCTTGCTTCTGTTGTGAAGAGCTGGATTAGCAGTCAAGTAGACAGCAGAGAGGTTATCACAAAAAAACTCAGGTGTATCAGGAAGAGAGATCCCCATCTCACCAAGTAAGGACGCTATCCACTTGAGTTCAGTCGCTGTGATGGACAGAGTGCGGTACTCTGCTTCTGTTGACGACCTTGACACAGTTGGGTGCCTCTTTGCAGACCACGAGATTATGTTAGAGCCTAGGAACGTACAGAGAGCACCTGTGGACCGGCGAGTGTCTTTGCAGCCAGCCCAGTCACTGTCACTGAAGCCATACAGAAGGAAGCCAGTTTGTGCGTTGATATTCAGACCAAGGCGGCATGTCCCTTTGAGGTAACACATTATTCTCTTTAGGTTGGAGAAATCAGCAACTGTTGGAGAGTGCATCTTCTGGCACATGTAGTTTACTGCAAACTGAATATCTGGCCTTGTCAGAGTCAGATACTGGAGCTTACCCGCTAAGCTTCAAAAATATGTCGGCTCAGAGAACAGCTTGTCGTTGCCAGGTACCTTGTCTAACTGTATCGGTAACGGAGTTGGCATTGGAGCGCAATCTGACATTCCTGCAGCCTCTAGGAGATCAAGTGTATATCTTTCTTGACAAAGAAACAAGCCATCAGTGTGTGCTTGGACTTGTATGCCAAGGAAGTAATGCACTGAGCCCATGTCTTTCATCCGGAAAGTAGTGTTTAGCGTTACCATTAGCTTCTCAATCAACCTCTCATTGTTTCCTGTTAGCAGCATATCATCCACGTAGAGAAGAAGGTAGATAACATCGTCTCCATGGAGATACACGAACAGAGAAGGATCGCCATGAGTGCATTTAAACCCAAACTCCAGTAAGAAGGTACTGAACTTATCAAACCAAGCACGTGGAGACTGGCGAAGTCCGTAGATAGCTTTGCGTAGCTTACAAAGGTGATGAGGCTTTTCTTTATCTTCTAGCCCCGGAGGCTGCTTCATATACACATTCTCCTTGAGATCCCCGTGGAGAAAGGCATTTTCTACATCCAGTTGTTTGATTTTCCAACCCTTAACTGTCGCAATGTGTAGCACTGAGCGTATTGTTGCTGTACGTACCACCGGGCTGTAGGTCTCAACAAAGTCAATACCCTCAGATTGCTCGTTTCCTCGAGCTACTAGTCTTGATTTGCGTTTGTTTAAGGTTCCATCTGCGTTTAGCTTCGACTTATGTACCCATCCACTGCTAATAGGTTGAATGGTGGGATCAGGGGGGACTAGATCCCACGTATGAGTGATATCCATATTGTTTTTCTCATGCTGCATTGCATTGGTCCAGTTTGGGTCCTTGAAAGCTGCAGCGAGAGTCTTCGGTTCAGGGTAGAGAGATTATACAGTGACCAACGCATACTTTAGGTTAGGTTTCCTGATCCCATCTTTGGCTCGAGTGATCATTTGATGAACTGGTGCAGGTTGCACAACTTCTTGTTGAACTGGAGACACAGGAGGCGAAGGCAGAGGAGGGAAATCCTCATCAGAAAAGATAGATGCTGCAGATGCAGGGGAAACAGGAGGTGGGGCTTGAGTCTTCCTTGGGGGAGGGATAAACTCTTCAGCAGCCGGTTGATCAACCACCTGTTCCGTAGCTGTAACATGTTCAGAACGCCAACTTGAGAGAAGAGGAGTGTCCAGTGATGAAAGGAACGACTGAAACTCCTTTTCATATGGAAACTTGTTTTCTTCAAAAAGAACATGTCGACTGATATAAACTCTAGCAGACGGTGGATGTAAGCATCTGTATCCCTTATGCTTCTCACTGTAACCAAGAAAGACACAGTGTAGACTTTTCGGATCAAACTTATTCTTTCCATAAGGCCTGAGAAACGGATAGCAGCTTGTTCCAAACACACGCAGAGAGGAATAAACCGGAGGTTTGCCAACAAGCATTTCATAAGGGCTTTTCTTTTCAGGTAACACCGAAGATGGCATCAAATTGCCGAGATATGTAGCAGTGAAAAACGCTTCGACCCATAACTGGTGAGGAACCTTACTCTGAAACATAAGTGATAGCCCCAACTCAGTAACATAACGGTGCTTCCTCTCAGCGAGACCGTTTTGTTGTGGGGTATGAGGACAGGAAAGATGTTGTTTGATCCCACAAGACGCAAAATGATTGAGCAGTTGTTTGCTAATAAACTCTCCACCACCATCACTTTGAAACACTTGTATTTTGCTGTCTAGTTGTCTTTCTACTAAGTTCTGGAAGCTCAAGAATGCAGTAAAGAAGTCTGATTTCATTCTCAAAGGGTACATCCAAGTATATCTTGAGAAATGATCTACAAAAACTGCATAAAACCGAAACCCTTGTGTAGACACAACTGGAGAAGGCCCCCAGAGGTCACAATGCACTCTCTCTAAGGGACGGGAAGCTACAAACTCAGAACTAGAAAACGGTCAACGACTAGACTTGCCCAGTTGACACGCCTCACAGAGCTGACGACTGAGGTTATTAACGATGATGGCTTTATTTGATGCAAGACGCTGGAGAACTTCATGGTGAGGGTGACCTAGCCTCATGTGCCACACATCACCACCTGCAGCCTGCTGTCTGTGAGAATAGAAGGCCATGAACTTCAAGTTCTCCAATACGTACAGATCTTTTTGTCTAACTCCTTTGGTTAGTAGCTGCCTTGTCTGTTTGTCCTTCACAATAACACTATCAGCATCGAACTCAATTGAACATGGATAATCAGCCGTAAGTTTTGAGACAGACAGAAGTGATTTAGTCATTACAGGACATATAAGAACATCTTTAAGGGGAAGATTACCTTGAAGACTAGGCAACATCGCAGTACCAACGTGTGTTATAGGCATACACTCACCGTTACCAACCAACACAGTGTCGTCTCCAGTATATGCCTGTGAAGACTGAAGCTGAGAGACGTTGTTGGTGATGTGAGCAGTTGCTCCAGAGTCCGCGTACCATTCCTGACCAGAGTCGTAGCGGGTGTCTTGGGCACGCATAGCAGCCAAAGCGGTGTGGTACTCCTCTGCTTGGTAAGAGTGATCGAAGCGTTTGTAACACCTGTAGGCTGGATGGCCAAACTTGTTACAGATCTGACAGATTGGACGGTTATCAGGCGCAGAAGAGGAACCCCGTCCAGAAGACTGACTGATCTGTTGATGAAAGCCACGACCTTGGGTGGAGTAGTTTCCTCTGCCACGAGAACCACCACGACCTCTACCGCGAGAAGAGTATCCCCCTCTGTTAGTGTAGAAGGCTTGGTTGATAGAGACGTCTGTTGGAGCTTCGTAGGTAGCTAACTTGTCGTTAAAGCTGATAAGCTTAAAAATAACATCATCGTAGTTAGGACCCGGAAAAGCATCCATTGAGCTCTCAATGACAGTAGAGATAGACTCGTACTCTCTCCCAAGTCCACGCAGAACGCCATAGATCTTCTCTTGCTCAGACAACGGCGCACCAATCGAGTCCAGTTGGTCGCAAAGCGACTTGATTTCAGCGAGATAAACAGAGAGAGTCCGAGAGCCCTTCTTTGTTGTCTGGATTCGACTCTGGAGGTCGAGCTTTCTTGTCGGAGAAACGCGGTTGTATTTCTGTGCGAGATAGTACCACAGCTCTTGAGAAGAACGGAGACCGTAAACACTACTGATGACGGTTTCAGACAAGGATCCGACCAACCAAGCCATGATACGTTGATCAGTACGGACCCATTGAGCGCACTCAGGATTTGCGGTCTCTGTAGTTTGTTCGCCATTCACGGTGGTGAGAATCGGAGCTGGGCGAGGAGTGCTACCGTTGACATGACCTAGAAGAGACTGACTGTTGAGGAATTGCTCGAACTGAAATTTCCAGGAAAGATAGTTTGAGTCATTGAGTTTCAGAGTGACACACTGAGTGATTGTCAAAGGAGAGGTATAAGGATCACCATCCATGGCTCTGATACCATGAAAGCTTGGTGAGAAATAGGGTTTCTTTGTGAAGAAGATAACTTTCTTATTAGGGTTTTCAACTTAGGTTCATCGATTACAATAGAGTACATTATATAGGGAAAGCATGTACTCATGTAGAGACAAAGGAGAGCACAGCTCAGCTTGTGACAGCACACAATCCCAAGGTTTCAAAACGGTTTGATAGCTGTATTTCCTTAGCTGTATGTCCCGTACGAAGACTACCTTTAGGCGTCACATGATCTGTGCTTTTGTTACCGTTGAAGAGTGATGTAGATGACTGGGCCTTTGTCTCCAAAGCTTGTGTTGTGGGCTTTGGGTTTACAATTTACACACAAATTTTATGACTAGTCATAGTAACTTCCAAAAAAAAAGATCTACGAATCTTCCTTTTGATTTTAGTTTACATAGAGTAAGGAAAATTTACCCCAAGAATAAAAAAAGTCTTCTCCAACTTACAATAATTTTTCAATACTTCTTATGTTTCAAATATATGTCTATTTTGAAACTTTCACATATATTAAAATATATTAAATTTTATTAAAATATGGATCTTTTCGGAGAGAGTATTATATTTTTCTCTTCAACAATCGCCTCTTAACTCGTCCTTGTTAGCCATGGTCGCTTAAACTCCAATTCCACAGTAATCTCATATTTTAGCCTCGTGTATTAATTATTTATTATATTATGTAATACTTTTTTTTTGTAATACTTTGTGACTCGGCGGAAACATCTTCTTAAGTATCCAACTGCGGTCTTCTTGATTGTCACAACATATTCATGTTATGTATTGACATCTTCATAAGGACCTCATCAATTATTGTCTCAGCATCTCTGCAAATATGTCTAATGTCATTGTCTGAATTGCCACAACATTGTATCGATTCTGTCTGATTCTGTCATATACTTATACTATCCTAGAGATTACATCAGTTTTATGTTTTCACCTGTCCCAATTCTCAAACATCTATATCATATCTAATCTATTAAAACAGAATTTTACTTTTTATCTACTTAAAAATATTGTCATTAATTTTTGGACCTATCCATATTTCATTAGAGATAAATGTAACATCCCTTAACAACTAAGTTGTGCTCATCGTAGTATCTTCCAATATTTTTGTTAGTAACTACCCTCTGCTGAATTATTAGTATACTAATTAAATATAGTAATTATAATTGATATATGTAAAAAAGATATTTATACTCACAAAACTGCACTTGTGTATTTAGGAATATGCAAGATCCAGAGTTAATTTCTAAACTTTACTGATATACTATAAACTAGGTTAAGATCCGCGTCTTGCGCGGAATCAACATTATATATATATAAATGATTTTATGTATTAAATATTTTTACATATTATGAAATAATAAATATATATTAAATAATTAAAAGTTAGTAACTATTAAAAATATAATTAAATTGGTGCGAACATATAAATCAATTTTATTAATCCAAAAAATATTTTTTTTTATTTGATAGGATATGTTATTAAATTTAAATGATACTAACATAGATAATATATTTTAGTATATTTTTAATATTAATATCTATTAAATGATGATTTCTACTCATATAGTTTTTTGATCATTTGTATCTTTTATAGAAAAAAATTTAAATTACTGATAACAAAATTTTCATTGTGGGATTAATAGGTTTAGTCATTTATAATTTTTTTTAAAAATAAGTTGTAAATGATCGTTCAAAACTTTTATCAAAAAATTGTTCAAAGTAAATTTTGAAACTAAAATATTGTATTTTATATGGTTTATAGTTTAATTTAAAACGATATATATATTAATCTTAATAATTAATTAAATTAGACTTTTTACTTATATAATTTTTGTAATTATTTGTATGTTGTCATAACAAAAAATTTAAACCATGGATCATAAAATTTGAATGTGAGACTTTTAACAGTTTTAGTAATTTATAGTCGTTTGTAAAAATTCAAAATATAACATATACATAAAAATCTAAATTTTTATTATATGGTTATTGTGGTTGTTTAATTTATTTAATAGCTTAAAATTAAACAAATATGATAGAAGATACACTATTTTTTTATCAAATCTTTATTATTTAAAATCATTAATTGTCATATATACTTTAGCCACATTATGCAATTACGTAAATTTTATTTAAGGAAATAATAAAGTACATTAATGATGAATTTATTATTAGTTTAATTAAAAGCTTATTATATAATTAGATGGACCAACATATTTCTCTAATGATTCTAAGAATCATTCTAGTGATGACATGTGGCTACAAAAAGAAGTTGTAATGCTTCTCAAATAATATATAGGGGATACTAATGATCTTATATGTACGGAGAGTGATTAATAGGTTTAAAAATACTTATATACACTAAATTGTACTTATATCATGTAAAGGGAATATAACATCATGAAACATCTTTACAAATTATTTATACTATGTTAGTAAGATACTTTCACTTTTTCAAGATATAAAAGTGTCGATAATGAAAGTTCTAAAAGAATTATTTACATAATCAAAACAATACTCACACTAAATATAAATATAATTTTTATTCATTCTAAAATCTAATCTATTTTTATCTATTTACAAATAATTTAGGTTGGAAAATTACATTTAACTAGCTTTCCTATTATATCTACTTATACTTAACTTTATTATTATTAAATATATATACTCTAACCTAAAATTAAGGAACAAAATAACTAATCTATTGTTTTTTAAATAACGAATTCAACTTATATTAACACTGCTTTTAAGTAAATAATCAATTATATTTTATTTATTATTATTATAAAAAGAATAATATATGCCTAATAATTCATATATACAATTGTACTTTAATTCAAATGCAAAAAAAAAAAAAATTCTTTAAAACCCGGACCATGATATATATGATAAAATATATAATAATAGTTATTAATATTTAATGATATGTTGGAACATGCTATTATTGATATTTTTATGAGAATAGTTTTACGGTTTGTTCCAACAAACATATAAAATATTTATCAAATATAAAACTAACTGAACAAAACATAAAATATACTTTATGTTAAGCTCGGGTGTTCAGGTACCCGTTGGGTAGGGGTTGGGTATTTGAAATTTTGGTTAAAATTTATATTACATCATAGGTCTCATTCTGGTAAATTTATAAGTACGGATCGGGTTTGGATATAACACATTGGTTTTGCTTATAATTTGTATTACATCATAAAATCCATAAAGTAACTACATATTATTCTGATTCAGGTTATATGGGTTCGGTTTGGATATATCTAAAGTTAAATCCAAAATTTTAAAGCAAAACATAAGAAATAAACTTATTTATATAGAATTGGATATCTAAGATACTTATTGAAAATTTAAATACTTATTTTTAGATATAATTTCACGATGGATATAAAACTGAATATTTGAAGTACATATTTATGTTTCAAATATTTATATTTGTGATTAATTTGGACTTTCAGATCATTTTCAGATTTTTTAGGGTTTTTGCTTTTTCGGGTTGTACATTCGGGTTCGGTTAACAATACTTCGGGTTCGGATATATGTTGTACCACCATACAAGACATATTTTGGGATTTCTTACATTTCGTACTGAGTATGAATCGTTTTTTTTTGTTTTGAGTTCGATACAGACTTTAAGTTACTAATTTTACGCTCATACCTACTTTAAATAAAGAAAAAATGTCATTATATAAATTTTTGCCAAAAATTATTCCGCGCTTTAGCGCCGATCAAAATCTAGTTCTAATTTTAAAACTAAGTCTTCATAGCACTAACACAAACCTTTTATAAAATGTAGTAGTCTTTTTTTAGTTATAGTGATAGTTGTATTTTCGAATTAATTAGATTACGGTGATATTTTCAAACTTTTGAAAATAATATAGTATGATAGGTCTACAAAATTATATCATTCAACGCAAGTGTTTTTTTCACGCTCTGATCAGAAGAGTAACAAACCCAGATGAAAGCCCGTTTACTCAAAAGAGAGCCCATTAAGAAAGCTAGATTCCAAACGACAGCGTTTCGGTTTGGATTCGACGGTCTCTCAGCCGTCAGATGATATGCGACCAATGATCATCAACCGTTCGATAAAGCCAACAAGAATCCGATGCGACCAAGAAGTAAAGTGGTTTAACTCTTTTATTTATTCTCTGAGAGTCTCAATTCTGCAATAGCGGCGAATCTCTCTCAGGACTTGATCGTGGCTTTTAGCTTTTCGGGAGAATCTGATAAAAGGAAGATGTCTGCTACTCAGGAAGAAGACAAGAAGCCCGGAGAGCAAGGAGGAGTTCACATCAATCTCAAAGTCAAGGGCCAGGTAGCGTCGATTGTGCTTGTCTGTTTCCGTTCTAGGGTTTTAGGTTTCTCTCGAATATTTATAGGCATATGTCTAAAGGAATCGTTTTTATAAGTTTGTGGGAAGTGTATCAGTACATTAATTGATAAAGTTGTAAGCTTTTGTTAACAGAGGCAGATGTTTATTTGAAAGTTGTGAATAATGTTTTGTCATAGATTGTAGCAATCAAGAACTTGTTTGGTACTGTACATACCGATCGTTTGTGGAGATGGTACTTATCTGTTTATAATTTATCAGTCTGTGTCTGTTTTAGTGTTGTGCTTTATGCAAATTATGTATTTGGAAGTCTTATGAAAGCTTTTCGTCCTTAGGCATTTGAGAATAGAGCATATTATGAGTATTCGATTCATAAAGTTTTTCGCTTCTTATGCAAATTGGCCTGTTGTGATCACCTTTTTCCTTCTTATTTGAGTTTCACTTGTTTGGCATTTTCTGAACTTGTTGCTTGTTCGGTAGTCTAAGATTAAAAAAAAAAAAAAAACGTTAATGGTGATGATTTGGAGTAAGAATCATTAAAATATTTTCTTTTGTTTGGTTATTGAATTAGGATGGAAATGAAGTCTTCTTTAAGATCAAGAGGAGCACTCAGCTGAAGAAGCTGATGAACGCTTACTGCGACCGTCAATCTGTGGATTTGAACGCAATTGCTTTCTTGTTTGATGGGCGTCGTCTCCGTGCCGAACAGACTCCAGACGAGGTCTGATCACACACTCTCTCTCTAGCTTTTTTTTTTTTTTTTTTGTGTTTCGAACTGTATAATTTGCTAAACCCTGAATCTTACACTTTTATCAGCTTGATATGGAGGATGGAGATGAGATCGATGCAATGCTCCATCAGACCGGTGGTGTTGCAAATGGCATGTATCTGTTCTGCGTCTAATGGTGTTTTATGGCTTTCGCTTAAGACGGTGTGACATAAATATATTAATGGACAGTTTTTTCGATAAGACGTTGTGATATCAAATAAGTATATTATATTATTATTGGATGGATCCTACAGTACTAATGGATCGCGCTTTGCTTAATGGATTTTCTATTGATTCAAGAACTAGTAGCTTTAAACAACTAAAAGCTAGTCTCGCCGAGTCTGGTTGTTGAAGAATGTTGATCCCCATGTTTCCCATGGATTTATCTCTTCTTCCCATGTAAAGTTGCACGCTCGTTCCTTTTTGTTTCACATCCGTTCTCTGCCGAGAAGAAACTCAAATACCTGATAAAATTTTATAAAATTATTCTCTGCCATCGTTGATATGTTTCGAGGATGCCTTGATGAAGGATTTAGTAAAGAGAGCAGTATATTCGACACAAGACCTTGATTGGCTTGTGCTCACTGCTCATAATCTACGACACTGAATGACTAAGGAGAGGACAACTAGCCTTCTGCAGACACATAGATATACAACGTACGGGTTTGGAGCCAGCCTGATCACGCTAATTAATGACAATGTGTTCTGCAATTGGCGTCTTCTTTGCCATGGCAGAAGTGGAGGGATATATCAAAATGCAGAGCGAATCCGTTTCGGTACGACTATTGCAAGATATATTTTGCAATAGCCAGATTACAGCAAGCACCGGGGAGTGGTTGGTTTTATAGAAGCTAGCCGTTGGATCACTAATATCCGGGCCGCTGATTCTGAGCGTTTCTGAATGGGAGAGTAAGCAAACCAAGAAGCTTTACCAGTCAAGATTTTGTATTTTGTACCTCAAGATGTTCTTCAAAGACGAAAAAGGACTCGCGCACCTTAGGTTTTATAGTTTTCGTATTGCATAGTAAAGATTTTATAGTTTTCGTCATATTAGAATCCTCTTGTTTTTGTAACCAAAATAAAGAATGAGAAGCATACAAAAGTAAGAATGCTGATCATGTATGTTGACAATAATCTCATTCCAAACATTGAAACACACAAAAGAGTAACCAAACAGATGGATTTGACAAAAATGAGAGCAAACATACATAAGTATCCAGCGTATACAAAACCCACTGATACCCACATTTCTTATTACCATCCTCTGAAATACTCTAAGACATGTTGGATGAGCCTGTTGCAGGGATTGAATGACTGACAACAAGCGGAGGGCGGAGAGCTTTGTGGTTGGCTTCAGCTTCTTTGCGAGCTTTGAACATCTCCTCCGTCTCAACAACAACCATCCTTTTAACCTGCTCACCAAAAGAAACTCGTTTGAAGTCAGTATCACGCTTGAGAGAAGAACATGACATGTGACAAAGTGAGACCAACAAAAAAAAAGCATACGCATAGGCAAAACCTGTTGAATCATTCCTCTAATGGAAGAAGTGTTAGAGTGCAAAACAGTGCGATGGCATCTGCGGAGTCCCATAGCCTCGAGTGTACGCCTGTGAAGCTTCCTGGTTCCAGGGAGACCTCTCACTAAGGTTATGTACAAGCTCTCGCTCCATTGAATGGGCACCTGTGCTTTGAATGCTCTAAACCCACTCATCCTTTTATGTCTCTCTGTTAACCAATGAGAAAATCATCACAACACACAAAATAGCTATACATCATCACTAAAGCATGAGTCAAAACTTCTCCACAATCTTAGCCAAATCAAACAGTCAGCTTCGATTTTCAAAAAGCAAAGATTAAATCAAATTAGTTACAAATTTGGTGTCTTGAATGATGCTCAATATGAATCTATCAGAAATAAGGATTCAGAGACGGTGTTGGAGAGGGAGATATACCTGGGGGAAGCAGATACGAGAGTTCCGGTGAAAGAGATCGGCGAGGGTTATTACCTGAAGACGGCGATCAGAGCTCGGATTTGTTTGGCAAAGGGTTTTTGGCTAATATCTTCCAACGTTGGGTTTCTTCTTTAGGCCCATTAATTAGTAATCTCTCTATTATATTAACTGCCCCCCCCCCCCCCCCCCCCCCCCCCCACCCCCACCAATTCAATTAAACAGAATCCTCTATAAGTTTTTTTTATATGGTATCTTTCGATTCTTTACTTCTCAATCTTGGAATATTTGATGAAACAGTCAAATTCCATTTGCTTTTTTTTTATTGGGAACTGACTTTTATTTTTACTAAAAAAAATAACAGAATTTTTTTAAAGAAAAACCGTAAACCTCAATTTATTAAAACAGGGTGATCATAACATATATTTTGAAATGTAAAACTACCATTATTTATGTTTACCACCACAAAAAATACATTTCCAAAAATATATTCTTTATTAAAAATCAAAAGATTCTTATACACTTGTTTTATATATATAATAAATAATTATTTACATAAATTAAAAAAAATATTATATATTTTTTCAAATTCGAAAATTACTTTTGAAAGTATTTTAAAAAGTTTTTTATGTTTCTTTAAATATTTATTTATATTTTTATCAGAATTCTAAATTTCACATTTCAAAAATTCTAACCCACATCTCAACTTTAAACTTTAAGTCTAGATTAATTAATCCAAGAATTATAAATATCTTTTTTCTTTTTAAAAAATGAGAATAAAAGAGATTAAAGTAAACATTGAAAAATGATATTACTAATATGATAACTTTAACAATTTTCCAACTATTTTATAGTAGCGGATACAAAACTAGAAAATAAATTAATGAACTTAACAAGCAATGCTAACTGACAAAAAGCACACGCACAACATCGCTTCTATACATGACTCGCGAGATATATACAAAAAAAACACATGACTATTTTTATTACATACAAACATAGATTATCATCTCCATCATATCATCTTCATCATGTTCCTTTAGACGTCATCATCATCATCATCACTTCCCTTCTTGAGATAGTCTCTACTCTCTTTCTTCTCTTGATACTCCTTTCTCACTTCCTCCATCCCGGCCTCAGAATTACTGGATACGTTGGTCGTCGCCTCTGCTCGGTCGTACGTCTTCTCCACAGTCTGGCTCGCAACACCTTGTCTCGTGAACTCCTCCGCTGTAGAAGGAGCTCTTCCTTCTTCCCTAGCTCCCTCCACTCGCACTTCCTCTCTACATGTAGAGAAATTTTAAAAAATCCCCACACACTTTTATATATATATGTAGTTAGTTATTTTATGAAAATAAATATAAGCTTATCGAGGATATATATATTTATACCTTAAGGTAAAGAGAGTAAAGACATGTTGATGTTATATTAGGCTTGGAGATTAGTTTTGGATTCACATAAGTTCTCAACATTTTGATTTTCTTCGGGGAGAGGTCACTTTTAAACTGCAAAGTTAGATCAGATCAAACCATAGATGGAGTTTTATCTGATCAGTTGAGTTGGGTTCTCTCCCACTATAAAATTTATGCATGATGGTGTCTCACCAACGGGGTTATGGTTATGATGCCACGTGTGTGTCTTACGTGTTAGTTTGATGGGCCGTAGTGGTTTAAATTTAAATGGGCTTCGGGATACATGATCTGAGTAAATCATAAAACACTGACTATGGTTTTTGCCTTGGATATATAGTAAAGCAGTCAATGTCTCATGTCACAGCGCGGACCACATACAACTGTACAAGAACGTCCAGACAGGGGACCGTGGTTTGGTACATTGACCATCCCGATTGTAATGTGTGGGAACAAAATTTTCTTTTTATTACAAGAAATTCCGAACCGAAACCCATAATTTTCTTAAGACATGACAAGAACCGTTTGTTTTATCCATTTTCCGTAGCTGCTAGACGCCAACTTTGCACCTCTATGTGAGTGAGAACAAAATTGATGTTAAAAATATAGACGAAGCAAAGTATATTCAAACATGAACAAGAATCTGCATCTGCAATGCCAATGAACATTTACAAATTTGAGAAGCCATTCTTGTATTTTGCTAGAGAAGACTAACGAAAAAGCCGTACCTAAATGTATTATGTCCGTATAGAAAAAAACACACGCCGTTATGTGACACGTGGACACAGATTCAAAGCATGAATAAAAACAGTCAACGTATTATCCCGTTGACTGACGTCGTCTTCTTTACTGCTGCTCTAGGGTTACCGGGATGGCGGCGAACGGTGGGGATTCGTCGGAAATCGTCCGTGAACTGAAAGAGCTAAAGCTACAGAAAGCGAAAATCGAGCACCGTATCTCTGCTCTCGAAGCAAAGCTCCATGAGACGGCGGCGGTTGAACGCTGCGATGCCGTGTCTAACGGTTGCTCTGTTCCAACGGAGATTGAACACGGGCTTGAACATGGGATGTCTCCTGATCAGATTTACCGTTACAGTCGCCAACTGTTACTCCCTTCGTTTGGTGTTGAAGGTACTCTGTTCTCAAACACTCAAATGCATTTACGTTTCTGTTTTTGAACTGTAATCAGCTAGTGACGATTGGAGCTGAAAGTTGAAAACTTTGAATTTGATTTCTTTTGTTTCCCTTTGATTGATTTGATTCCACTTGTAAATTTTAGATCTTCCAGAGATTAACTTACCGATGTTTGAATGATATCTACTATGGAGCTTGGTTTTAAGGAGAATCTGAATACTATTTGCTGCTTTTTTGATAGCTTTTTTCGTATTTAGAAGTAAGAAAAGTCTATGGAGTCTAATGTTAGGTGGTGTGATATGTTGCCTCTGTGTATATCTGCATTTGGTCAATACCTAGTTTGCTTGTTTACTCTGCCTAATGACTTTCTCAGACCAATCTTTGTTGACCCGTTTCTGTTCTGTGTGTTTGTATAATTTTAGGGCAGTCAAATCTCTTGAAGTCCTCTGTACTAGTCATCGGAGCTGGAGGGCTTGGTTCACCTGCTTTATTGTATCTGGCAGCTTGTGGTGTTGGTATCTTTTTTAGACTCTTACCTCAAATCTGTCCCCTATATACTCTTTTTTTTTATTTCTTGCTTCTCTTTTGATTATGATTTCCTGGTTACCTTTTCGATTGTATTCTTCTAGGTCGATTGGGTATCATCGATCATGATGTTGTAGAACTCAACAATATGCATAGGCAGGTACGAGACTTGAGAAAATTCTCCTCTGGCAGCTCTTTCTTTTTCTTGGCACACTCTCTGGTCCGTGAACTGAACAAAAGATACTACCTTATGCTGATTGTTATCTTTTTTTTTTTTTTTTTTTCTTTATCCTCCAGGTTATACACACGGAAGCATTCATTGGTCACCCCAAAGTGAAATCTGCTGCTACTGCTTGTCGCTCGTAAGTTTAAACTCCCTGAGGATTAATATACTTTTGAGAACTATGCTCACCTCTACTCTCTTGGTCTAATCACTGTGCTTTTTTACATCCAGAATAAACTCGACGATCAAGATTGATGAATATGTGGAAGCTCTTCGCACATCCAATGCTTTGGAAATCCTCAGCCAGTATCCTTAGATATGTAGACATGCTATAGAGTGTTGAATGGTTATCTGTTTCCTTAACTGTGTAAACTAGATATGATATCATAGTAGATGCAACCGACAATCCTCCAAGCCGTTACATGATCAGCGATTGTTGTGTTCTCTTAGGAAAGGTGAAGCCGTCTTTTGATTTCTCTTTTATGATTTCCATTTTTATACATAGTCATAGTCACAACTATTGATGTGTGACTTGTATACAGCCTCTGGTGTCAGGTGCTGCGCTTGGAATGGAGGGGCAGGTATCTTAACTATGACAAGCCAAGTTGTTACGTTACTCATTATATAGTTGTTAAGCTACATGTTTTATGTCTTCTACAAGCTTACGGTCTATAATCATAAAGGAGGCCCGTGTTACCGTTGTCTATTTTCAACTCCTCCACCGACAACAGCGTGCCAAAGATGTTCTGATAGTGGAGTTCTTGGAGTAGGTACATGAATGGCTGTTTTTATTTCTTGTTTTTCTAACGCAAAACAAGTCTCTACAGTTTCTTCATTCTTGAATTGTGGTTTTTGGTTCTCTCAGTTCCGGGTGCTATTGGTTGTCTACAAGCGCTAGAGACTATTAAACTCGCTAGCATGGTGGGCGAACCACTCTCTGAACGAATGCTTCTTTTTGACGCTTTATCTGCAAGGATCCGCATTGTAATGTTTTAAAACTTGGCATTTACTTCTTCTTCATTAAACTCAATCTAAGGTTAAAAATCTAACCAAGTCTCACAGGTCAAGATCAGAGGCAGGTCAGCGCAGTGCACAGTTTGTGGAGACAATTCATCTTTCAATAAGCAGCAGTTCAAGGATTTTGACTATGAGGAGTTCACTCAGTTTCCTTTATCTGCGGTATTGTTCTCTCTTTCTTTCTTTCTTTTATCACACTCATTTTCAACAACATTTTTATATATCTTTAAACTGCACCGGTTTGATCATAGGGCCCGTTGAATCTACTTCCTGAAGAATCAAGAATCAGCAGCAAAGAGTTCAAAGAAATCCTTCAAAAGAAGGAAAGACATGTTCTTCTAGATGTTCGACCTTCTCATCACTATAAGATTGTCTCTCTCCCGGATTCACTCAACATCCCCTTTGCAAACTTAGAGGCTCGGTTAAACGAGCTTACTTCAGCTCTGAAAGAAAAGGAAGATGGCCATGTTAACTCAGGGTCTTGTGCAAATCCGAGCCTCTACGTTGTTTGCAGGCGAGGGAATGACTCACAGAGAGCTGTTCAGTATCTTCGTGATTCGGGTTTTAGTTCAGCTAAGGATATAATTGGAGGACTTGAGGCTTGGGCAGCTGAAGTCAACCCCAACTTCCCCAGTTACTAGATAAATGTATCACTAGTTATGTCATGTTACCCTGTCTGAATTACATCGTCACTGTTTTGATCTCGTAGTTTGATTCTGTCGTAAGAAAAGTTGTTATTTATGTTACGTAACCTTATTAAACCCATGTTGAAACCCTGTTTGATTTACATGCTATAAGATACCTTGTTGTTTGGTTTGGTTTGATCATATGAAACAAAGAATATAATAATAATTTTTTTTATTGATGAAACAGTGCGACTCAAGAACCGTTAAAATCAATTATGAGAAACAAAGCAAGGTTCATAGTGCCTTGAGCAAATGCAAAGTCTTAAGCCTTGTTGAGATTTGGCTTTTGAGGAAAGGAAAGAGAGAAAAGAAGAAGAAGAAGAGTTGGAGTACGCAGTTACTTCTTCTGGTTGTCGATGTTATTATTATCATGGGAAGGTTCTTCCTCTTGCTCGTTAAACCTACGCTTGAACTTGGCAATCTGGCCAATGCTTTGAGCCAGCTGACGCTTAGCTCCAAAGTGATAGACTTTGCCAACATGGTGGATCCTTGTCATCATGACGTGCATCAATCTACCGCTCTGTGTCACATAAGAGATCCATTGCATCTGTGGATGTATTCCCTTCTTCATTGTCCAACCAACAAGTCTACAAAACCAAAAAAAAAAAAAAAACATTCTTTCTTCAGTTTCTGTCTAGATCCAATCATATAGCCCTTAAAGCATTTGATTAATCTCTAAATGAACAGAGTAACATATGAACACACTTAAGGTTTATCAAAGATACATGAACCAAGCAATACACATGAAAAGATTACAATAGTGTAATGACAAGGAGTTAGTCACTAGCTATTCACCTCTATGATGGCATCCCTAACTTATAGCTACAGAAGGCAAACCAAGAAAAAAGAACATGAATTTGGATACAAATCTCCAGAGTAATAAACTTCTGATTTCTAAAATACATTTTATCGAACACCTACAACGCATGTCCTTAGTGGGTGAAATAGCTACACATTATCGACGGTTTTAAAAACCCAGAATCAGGGCCCTTTTTACAATCGAGATCGGTAGGTTTAGCTCAAGTCAAACGAGTAAAAAATAAAAAATAAAACATAAACTTGAGGAGAACATCAAAAGAATTGAAAAATGAAAATTTAACCCACCGAGGGTGAAGACGACTGAGAAAGAGACCGAGAGAGAGGTGAGGAAGCACTTACGTAAGTAAAGGTATAAGCTTTGAGAGTTATGGAGTTGTTCTACCTTCGTCAATGGTGATGCAGAGGAGGAAAGTGTATGCTCTTGCTTGCCTCTTTGCTTCACTACTCCAATATGTCCGACTAGGGCCTAAAACAAAAGCCTCAAAGACCCTCTCGTTCATTTAGAGTGTTTGGCTCAAGTCGAACGGGCCAAATAATAATATTTTATCAACTCTTTCTTTTTTTTGAAAAAAAGGCTTAATATTTTATCAACTCTTGGTAGCAATTCTAGAGTCAGTCGTCCCTCCTGATCAATTCTCACAAAGAACTTGTGTTACAGTCACCTGATTCTTCTTTACATTAACAACTAGCTAATAACCCGCGCCTTTCGCGGAATGTGATTATTAGTTTCGTTATTTTTTAATAAGCATATATTAATATGTTTAATCTGAATATCGGTTCAGTTTTAGGTTGTTTTTTTGTTTTAATCTCCTAAAATATAACTATCATTTTTAATCAATATTTATTTGGTTTGTTCGATTAAAATGTTTGATTTTTTGGTTTTTTTCCTGTGATAATAAAAAATTACTATTATTTGTTTATTTTCATGTTATGAATCTTAGATAGTCGTGATGTCGAAGCAATGGTTTCATATTATAGTTTCTAAACGGATAATAGTTAAAAAAAAGAAAACAAAATTATTAAGACAAATCATTTTACTACAATTTGGTCGATAGTGAAAGAAGCATTAAGAAAAAAAAATATTTTAACTTAAAAAAAAATAGATATTTCAGTTGTGGTAAATACTTAGTTATAAAGTGCTCACGTCAATGTGCACATGTATGTGTATGTAAAAGTATATAAAGATGGTTAATAAATATATAAAAATACTGTTAATTAATATTAAATTATATTTTTTTTCAAAATAATACATGAAAAATAAAATTCTTAAAATGAAATTATTTAAAAACAAAAATATTGTAAAATTTATATAAACTATAATATATAACATATATATAATTCTTTAAATATATGTATATATATGCATATAACAGATCAAATTGGATATTCGTTCCTATAAATATTGATATTTGTGATTTGCATTTTTTTTACGGATATTGCATTTTAGTATTTGATTTGGTTCGTAGAGTAACAGATATCCAGATTTTTCGGTTCGAATCAAAACGGATAACAAATCGAATCAAAATTTATGAATAATTTGTCCAGCTCTATTCACAAACAGTAAAAATAACGTAAAGAAGAACCATGCATGTGAGTTTTATATTAAAAAAGTAAAGTAAATAGTGTGAACATATTTATGCAGAGTTTGGCTGAGAAGCTCTATACATGTGACATGTGTCCATTTTAGTGTGAAAACATTTATTACAATGCTTATACACGTAACATGTGTCCAGCTTAATATAAACACATTATTACAATGCTTCTCCTTTAATATATAAATGATTCTCCTTTAATATATAAGAGATAGTTGCCGCCAGCAGTCAGCAGATCATCTTCCGTGGACCTCTTGGTAACTGTTTCTTTCTCACCACTCTCATCTTTTTTTTTTCTCTCTTAGTAACAAATGTTTGATGGAACATTCGGTTTTAAGAGCACCTCCATCGGTAGTAGTTAGTGGAGGTCCTAAAGTAATTAAGGCCAAAAAATAAATGAAAAATCGTTTAATTAGGCAGGAGCGCTCCTCTATTAAGTGTCTGAAGGAATGCTTAAGGACCCTTACGTGGCGAGTTTTAATTTGATGGCTCATGTCTCTCTCTCTCTTTCCTCGCGAAATACTCTTTTCTCTCTTCTTCCTCGATTCTTTTCTTCGATCTCTCCATCTTCTCCGTCAATTCTTCTGTCTCTCCATCTTCTCCGTTGATTCTCTGTCGTTTTTGATATCAATCTTTCTCTCTGTCGATTCAATGATGATTTTCTTGATGATCTTGAGGAAGTGAACTCGTCTTGGATTCTTGAGAATATGTGAGCTGGGTTTTGTTGAATTAAGCTCTTGTGGATGTGATTTTGTGAAAACATGGTTCTAGTGTATTTTCTGAATTGGGGGTTTTGGTTATGTTTCTGGTTAATCGATAGCTTGATCTGACCTAAGGAAAAATTTTTCACCTTTGAGTAGCTGGTTCTTGACCTTTTTGAGAGATTGATTTGGTGCTTAGTTTTAAAGTCATAGAAGCTTGAATTGTTGGTTTTGCGGAATTGAGTTCCTTCAATTGATCTAACCTGACAAGTAGTAGAAAAGGTTTCACCTTTGAGTAGCTGGGTTCATGACTCTTTTGGTAGCTTGATTTGGGTTGAAAGATCGCTCACTGGGTTCATGACTCTTTTGGTAGCTAGTTCAGAACTATGGCTGAAAGTTCGCTCATTGGGTTGATAAAGCAAACGAGCCCGAGTTCAAGAAACAGAAACTCGAACAGCTCCAGAGAAAAAAACTTATCACTCTGTTCTTCTTGCTTTCGAAGCAGAGACCTCGGGAACATCATCACGCGTAATGCTTTCTCACTGTTCTTGTTCTTCTTCTCTTTTCCATTTGATTCATGAGGTTATAGTGTGCTCGTATTCTTCTGGGAGGTTCTGTTATAATTCTCTCTACTCTCATCTTCGTGTGTGTGTTAGAAACTATTTGATTCTATGTTAAATTCACACCATTGGCAGGTTTCTATTCTAGTACTCTCTGCTTGCATCTTCTTGCGTATAGATAGAAACTGTTTTATGAAACTCCACTATTGAGAAGACAATAGAAAGTACTACTATAAGGTATATCATATGAACATGACTGCAGACTTCTGAAGCACTTTACACATTAATCATTGGGTTCATGAGCTGTTTTTCTAGTTTTTGCAGTCAAGGATTTCTGATGTAAGCTATGAAGAGCGGGATGATCCTGATGGTGGATTGAAACACAAAGGCTTATCAGGTGACTCGTAGTGAGATTCACTTTACAATCTGTCTGCAGGTTTCTTCCTGTTCCATTCGTCGATACCATCTGATAAAACTTTTTTTTCTTTTTGAGAAAACCACGAGACTATAGAGACGACTGCCTGATCAAACTTATCATAACTCTTAGTTCATTCACACTTTTGATCAAACTTCATGTCATGTATGCTTTTCTTTCATCTTATAATAAAATCATTCAACTTTCTAAAAAAAAAAAAATTTAATAACCTCGATGAGGTTCTCCCATTGAAGGAGTAAAATTTAATTAGATTAACAAGGGTTCTTAAGTTTTCAAATCACAAAATTAACTACTAAATAATTCATCAGAACCCTACATAGTTCCTTACTAATGGAGATGCTCTAATGTTTTCTAGAGATCCAATCATAAAAAAAACAGTTTGAGGACAATAAACATAATAATCTCAGGATATTTTTTGGCTCTTTGGAACCACATGTTAACTACGTTCATTTGTCCATTTGTCATCGTCCACTCAAATGATTTATTTAAATGATCCAGTCAAATGATTCATCTGGATATTATTCGGACGGTTCGTTTTTTCATCCAAATTGTTCATCTAGATGGATCTAGATGGATCATCTAAATGAACTTATGTTCGTTTGTTCATCTCTATTTTCATCTATATGAGTTCAGTAAGCAAATGACTTATATACCATTGTTTTGATTTAATCATATTTTATTATTTTATCTTTATTAAATTAGATTAATTTTTATTAATTAATCAAAATATTATTATTTTAAAATATAGATTTGGCGGGAAATAAATTTGGGTTTTGAAAAAAATATAATTTTATGGTTTTGGTGAGAAAATAAATTTTGTGGTTTTGGCAAAAATGTGTTTTTGCATTTTTGGCGAGAAATGCGTTTTTGCGTGGTTTTAGGGAAAATGCGTTGTTGCGGTTTTGGCAAAAAATACATTTTATGATTATGGCGGGAAAATACGTTTTTGGGAAAAAATACATTTTGCAGTTTTGCGGGAAAATAGTTTTTTTTCGCGGTTTTGGTAGAAAAAAGCGTTTTAGCGTTTTTACGGTTTTGCGGAAAAATGCATTTTTGAGGGGAAATACGTTCAGCAGTTTTTGTGGGAAAAAGGTTTTCATGGTTTTGGGTTGTAGATGATTGATTATTTACTAATTCTCACCAAAACATAAAACAAATATCAAACTTGAAAAAGTAATTGTTAACCTTTTCTATTATTTTCTTAACTGTTTTTTTTCTTCTGAAAAAGGTAAAACACTTTATATATTCAAGTTGGATTTCTTAAAAATTGTTTCATATAATCACCTTTAACAATTTTAGATGCAATTTTAGATTTTATTAAATTATGAGAAAATGTTTACTAATTGATTTATTTCATGAATTTGATTAATAAGATTTTTAAACCGACTGATTTTTATCATGAATTTTTTTTGTTTTGAAAATTATAGTAATTTTAAAGTTAGTTTTATTTATATATTGCTATTAAAATATTTTAATTTATAAGATCTATAAAGGAAAAGTATTTTATGTTACAAAATATATTAAGTTACAAAATATTTTATAAAAATAAATTAAGCCGTAGAAAAAAGATTTTAAAATGAAAATTAATATATAGAAATATTTTTGGTAATTACTAAACAATTTTGTATACATATTTTGATCCCGGTAAGAAAAGATTCGGCTCCGCCACTGCATACAGAGGACACAAAAGATTAACCAAAGAAAAAACAGACTGAATCCAAACACATCTGCAGAGACCCCCGTCGAGCAAAGCTTCTTAACTTCTGAAAATTCAATGAAAAATACTTATTGAAAATGTCCACGGCCAAACCACCAGTAAACCACTTTCTCCTTGAAAGGAAACACCTCAGAAACCCAAGCAACCAAAACTTCATATTGTGGCAAGAAAGGATCCAAGAAAACACTAACCAAACATATACTCTCGAAAGCGACTGGGTCAAAAACGACCGTTGAATGCCTAGGTAGAGAGCTTTACGAAGAGAACAAGTCACGCCTAGATCAGACAGAGAATCCATGAGCAAAGTTTAACCGAACCTCTGAAACACCAAACACAGCAACTTCCATAAGAAGAAGACAAATTGCTAATGTATGTCACTCGAAGCCCGTCAAAGACTCAATAAGAGAAGCAATGGAGTCTTCTATATTTTCTTATGTCAATTTTTTTTCTTTAGAACTATGTCATCTATCAGTTTGTACTA
This sequence comes from Brassica napus, assembly GCF_020379485.1. Taxonomy (NCBI): domain Eukaryota; kingdom Viridiplantae; phylum Streptophyta; class Magnoliopsida; order Brassicales; family Brassicaceae; genus Brassica; species Brassica napus. The sequence continues at coordinate 45,116,943 of NC_063452.1, forward strand.
ATCATATATACTTTTATGTACATCTGTAAATGTCAAGATGTGCTGAGAGGAAAGAGATTTTATTTTATGTATAAGTATAACAACATTATTGATGATTTACGAGTGTATATAATATAATACACACTCTTATATAAACTTACTAAAAACAGCAATAGGAGTGGAAACGAGATGTTCCATTTTATTCGAAGACATTAAAAGTAGAAAAAGTTATCTCTTTTTTATATACCCCTCAAAACATTATGGGAATCCAAAAATACACACAACACAACACTTAATCAATTATGAAGTAAATAATTAATTGGAACGACCTTTTCTTTAATTAGCGTCCAAGTAAATAAATCATCCCTATATTTTACTTAAATTTGTTTTTTTTTTCTTACGGTAATGAATGATTGATTCATCACGCGTAGTTACAGAGACCGTAGACGCAGAGCTCGCCAAGATTGCATCTATGGTTACACTCACCGCAATGGCGCTTATCGTAAGCCACGTAAACGCACTGACCGCGACAGCACGTTTGCCCGAATTTGCATTTGTTCTTACATGCCCCGCAGTTTTTGTCGTCGGCTGATAGATCCATACACTTGTTGTTGCAACAAGCCATTGTAGAGTTTGCTCCGGTGCTGTAATAGCTGCTGCTGCAGATCTCTGGCTCCTTGTGGCAATGGTCAGCTGCATTAGGGTTTCGGGCTTTAGGTCCTTGGCCCTCGTTGACCTTTTGGGCCAAGAAGCGACTCGGTCTGATCTTTACCGCGCCTGGCGGTGTAAGATCCTTAACAGGGTCTTGGAGTGAAAATGTTGCGGTCGTGGTCGTGGTACTAATGACGCCGACCGTGATTGCGATTGTGAATGCTATTGCCACGAATATCTTCATGAATTGAGCCATTTTCTCTTGATGTATGAGTGTGTTTTGTGAGTTAGTTAGAGCTCAAGAGATAGAGAGATATAGTTCTTCGTTTCTTCTTTGTCTCTTTCTTTGTCTTCTTCTTTTGTTGTTTATGTGAATGTGAAGAGGAAGAGAGCGAAATTGTTTTGTGAGAAATTGAGGAGAGGGTGGACTTAGTGTTTATAGTTGTGATCGAGACGAGTTGACGCGTGAAATGTGGTTAAAAAGGCAAAGAAAGGTTTCAAGCGATCTATTTTTTATCGGGGAGAGGGGCGTATCATTCTTTAACTCTCATTTCAGTTGAATACCATTTTATGGGCATGTATATGCACATGCTTATTTGCTTACGTTGAGGTACATATAGGCGTTTATAAAAGAAATTAAAATGCGATTACTTGGAGTAAAAACTTGCGTGGTGTTTGAAATAAAAACGAGTTAATCTTAAGTACTAATGATTAACGTAGTACTTCCAGCACCACTTGTATATACTAAAGAACTAGATAATAAAAAAACATTAAATCTGTTTAGTCAAGATATTGGTTCGGTTTTAAGTTTTTTTTTGGTTTTTAATCTTCTAAAATATAACTATTATTTTAAATTAATATTTATTTTAGTTTATTCGGTTAAAATATTTGATTTTTTGGTTTTTTCCGGTAAAAACCAAAAATTAATATTATTTGTTTATTTCATGTTATGAATTTTAGATAGTCGTCGTCGTGTCGAACCAATAGTTTCATATTATAGTTTCTAAACAGATAATAGTTTAAGAAAAAGAAAAGAAATTTATTAAGATAAATCATTTCACTACAGTTTGGTCGGTAGTGAAAAAAACATTAAGAACAAATATTTCAACTTTAAAAAAAATTAGATACTTCAGTTGTGGTGAATACTTAGTTACAAGGTGCTCACATCAAGGTGCACATGTATGTGTATGTAAAAAGTATATAAAATAGTTGACAAATTTATAAAGATATTTTTAATTAATATTAAATGACATTTTTGTTCAAAATAATATATGAAAGATAAATTAAAATTAATTTAAAATAAAAAGGGCCTTGACATTAGTCATTTTTCATATAAAGAAAATAAAATTATATCCGTAAATAGGGGTGGACACAGATCGAATATCTGGGTATTTGGAAGCATTTCGTGTCGATTCGATCTTTAGCCACCTAGATATTCGGTGACTCGGATATCCAAAATGTTTTAGAATTTTAAAGAATATCCGATTTGATCCGTAAATAAAATATAATTTTAAAAATAATTGAAAATTTTAATAATAACATTTTATTACAAAAACAAAACATTATTTAAGTTTTTAAATTCCAGTACCTAATATAATAAATTTAATTCGTAAAAATATTGTAAAACTGATATAAAGTATAAATCTATAATTCTTTACATATATGTATATATATGCATATAACAGATCAAATTAGATATTTGTTCCTAAAAATATTGGTATTTGTGATTTGATTCTTTTTTGGATATTGTATTTTAGTATTTGATTTGTTTCGAAGAGTTACAGATATCCTGATTTTTTGGTTCAAATCAAAATGGATGACGAATCGAATAAAAATTTATGAATATTTTCCTCAACTTTGTCCGTAAAAAATAAAAAATAATATATATTTATATAGTTTGGCTTTTGATTCGTTATCTATTTTTATTCGAACCGAAAAATCCAGATTTTATTGGAACCATGTATGTGAGTTTTATATTAAAAAACGCAAAATACATAGTGTGAACACATTTATGAATATAGTGTGAACACGTTAGCATATTTATTATCAAATCATTGTGAATCTGCCACGTATCTATTATAGTGTGAATGCATTTATTACAATTCTTCTCTTTTAATATATAAGAGATTTGCGTGATCTATCATTTATTAAGCATGATGGGCTTGTGTAATTTTGTTTCTTTCTCTTGCTTTATATTGAATGAATTTTGAAAATTTGATTTGTGGTGGAACATTTGAATTCATCGAAATCATTGTGTTTCAGCATTACAATTTAGAATACATTGTTTTTTGAAAGCCATTTTAGAATACATTGTTGTAGTGAACGGTTTTAACATTGTTGTAGTGATACTATGATGAACATGTGGGCTTGTGTATTTTTGTTTCTTTCTCTTGCTTTATATTGAATGAATTTTGAATATTTGATTTGTGGTGGAGTATTTGAATTCATCGAAATCATTGTGTTTCAGCATTACAATTTAGAATACATTGTTTTTTGAAAGCCATTTTAGAATACATTGTTGTAGTGAACGGTTTTAACATTGTTGTAGTGATACTATGATGAACATGTGGATTTTACATCTATAGAAAATGGCTATCCGATTAGAAGATCTACTTTTTTCTTGTCAAAGAGAATAAATAAACTATATAAATATGAACACACAAAATAAGAAAAAAATCATATAAATTTTACGTTTATATGGGCGAGGGTGACGAACCATGAGTGAATCCCTCGCATCGCCTCATGGGCCGGTCCGAGCTGATTAAGGCGAGATGCAAGGCGAAGCAAAGGCGTTCCTCTTACTTATATTTATCTGTAATTTTAAGTTACTTATAATGATTTTACATTTGTTGTGAAATACCGCGAACCACTGATTTATATTTCTAAATTAAGCAAATGGCAGGCTATACATCCTCTAATAGACACTTGCTTTAACTTGAATTCTAGAATTCGACCCTTATACGCCCAATCAAACACGATTATATATTTTAGTATAAATGAAAGGCCATTGTACATTGTAGTTTGTAGCAATAAAATATTAAGACGAAGGTTAAGTCAAAAACTTTAAAATATGACACATTTCAAACAAACAAAGTTTTAATTTCGAGAAATATGAGCGAGCTCGTTAAAATTAAAGTGCATTTCTTCATTACCACAAACCCTATGTTCATATCAGAAAACATGTTTGGTCTGAAAAATCAATCTAATCTTAAAAATAAAAATAAAAATTTAAATTTAATATATGGAACCATCTAATATGGTCATATGAAACTCGTGAAATAGAAAATACCGAACCGAATCAAATAATGATCGATGTAGGTAGTAAGTTGTGAATAGAGCTAAAGTGAACGTCCAAGAGATTCATGGGTAACCGAACTAGTGAGTTGTGAAATATATCGAAGGAAAATCTTGACTAAATTAAATGGTCAAAATACGTCCATAAATCTTAGAATCAGTGTTTGTTTATAGTTCAAGAAACCATGGCGAGAGGTCAACGCTTTGCTCCAATTTGCTAAACTATGTACAAACTTTACGTCACAAAGGTCAACACCATTCGATAATCTACTGTTTCTCTACGATATCTTTCTGTTGCATAACTATCAAGCCACACGCATACTTCCTTTTGCATTAATAACATACTAGTATCTATTGATTGAGAGTTTAATACACACTAATTTATTAGTACTAATACTATATGTTATAAAGTATATGCTATTGAAACTCGTGAAAACAATGTGTGGTGTAGGTAGGCTGTTCACACAAGAGCTTGCATATTCCTACTAGCCTCATTAATTTACACAAAAGGAGCTTCCATTATTTTACCAAACGGTCGGTGTCCATTGGTCAGGTTTCAACCGCATTTAGCCCGTCAGGACGTTCTATGGTTTGCCTCAGTTGCAACCTTAAAATACAACTGACTCTTGCTTCTTCCTTCATAACTATGTACACCACTACACAACTAAATGTTAAATCTTATAGAGATTCTCCTAATAAACTATGCAAATAAACAGTTTCTCTCCCGGGTTAGAGTATTACATCCAACACAATTGCATCGTCACTTAGAACTCAAATAACCTTTATACAATTAATACCAATAGTCTATGATGGATTCTAACTCATTCAAATAGTAACAATTAATTTAGATAGTGACAAGGTCTCACATGTTTAAAGAAGAGGAAAAAGACTAGATAGATCATTACTAGAGTTACTAGGTAAATAACTCGTGCGATGTCTGATATCTTGCATATTTCCATTGTCTTATCCATTCACTCATGTGCATTTTGATCATATAGGCTAGGATTTAGCCATGTTTAGGTTGTATTTTGCATACATGAGTCCTTATCAGGTATTGGAGTACCACATGGAGTTCTTGGAGACATTTGGGTGCATTTGGAGCTCAAAAGAGGTGAAAAAGGTGATCATTGGACGAGCAGTGCATGGAGCGACCTCACCGGAGCGACACCGTGAAGTCGCTGTGACACCCTTTCAGAGCGACTTGACCGGAGCGACACAGCGAGGTCGCTCGCGTCTCCATCACCCGGAGCGACTTGACCGGAGCGACGCAGCGAGGTCGCTCGCGTCTCCATCACTCGGAGCGACGTGACCGGAGCGACCCAGAGCGACGTCTCGCAGCGACCCCTCCAGGTCGCTCCCGAAGCCTGGAGCGGCCTCTCGGAGCGACTACTGGAGGTCGCTGCGCGACGTCTGATTGCTCGAATTCATTTCTACTCAAGGGCCTTTTGGTCATTTTATTATGCACGTTTTTACTTCTGAAAACCTATGTTTTAAGTACTCTTGGCAGCCACCAGACAGATTATCTTTGGTTCTAAGAAAAACCTTTGGAAAGTTCATCTCTTGAATCATCTTTGTTATTGCAATTCTGTGTTTTCCAATTCGTTGTTGTATCCTTCTGTATGATTAATCTGAAATCCAAAATGGGTTTAAGAGGAATCATGAAGAGTAGTGAGTAATCACCATTTGAATTCATGGGTTAGGAAGATTAAGGGTGATTAGGTTAGAGCTAGGATGTTTTAGAGTAGATCATTCCAAAACCTTGCTAGTAGAGTAATCATAATGCATCTTCTGAGTTAGCTTCTCAAAAGTTGATCTTTAGGCATTTCCCACCCAAAAGGTGTTCGATGAAATGCCTGAAACAACTCTTCTAAGCTTTTAGCATATTTTGCCAAAGACATTTGTTGTTAGAAATGCTAAGATAGCCTTAGACCTGTTAGTAATGATTGCTTCCATATTATTCAACCGAAGACATTTGTTGTTTGAAATGTGTTAGTAAATGAACATTCATCTAGACATAGAGTTTGTTTAGAATCGTGTCTAAGCTTAAGGTTGATAGTTTGATTGTTCGTTTGCCATCCTTAGTTCGAGAAACTTGATCACCCAAGGTCTAATTCCTATGCCCATGAGTTATCATTTCCTTAGTTAAGAAAGTCAACTCCTTTACCGTTTTTATTATTCTGAAACTGCATTAGTAATAATCATTAGTTTAGAAAACCTTTAAAATCATCGGTTGCACTTAGATTAAGTAAGTACTTGCATTCTCAGTGCTTGAAATCCCTTGGAATTGGTTCGACAATCATTTATACTACAACATTTGTCTTAGGAGCCTTGAAAACTCCTAACATCAAATTGGCGCCATTGCCGAATTCTAAGTAGATTTGAACATTGAGATTTAGTCATTTGCTTGAGGCTAAGTCATTTTAATTTCCTTTAGTTACTCTCCTTCTTCACCTCCCTTTAATTTATAGGTGTATGAACTTGAGCAGCAGGGGTCCATCAAACCTAGTTCCAAGAGCCGCAGACATCAGAGCTTTAGAGAGAGAGTGTGCTAGAAAGAGAAGAGAAGAAGAGCAACAGTCTCACTTGCAGAGAATGGATACTGATATGGGAGACATGCATCAAAATGATGCCAACAACGTTCCTCAAAACCAACAGCGAGCAGCTCGACCCATTGGCACTTATGACCCCCCCAACATTCATGGTCATAGATTGGGAATCCGAGCACCAGCTGTAGCAGCCAACAACTTTGAGATCAAATCAGGACTCCTCAACGTGATCGAGAACAACAAGTATCATGGCTTGGCTCTAGAGGACCCATTTGATCACTTGGACAGGTTCGACAGCTACTGTGGGTTGTCAAAAACCAATGGTGTGTCTGAGGATGCCTTAAAGCTGAAGTTATTCCCTTTCTCTCTGGGGGATAAGGCACGACAGTGGGAGAAGTCTCTACCAAGTGACTCAATCACCACTTGGGATGACTGCAAGAAAGCTTTCTTGGAGAAGTTCTTCTCTACTTCAAGAACTGCTAAGCTGAGAAATGAGATCTCCAGTTTTCAACAGAAAGGCTTGGAAGGCTTCAGTGAAGCCTGGGAGAGATTCAAGGGCTACCAAGCTCAATGCCCACACCATGGCTTCTCTAAGGAGAGCTTGCTGAGCACATTCTACCGTGGTGCTCTTCCTAAGTACAGGGCCAGACTGGATACAGCTAGCAATGGGTTCTTCTTGGGGAGAACTGAGGAAGATGCAGAAGAGCTGGTTGACAATATGGTAAAGAGTGATGCAGTCTACAGTGGAGACCACGACAGAGGCAGTCGAACAGATGACAAGCAGACGAGGAGGGAGTTAAAGGCTCTCCAGGATAAGATTGACATTCTCATTGCTGATAAGGCCACCCAGAGCAGCTGCACTTTGTTGGTAACCCAAACAAAGAAGCCACACCTGTTGTCCAGGAAGTTGATGGTTTGGAAGGGCAAGAAGAGCTCTGTTTCATCAACAACAATGGTAGCTGGTACAAGAAAGAGCCAAACTTTCAGTACAACAACTACCAACAGAGATCTTACCCCAACAACCAACAGAGTGGTTATCAGCCTCGGAACAACCAGCAAGGCAGCTATCAGCCTCAACAAAACCCTCCTCCCGGTTTCAACAACAAAGGACAACAACCTGCCCAACAACAACCTACTACTTCTACCTCTACTCCTCCAGTCAGCAGCACTGATGCCCTACTAAAACAAATCTTGGAGTCTCAGACAAGAAGTGAGAAGCATGTTGGCTATGAGTTGAAAAACCTTCACGCAAAGATTGATGGAAGCTACAATGAGCTCAACAACAAGTTCAGAACCTTGGAGAACCAGTTTGCTGCCATGAACACTCAACAAAATCGCCAACAAGGTTCTTTACCTGGAAAATCTGAGCAAAACCCCAAGGAGACCATGAAAGCTATCACCCTCAGGAGTGGTAAGGAGTTACCTCAGAAAGCTCTCACCAAGGATGCTGAGAAACAAGGTGAGGGGGTTGCCATCAACATAGATGATGAAGTGGTGATTGTTGATGAGAAAATCAATGATGAAATCTTGGAGAAGATTGTGGAAGCGAAAGGTAAAGGAAAGGTTGGGGAAGAGAAGAAAACAGTGAAAGATGGTGAAGTTATTACTCCAGCAAGTGAAAATTCTTTTGTTCCTCCTCCTATGAACCCAAACTACCATTCCCTGGTAGATTCAAGAGGCAGCTGCTAGAGAAGTACAAAGCTCTATTTGAGAAGCAAATGAGTGAAGTTCAAGTCACAATGCCCATCATTGATGCTTTCATGCTAATTCCTCAATATAGTAAGTTCCTGAAAGATGTTGTAGCTGCAAAGAAGAAGGAGATGGAGGGCATGATGATTCTCACTCATGAGTGCAGTGCCATCATCCAGAGGCTTGTTGTTCCAAAGAAGCTAGAAGATCCAGGATGCTTCACATTACCTTGTGCTCTTGGACCTATGGTATTTGATAGATGTCTCTGCGATTTGGGAGCTAGTGTCAGCTTGATGCCTTTATCTGTTGCTAAGAAGCTTGGTTTCACTCAGTACAAGAAGTGTAGACTGTCTCTGGTATTGGCTGATCGTTCAGTGAAGTACCCGGTGGGTATCTTGGAGGACCTCCCCGTTATGGTTGGAAAATATGAGATCCCTACAGACTTTGTGGTGCTTGAGATGGGTGAGGAAGCTGCAGATCCTTTAATCCTTGGAAGGCCTTTCTTAGCTACAGCAGGAGCAATTGTTAATGTGAAAGAGGGCAAGATTGATCTCCACTTGGGTAAAGGGCATGTTCTTCACTTTGACATCAAGGAGGTAATGAAGAAACCAACAGTTCAAGGGCAAGTTTTCTACATTGAAGAGATGGATGCCCTTGCTGATGAGCTCCTTGAAGAATTGTCAATAGAAGACCCTCTACAGCATGCTTTGACGATAGAGAGGCCAGCTGAAGTGATTCAGAACCTGGAGAGTGCTGCCTATGGGATGATGTTGGATTCACACAGAGGATTTGGTAGTAAGGATCAGTATGAGGAGCTGCCTCAAATTGTCCATCAGGAAGCCTCGGTCATTCAACAAGGGGACACCCAGCAAAACGACTGGAGCGAGCTTAAGGCGCCTAAGGTGGAGCTTAAACCTCTCCCCAATGGTGTAAGGTATGCATTTCTTGGTCCTAATGGAACTTATCCAGTCATTGTGAGTAGTGAACTTACTGAAACTGAGCTATCTGAACTTTTGAAAACACTTAAAAGATTTAGAAAAGCAATAGGTTACTCACTTGATGACATCAAGGGAATATCACCCTCTTTGTGTATGCATAGGATACATCTTGAGGATGAATCAATGACTTCTATCGAGCATCAAAGAAGGTTAAATCCTAACCTGAAGGATGTTGTAAAGAAAGAGATTCTTAAACTCTTAGATGCTGGTGTTATCTACCCTATCTCAGATTCTAAATGGGTATCTCCTGTGCATGTTGTGCCAAAAAGGGTGGTATAACTGTGATTAAAAATGACAAGGATGAATTGATACCAACAAGAACAGTCACTGGGCATAGGATGTGTATTGATTACCGCAAACTGAACTCTGCATCTAGAAAAGATCATTTTCCACTTCCATTTATTGATCAGATGCTTGAGAGACTTGCAAATCATCCATTCTATTGTTTTCTTGATGGATATTCAGGATTCTTCCAGATCCCCATACATCCCAATGATCAGGAGAAAACAACATTCACATGTCCTTATGGTACCTTCGCATATCGAAGAATGCCATTTGGTCTATGTAATGCTCCAGCCACCTTTCAAAGGTGCATGATGTCGATCTTTTCTGATCTGATTGAGGATGTTGTGGAGGTGTTCATGGATGATTTCTCTGTCTATGGATCTTCGTTTTCTGCTTGTTTGTCAAATTTGTGCAGGGTCCTACAGAGATGTGAAGACACCAACCTTGTGCTGAACTGGGAGAAGTGTCACTTCATGGTCAAAGAAGGGATTGTGCTGGGGCACAAGATTTCAGAGAAGGGGATTGAGGTGGATAAGGCCAAAATCGATGTTATGGTTGGTTTGCCCCCACCAAAGACAGTGAAAGACATCCGAAGTTTTCTTGGTCATGCTGGGTTTTACAGGAGATTCATAAAGGACTTCTCCATGATCACTAGACCATTGACCAGGCTGCTGTGCAAAGAAGCCACCTTCAGCTTTGATGTGGAGTGTCTAGAAGCCTTCAAGAAGCTGAAAGGTGAACTCATCAGTGCTCCAATTGTCCAGCCACCTAATTGGGATCTCCCCTTTGAGATCATGTGTGATGCTAGTGATTATGCTGTGGGAGCTGTTTTGGGGCAGAAGAAAGATGGCAAGACCCATGTGATCTACTACGCGAGCCAAACCCTGAATGATGCTCAGATGAGATATGCCACAACAGAGAAGGAGATGCTAGCCATTGTCTTTGCCTTTGAGAAGTTCAGAAGCTACTTGGTGGGATCTAAAGTTGTCTACACAGATCATGCTGCGTTGAGACACCTTTTGGCGAAGAAGGATGCAAAGCCCAGGCTCTTGAGATGGATTCTTTTGCTGCAAGAGTTTGATTTAGAGATCAAGGACAAGCCAGGAGTTGAGAATGGTGTAGCTGATCACTTGTCCAGGCTGAGAGTGGAGTGTGGCATTCCCATTGATGAAGGACTCCCTGAGGAACAGATCATCATGGCTATTGCAGCAGTGATAGCAGTTTGTGAGACTGGAAGGAAGCTTGAAGAAGTCAAGGCAACAGAAGAGAAAGAACCTTGGTATGCTGATTTGGTGAATTACCTAGCCACAGGAAAAGAGCCTTTGAATCTTGTGGGTTATGCCAAGAAGAAGTTCTACAAGGATGTGAAGAGATACTACTGGGATGAGCCCTACCTCTACATTCTCTGCAAAGATCAACTTTATAGGAGAGTGGTTGCTAATGAGGAGATTGATGGGATCCTTACACAGTGTCATGGATCATCTTATGGAGGCCACTTTGCTACCTTCAAGACTGTTGCTAAGGTGTTACAAGCTGGATTCTGGTGGCCACACATGTTCAAGGACACACAAGACTTTGTTTCAAGGTGTGATTCATGCCAAAGGAGGGGAAACATCACCAAGAGGAATGAGATGCCTCAGAATCCAATCCTTGAAGTTGAAGTGTTTGATGTGTGGGGTATTGACTTCATGGGGCCATTTCCATCATCACATGGCAACAAGTACATCCTGGTAGCTGTTGATTATGTCTCAAAATGGGTGGAAGCTATTGCAAGTCCCACCAATGATGCAAGAGTGGTAATCAAGATGTTCAAGAGCACCATCTTTCCAAGGTTCGGAGTTCCAAGAGTTGTAATCAGTGATGGAGGGTCTCATTTCATCAACAAACTGCTTGAGGGACTTCTCAGGAAGAACGGTGTTAAGCACAAGGTTGCAACTCCTTACCATCCTCAAACAAGTGGTCAAGTTGAGATTTCTAACAGAGAGATCAAGTCCATTCTGGAGAAGATTGTGGGGATTACAAGGAAGGATTGGTCAGTTAAGCTTGATGATGCGCTTTGGGCTTACAGGACAGCTTACAAGACACCTCTGGGGACCACACCTTTCAACCTATTGTACGGGAAAGCTTGCCATCTACCAGTGGAGCTTGAGTACAAGGCACTTTGGGCAGTAAAGTTGCTGAACTTTGACATCAAGAGTGCCAAGGAGAAAAGGCTTTTTCAGCTACATGAGCTTGATGAGATAAGAATGGATGCCTTCGAAAACTCAAGGATCTACAAGGAGAAGACTAAATCTTTCCATGACAAGAATATCCTAAAGAGAGAGTTTAAAGAAGGAGATCAAGTTCTTCTCTACAACTCAAGACTGAAGTTGTTTCCAGGAAAGCTTAAGTCAAGGTGGTCCGGCCCTTTCAAGGTCAAAGAGGTTAAGCCATATGGAGCAATAGTTTTGTGGAGTACTGATGGAAGAGACTTCACAGTCAATGGGCAAAGGGTTAAGCTCTACATGGCTGATGCACCTGAGGAAGATGGAGTTTCAACTCCACTGTCTGATCCTACCCCAGCCTAGTCCAAAAGGAGGCAAAGTCAAGCTAGAGACTTAAAACAAGCTCACTTGGGAGGAAGTCCCATGCGTATCCTTGTACATATTGCATTGGTTTTCATTTTCATCATATTTCATAAAAAAAAAGGGAAAGTGTTGAAGTAGTGTTCAGGTGGTTCATCGATCCGGTCAAGGCAAGGACTCGAGCGTGGGAGTGAGGTTCCGCAGCGACGCCACGAGGTCGCTCCAGCTGGGAGCGACGTGATCAGAGCGACTGGCCAAGTCGCTCGCATATTCGGTGTCCGGAGCTCGAGAGTCGCTCTGGGAGCGACGTCTCGCAGCGACCACGTGAGGTCGCTCGCGTTTTCTGTCGCTGGGAGCGACGTGATCAGAGCGACTCGGCTAAGTCGCTCGCGTTTTGTGTCCCGAGGCTCGAGAATCGCTCTCGGAGCGACGTCTCGCAGCGACCACGTGAGGTCGCTCGCGTTTTCTGTCGCTGGGAGCGACGTGACGCAGCGACCACGTGAGGTCGCTCGCGTTTACTGCGACACGGAGCGACCTCATCAGAGCGACCACTCCAGGTCGCTCCCGAGCCGGTCCAGGTAAGTCCCTCTTCGATTTTGTCCGGTTTAATTCGAGTTAACCAGCCCTAAACCTAACCGGACGACCCTAGAACTACCCATACCCACGACCTTCATCTCTTTCACTCTCCCTTCCTCTCACAAACACTCATACTCTCTCAAACAAACCCACACCAAAAATCTCCTAACTTTCTCAATTCTCACCCAAATCTCCTAGTTCTTGTTTCTAAATCTAAGCTTTCGCCCCAACAGTCTATTCCTCACCACCCATTCCCCATTTCCTTCCATCCAAAGCAAGGTATTGTGTTTTTAAATTCAAATTCGTAGGTCCATGAACCCTAGAATTTGAAAATCGAAATTTGGTCATTTTCTTGCTTGATTGTGGTAAAATAGACTAGGGAAAGCTTATATATCAAGTTGGGTTGTTGAATTGATGGTGGAACTGAGCTTAATTTGAACTTTGGCAAAATTAGGGTTCATGGATTTGGGGCTTTTCGAAATTGATCCTAATTGAGTGTGTTAGTGGGTGAGTTAGTATGTTAAGGTGTTGAAAGGTTTGATTAGAGAACCCTCTCATTCTAGAATTACTTTGATTATTGAATTTTACTTGTCTTGTAATTTTCACATGATGAAAAGATTGAGAATTGTGATTCTTTACGTTGCTTCTTGAAGTTTACATTTGCAAAGTCAATCGACTTATCCCTTTCCAAGTTTTGTATTTCTCAGGTACAATGGTAAGAAAACAAAGGGAAAGTCGGATGCTGAGAGGCAAGAACCTGAAAGTCAAGAGTCTTCGTTGAGAGGAAAGGCTTTAGCCTCGGAACGAGCTGGTTCTGGGACACAAAGACTTCTCGACAGAAAACCGTGGCTGCAAAGAAGGCAAAGGAGCAAGAGAAGAGGGCAGGAAAGAGTATAGCAGTTGCCACAGATGAGGAGAGTGGCGATGAAAGTGCAGATGAGCAGGCTCCTACAAAGAGGGCCAAGATGTCCAAGGGGAAAGAGGTTGCTGAGGATAGAGACAGGGCGAAAACTCCATCTGAGGAAGAGCTGTATCACCATTTGTTGAATGGGGTAACTTGGACTCCGACCAGATTCGCTGACCTTGATTTGCTGAAGGAGGTGGGTCTCGATTCTGATATTGAGGCAATGCTGGGGCACCTGAAGATGCCCAAACTCCTCACCATGGCCTACCCCACCTACCGGGATGTCTCCTGTCAGTTCTTGTCTTCCCTTGAGGTCACTTACCATGACGATCCGCACGTGAGGCAAGGATGGGGCAAAATAAAGTTCAAGGTCAATGGGAGAGAGTACAACATGAACTTCAAAGACATTGGGAGAGTCATGGGTTTCCAAGACTTGGCAGACTACTCCCTTCCCAAGTGTGAAAACCTCCCCACTCAGCTTTGGAAGTTAATCACTGGAAACAAACACTCTACCGGGGCTGACAAGAACTCACATATCCGGCACCCGTCTGTACGCTACCTCCATAGGATGCTCGTCCATGCATTCTACCCACGGAAGCAAGCTGGTAGTGTCACCGAGGAAGACATGCGACTGCTCTGCCCGGCTATCCGCCCCTATGCCCCACCTGGAACGTTGCCCCTTCCAAGCAACGACATCTATGCTTCCTTCGGGATGGTCAGTTTCTTCGTGAATCGTCTCGAGCACTACAGAGACTGGGCATGGTACACAACTGATTCGCAACCAAAGGTTGGGATAGGCGGGATGATCACGCCACTGCTCCAATTTCTGAATGTTCCTTTGGGAAAGGACGCAGCAGGGCCTAAGTTCATCGATGGCACTTACTTGAGGATTGCCACCTATTTCAGTGGGATGTATGGGAAGGACTACGTCTACCACTACTACTTGCAGGGCAAGCCGGTCGAAGTGGTTCTTCCAAACCAGAGACTGACGAGCTTAGAGAGACCTGGAGCTATCAGCTTCAACTTATCCCAAGAAGACTTTCTTGGAGAACACGGGTCTCTCGGTCCCATTGCTGCACCAAGGAAAAGGAGTGTTCCGACGAGACACGACTTCACAGAACCTCCTAGGGAAGAATCTGTACCCATCTATGGACCTCCACGCTACTACTTCAAGCCACATGATGGAGTCCTTCCCCTGGTGCGCTTCGTGATGCTCATGACCACATAGCCGACTTCAGCGATGGAACAAGGCACAAGACAGAACAATCGAAAAGCTGAAGGACAAGTGCAAGGCGCTGAGCAAGACGGTGAGAAAGGTTCCTGAAGACTGTGAAGATGAAGAAGCAAGCAAAGACTTCAGCCAAGTTCATGAAGGAAGGTGGGGCGATTTGTCTTGACCAGAGGAGGAATAGCTGGATGTAGCTCAGCGGACTTCGCCTTCGCGAACACATCGTCCCCCAGCCCCCACTACCCCACTGATCTTGGTTTCCCACTCACTGAAGACAGTCAGCGACAATGGAGGAATCCACTTCAATCAGCCTTCCGCCTATGGAAAAAGTTCAATCCCTAGCCTCTTCAGAAAGTGAGCTGAGATTTGAAGAAGTTCGAGCCAACAAATGGTATGGAGACTACAGCTCAGGACATGGAGGTTACTATGCCACGTTTCCACGGACGACGATGATGCTGGGACAACCTCTAGTGGTAGACCTCTCCCCAAAATCCCTTCCTCTGTTTAAGCCTTCATTGATTGATGAGTGAGGCCTTTTTCGGAAAGTCTTACATGCACATAATGTTGAGAGTATCGGAAACGACAATGCTTGATCTTCATTCTTGCTAGATTAGGCACATTATTGTCTAGCCATAGGATGGGGGTGAGTGTTGTGAAGTTTGATTTGGGAGTATGAGAAAGTTGAAGGAAAAGAGTGAACTCTTGTGTTTAATTGACTAGTCTTTATGGATAAGTAGAGAAACTTCTAGCTCGATTTGTGAAAAGTCTTGGCCCTCAAACAAAAAAAAAAAAAAAAAAAAAAAAAGAAAAGGGGGCTAGAAAAGTTGTTTAGAGCTAAGATTTGTTTAGAAGTTAAGAAAATCCTTTATAGATTTCAAAGAAAAAGAGTTTTATGTGCAAAGTGTTTTGGGATCTTTTGGTGAGAGATGGGAGTTGGGTTTGACATTATGAAGTGATTGTGTAACTTGTATATTGGGAAAAGGGTAGAACAATGGAGATTGAGCATTGTATGCATGAGTTGGTCCTTTCTTAGATATATTATGTGCAATGTTAAGGCTACTCGTTTTGAGAGTAAACCACTTTAAAAGATCATGGATTTCGAACCTCTTGACCCACTTGAATAAAAGCCTTCATTTACTCAACCAAATGATTTGGACCAATTGACCATTTGCAAGAATTCACTTGATGTTTTATGCTTAATGAATGTGAGAGTTGGTTGATTTGAATGTGTGGATGCTTGATGATGAGTATAAGGGCAAAAAGAGTTGAGATAGGCCTAGAGAAGCTAGAGTGTAATAAGAGAGTGTGCTCATGTTAGATTAGATGTTGAATCGAGTGCTAGTTGTGTTTCTTTTGGCTATGAGCTCCCACCTTCAAACCTCTCTCCCTATGAGTTCTAGAAAGTTCACTTGTGGACAAGTAAAAGAACAAGTTTGGGGGAGTTGATATCTTGCATATTTCCATTGTCTTATCCATTCACCCATGTGCATTTTGATCATATAGACTAGGATTTAGCCATGTTTAGGTTGCATTTTGCATACATGAGTCCTTATCAGGTATTGGAGTACCACATGGAGTTCTTGGAGACATTTGGGTGCATTTGGAGCTCAAAAGAGGTGATGAAAAAGGTGATCATTGGACGAGCAGTGCATGGGAGCGACCTCACCGGAGCGACACCGTGAAGTCGCTGTGACACCCTTTCAGAGCGACTTGACCGGAGCGACACAGCGAGGTCGCTCGCGTCTCCATCACCCGGAGCGACTGACCGGAGCGACGCAGCGAGGTCGCTCGCGTCTCCATCACTCGGAGCGACGTGACCGGAGCGACACAGCGAGGTCGCTCGCGAAGAGCGACCCAGAGCGACGTCTCGCAGCGACCCCTCCAGGTCGCTCCCGAAGCCTGGAGCGACCTCTCGGAGCGACTACTGGAGGTCGCTGCGCGACGTCTGATTGCTCGAATTCATTTCTACTCAAGGGCCTTTTGGTCATTTTATTATGCACGTTTTTACTTCTGAAAACCTATGTTTTAAGTACTCTTGGCAGCCACCAGACAGATTATCTTTTTGTTCTAAGAAAAACCTTTGGAAAGTTCATCTCTTGAATCATCTTTGTTATTGCAATTCTGTGTTTTCCAATTCGTTGGTGTATCCCTCTGTATGATTAATCTGAAATCCAAAATGGGTTTAAGAGGAATCATGAAGAGTAGTGAGTAATCACCATTTGAATTCATGGGTTAGGAAGATTAAGGGTGATTAGGTTAGAGCTAGGATGTTTTAGAGTAGATCATTCCAAAACCTTGCTAGTAGAGTAATCATAATGCATCTTCTGAGTTAGCTTCTCAAAAGTTGATCTTTAGGCATTTCCACCCAAAAGGTGTTCGATGAAATGCCTGAAACAACTCTTCTAAGCTTTTAGCATATTTTGCCAAAGACATTTGTTGTTAGAAATGCTAAGATAGTCTTAGACCTGTTAGTAATGATTGCTTCCATATTATTCAACCGAAGACATTTGTTGTTTGAAATGTGTTAGTAAATGAACATTCATCTAGACATAGAGTTTGTTTAGAATCGTGTCTAAGCTTAAGGTTGATAGTTTGATTGTTCGTTTGCCATCCTTAGTTCGAAACTTGATCACCCAAGGTCTAATTCCTATGCCCATGAGTTCTCATTTCCTTAGTTAAGAAAGTCAACTCATTTACCGTTTTTATTATTCTGAAACTGCATTAGTAATAATCATTAGTTTAGAAAACCTTTAAAATCATCGGTTGCACTTAGATTAAGTAAGTACTTGCATTCTCAGTGCTTGAAATCCCTTGGAATTGGTTCGACAATCATTTATACTACAACATTTGTCTTACGAGCCTTGAAAACTCCTAACATCAATGTCGAACGGAAACTCATTTTATAAAGATAAATAAACCATATTTTATTTTAAAAACTTTAATATTTTTTACAAAATATTTAATATATATATTTATATGAACCTTAATGTTCCGATTATATATATTTTTTTTAAAATATTGCATACAAGTGTTTCTATCTTTTTTAATTTCCTTTTGGAATTGTCAAAGGATATTTAGTTCCAATTATTTTTAAAACAATTTCAGTTATTTGTGCATGACATTTAAATACTTTTTCCTAATAAAAAGGCAAAATTAAAATTAGTAGTTTGTGCTCTTTTCAAACAATTACTATTTTCATGTTGGCAAAAAATATTATTTTTAATATATGTATGTACATGCTCTGTTTCATGAGAAATAATATCAAATAGATTGGATTGTAATAAATATATGTCGACATGACTTTATTTATTTATATTATTGCCTTAAACTTTTGGAGAATTCTTATTAAATTCTGAAAATTATTCTATTAAACTAACATAATGATTAAATAAATTAACTAAGTTGATAAATTATGGATTTACGGGTTTAAGAAATTACTGATGTCGTTTATTGGATCTTTAATACAACTGATATTCTTTTCTTCATTCATCAACTAGAGCTATATGTTTATGTTAATCCACTACCATTATATAAATGTAAGCATATAAATGGTGACATACTCCTAACGGTTTGTGACATACTCCTTACACATCCAAAAAGTTGTATGTCATCCTTATTTTGTTGCAATTCCAATTACTTCGATCCAACCAGTGAATAGTATCTAATGGATTATGGTATATAGATAGATGATGATTTTGAAATCCTAATGAAGAGAGTCTAACTTTCCTTTGGGTTAATAACAATCTATAGTATAACCTCTTTAAATTAATACTCTATAAATTAATATACATTAAAAATCTCTATAAAATAATATAATTTTATAGTCTCAAATTGAGTTTTTGGTTCAATTAGTATATCGATAAATTAATATCTCTATATATTAATAAAAAAATTATAGTTTTGGTGTAGTCCCAACATTATTAATTTATAGAGGTTTCACTGTATATGGATAAAGAAGGAGAAACGGACCAGATACATTGTTAATATGTAGTGGAGAGAGAGAGACCTGAAAGTTAAGATTATCTCTCTGAAAGTTAAGATTATGGGGTAAAAACAACGTTTATTTAGTAAAAACAATTACACTCAGAGGCAGTTTTATGTTTTTATTACCACAATATGTCAGTTTGTGCTACTAATACACTTTTCTCTAACATCTTCCCTGATTTCTAACTAATTCAGTTACTCTCTAGTTAAATCATAACTAATATTACTTTTTCTTTCTCATATCTTATTTTTTTAATAACTAGATCTAAAGAAAAATAATACACAACGATGATGAACACTACACCCACAGTTGATTTCCGAACCCCTCCGTCACAATCCGATATGTGCTTCTCTGTGGCTGCTGAAGTTTTAACTGCACCACCAGCCGCCATGCCTCCTGCCTTGTGCTCGTCTCCATCGTGCTCTACAACTCCAATCATCATCCTCAGCTCACTCCGGCCCATCTGTTGCTCAACGACGTTTATCATCTGTCGCATTTCCATCAATCTCGTTGCGTTCTCCATCGATCTCGTCGCATTCTCCACTTGTCAACTCGCCTGAAACCTTCCCAAGTCGAAGCTCTCCTCTTCCACGATTGAAACCATGAATTATGATTGAAATGTAAAACCATCAATTAGGATTGAAATCTATCAGATCTGGACAAAATACATAAAAAACTAGTGAAGAATGTAAAGAATCGTGAAAAATAAGTGAAAGAGGCGGAAATTAGGGTTTCTGGTCGACAGTGACCAAGAAAGAAGACGCGGGTATTTTTGTAAGTTTCCATCGCTAATAAAAAGATCAAAATACAAAGTTTGTGTGTACATCACTTTCAAACTGTACATGTGTACACCTAATTTTGTATTATACATCAAAGTGATTGTGTACACATTTTTGCTTCCTGTAGGTTTTAGCAATGTACAAATGAATCAGTGTACATGTGAATTTTCGTATAATATTGTACACGTGGACAATAAAATTATTAAATATCTTAATTTTAGCAATGTACAAATGAATCGGTGTACATGTGATTTTTCGTATAATATTGTACATGTGGACAATAAAATATATTTGTACACGTTGACGATATTTGACACACTGAGTACCTTTCAAGTATCATTCTCAAATTAATATCAATGTCGTGTGTACACTATATTTAAGCTATACATGTATACACCTAATTGAACCATCGTTGAACAACATTGAAACTCGCTCGTACATTTCATGTGTACATTACATTTAAGTTATACACAAATGTCGTGTGTACATGTCTCGTACATGTTGTGTGTACATTGAAACTCGCTCGTACACAAATGTTGTGTGTACATTACATTTAAGCTATACATGTGTACACATGTACATGCTTGTTTGCATGCAATTGTGGTGCAGTTTGTTTATATCTAAAAGAACATATATGGTGTACACATGTACACTTTGAAGTTGATGTACATATGTATACTATGATATATATGTATGTGTACAATATGAGCACTTAGATGTTACTATTGCATCTTAATTAGTCAGATTAAATTATCTAAGTAAAATTTAATTGTTAATAGAAAATTGTATTTGCATACATAATTGCATAACCATGGTCTGAAATGCATACATGTGTAAATAAATTGTGGATAATAATTTGTGTGTACATATGATTATATACATATATCACAACAACCATGTACACAATAAATGACTCATACTCCAATCTTATGATTTTAATGATATTTAATATTTTAATGATATTTAGCATCTCATAGAGCTTTTTTAAATAATTTAAAGATGCATTTTAATATACACATATATATATATATATATATAGTTATTTGTGTGCTCATTTACGGGGCATAAACACAATTAAACAGTACGACAGGGACTGATGTTGCAAAAAAATATATTTGCTTGGTCTATACTGCACATTTTAAAGTTTCGGGGCAAATTCGTGAAGAAACTTGAACTGATTAAAACTTTGAGATAAATTGGAGAATAAAAAAGAATGGGAGGACCATAGTTGCAAATAATCAAAAGTTAACCATTGTTGCTCTTATCAAGCTTTTTCTTTGATCTGCATCTCCGGCGGCCACAACTCCTGTCCCGAGCATGAAGACCACGACGAGAAGGAGGTGACTTGACCTTGAAGCGGATTACGGTTGAACTCTGCCAGAATTTTGCTCACAGTTTGAGGTTACGGACAATGGAGCTCTCGGCTTCTCATCACGTTATCTCCGGAGGC